>NW_022900928.1:103908709-103918910 GCF_012274545.1 Fukomys damarensis | reverse complement strand
CCAAAGTCTACCCGGACAAAAAAAAAAAAAAAAAAAAAAAAAGAAAGTAACCACTAACACATTCAAAAGAATTCTGCTATTCTGCTCAAAAAAATGAGACTCTACAACTTTATAGGGAAATCATGGGTTGATCTTTTTTTTAAGAGGGTTTCGAAAGTATTATTAACAACCAAGTATTCATCAAGTATTCATTCACTCTGCCACTCACTCAAAAAATAGTACCACCAACAATGTGCCAATTATTTGTAATTAAAGGGTTTTTTTTTTTAACTGAAGATTTTAAAATAGATATATTACATAAAATGCAAAGGAAAATCTTACCTGGATTCTGGCTATAAAAAGGTCCACCATTCATCTGGTTCTGAAGACTCACTTGCGACATTATAGAGGGAGGGCGTCGGTAGGGCAGGGAGCCTCCTATGGTAGGGGGTGTGTGGCGAGCAGCAGGCCTATTCATGCTATAGAACTGAACAGGATGGCCTGGAAGAGATGGATAAATAAAAGAAAAGCTCTCAGATAATAAAATACTTATGTATATTGCCCAAATCATACTAAAATTATTAAAAATAACAAATGTTTAGCCCATTTTACTGCTATCTGAAAATCAACACAAGAGGAATGGTATCACTCAGCTAGCACTATATCAAAATGCAAAAGCAGAAAAATAAAAATAAAAGGGGGTGGAGGAAAGGGGGGAAAAAAAATTGAGATGTGTTATGTATGTGTACCAATTCCCCACAATGAATGTCATCAATGTGTACTGAGAACATCTACTGATAAATACTAAAGTTTTTAAAAAAGCAAGAAGTAAATGAAAATATGATTGAGTTTGGAAAAGCTACATCTAAACAGATTACTAGTTAACATTAGGATTTTACCAATCATTTATGGGGTTTCCAAAATCATTAAATTAATTGAAATTCACAGACTTTGCTGTGATTTGACTGTCCCTCAAAGCTTTTTTGCTGGAAACCTACTCCCAGTCTGACAGTGTTCAGATGGGACCTTTAAGAAGTGACAGTGCTGTGCTTCACAAGAATGAGTGGGTTCCTGATGAGAGGGTAGGCTGGCTCACCTGCCCACCCTTTTTTTTTTTCTCTTCTGTACATGCTCTTCCCCTGTGATGCCTTCCACAGACAACACAAGAAGAAGGCCATCCCAGATACAGAAATACAGGGCCTTTGCTATTGGACTTCCCATTCACTTATAGAAATAGCTTCTTTTTCTTTTGCCATCCTGAGGATTGAACCTAGGGCCTTTGCACTGAGCTACACCACCAGCCTGTTTTTCAAAGACAGGGTCTCACTACATTTCTAAATTGCCCAGGCTGGGCTTAAACTCGTCATCCTCCTGCCTCAGCCTCTCAGAATGCTGAAATTACAGGCATTGCACCACCAGGTCCAGCCACAAGCAGATTTCTATCACTTATAAATTATTTAGTCTGTAGTATTCTAGGATAGCAGCACAAAATAAACTAAAACAATCACTTTCCTCTAAAAAAGCAACTACTCAACAAATGAAACTAAACTCAACATGGTAAGAGTGACACTGAGAAAAGAAAAAAAAATATCTAATACACAATCTTACTCCAAAATAATAATGCAAACAAATAATACAATTAAGGTAGCAAAGAAATTTGTTTAAAGGAAAACAAAGTATTTCAGCAAAAAATCTGATGACATAACTCCTTATCAAAAACCTGTATCTTTATTCAATAAAAAACACTCATCTCAAAAATTACTTTTGTTGGGACCGGGAATGTAGCTCCGTGGCAACATACCTGCCTTGCAAGTACAAGGTTCTGAGTTCGATCCCTGGTACCAAAAAAATTAATTACTGTCTTTAAATTAATTTATGAAGGGGCCAGAGATTTAGCTCAGTGATGCTGCAGCCTGCCTCAACAAGCACAAGGTCCTGAGTTCGATCCCCAGTACCAAAACAAATTACTTTATGAAATCTGTAACTATGAAAAAGCTACAATATAAAAAATGACTAGTGCCAGGCATGGTGGCGAATGCCTGTAATCCCAGCACACGGGAGGCTGAGGCAGGAGGATCACTGTGAGTTCGAGGCCAGCCTGGGCTACATATTGAGTTCCAGGGCAGTCTCAACTGTATAGTGAGACTCTGCCTCAAAAAAACAAAAAAACAAAAACAAAAAAATGACTGGAAACATATCTTACTTGTAATATCATGTCTGAACGTGTGCATATTCATCATCGATTTCACCCTGTTTTGCTCTTGAGAGTTCAATAGCTAATGCCAACTGCAAACTCTTCCCTGAGCCATACAATTTCCTAATAAAATCCAGATCCTAATTTTTTTTCAACACTGGGAATTGACCCCCACCTCCACTCACAGGGCCTTGCACAATCTAAGCAAGCACTGTTGCACTGAGTTTCATCTCCCCAGTCCTTTTTCCCTAAATATTATTTTGAGACAATCTAAATTGCCCAGGCTGGCCTTAAACTTGAGATTCTCCTGCCTCAGCCTCCTTAGAAGCTACACATGTGCCACCATGCCCTGCTAGTTTCCAAATTTTACCTTGGCTTTACCCTTACTTGACTCCATTTAGCCCCCAATCAGTTGAGGACCTATCATAGACAGAGCACCAGAACACCCAGGAGAGAACACACTCAGAAAGCAAGAGACAGGCACAGACAAATGGGAAAAAAAATCAAAACAAACAGAGGAAGAGGAGGGGAAGAGAGCTGGGGGAGAAGAAAGTGGAAGAGAAGAACGGGGTGAAGAAGAGGAAGAGGAGGGAGGAAACCTACAGGGGAAAGGCAAGGATGAAGAAAGGGATGGAAGCAGTGAAAAGAAAAGCCCTTTTGACAATCTGTCATCTAATCTATGACTACAGAATGCTTCACATAACTAAAACTGCTCTTCAGAAATCCCATAAATTTATAAAAGTTGGATCCACAAGGAGTCAGATAAAGAACATGGCAAAAATACAGTACTCAAAATTTACTATCACATTTACTCATTTCACATATGTATTAAAAGTTGCAACTCAATTCTGCTGCACAAAAGCTGGAGTATTCAGGCTTATATTTAATCTACTATCAACTGAGCAGTCTCAGTAACCTTATTGAAAGGTAGGCAGGCAGACAATCAACTATTATTTAAAATGTACATTTAGCCATTTGAACGACTAGACAGACATGCATTATTATAATAATTAAATCTAGAACAAACTAGCATCTTCAAGTTAAAAAATTTGGTTATTAATACCGTATGAATTTAATAGTTAGATCCAGTCTAAATTCTCACATAAGTTAGAAATCTGCAGTGATTCAAAGACAATGCATGAAAGAAACATTATTTATACCATTAATGAGGAATTTATCTTATTTGGGTTTTAGAACAAACTTTTAAAAAATGGCTAGTTATCATAGGCCTAACTACAAAACGTAACCTTTCAAACTTGTAGAAGAAAACCCAAAAAATTTATGACTATGGGCAAAAGGTTCTCACAAAATCACAATCCATAAAAGAAAAAAACAATAAACTGGATTTAATAAAAATTAAAGAGCTTTTGCTATTTTAAGGACACCAGTAAGTGCAGAGGACTGTAACAGGACAATCCCCAATGCAGGCTGTGAAGCACTAACCCTACTACTGGCTTGGTGACAAAAGTGAGTATGGCTGAAGCCTACCTGCTGAGGGCAAAGTAACTTGTGCCCAAATTCTGTTCACACAACTAAAACCTTCAGACTAGAAGGACAAGGTTCTAATTGCAACATATATTTTGTCTATTCTGTTCCTAATTTGAGAATGCTTTGCCTTGTCCTTTATGAGCCTTATTTACATTAATTTCCATAGAAACCACACAGCTACCTTTACCCCAATTGATTGCCAATAAAAGTCAATGCCTGCGGGGGGGAAACAGTCACTGCCTGGGACTGTCCAGCACCTTTGTGGGTTGCACCAGCAATGGTCATCCTGACACTCCACTTTCTCTCTCCCCTAGTTAAGTCTCTCACTGTATCTTTTTCTCAGGCCTGCGTTGTACACTGGGCAGGTGGGTATTGGAACCTGACTACAAGGGGTCCCTGACAAGTAAGAATATAAACTGAACTACAAAACTGAATAAAATATTTGCAACTCACATCACTGACAAAGAATTCAAAATATAAACAAACTCACTGATAAGGGGAAAAACTTATGAAAAAGACAAGGAACACTCTGGGAGGCTGGAGCAAAAAGATGGCAAAAGAGCGCAGCCTGGGCAACTTAGCAAGATCCTATACCAAAAATAAAAGAATAAAAAGGGGTAGGGATGCTCACCAGGGCCAAGACCCTGAGTCAATGCCCAGGTACAAAAAAAAAAAAAAAAAAAAAAAAAAGTGAAGGGATGGCCACATGAAAAACTATCAAAAACTGAAGGGACCACGTGTTGACAAGGATGCAACTAAAACTCACACATCTGCTGACAGACAGAAAATTTCAGAGCCAGTTTGGCAAATAATTTGGCACTGTGTGTAAAAGTTCAACATTTGCTTATACAAGCTCAAATTCCTACCCCTAGACATTTACTCAAATGCAATAAACCTGTGTTTGCACAGAGGCCTGTATGTGAATGTTTATGGTGCTCAAAACTAAGGACAATCCAAATGTCCTTCAACTGGCAAAGAGACAGATTCTGGGACATCATACAAACACACAGTATTCAGAAATAAAAAGGAACGGTCAATAGATGCAGAAAAAGCATTTGACAAAATTCAACACCCATTCATGAAAAAAACCCTGCAAAAAATTGGAATAGATGGTCTATATCTCAGCTTAATAAAGGCTATCTATGAAAAATGAACAGCCAACATCATATTAAATGGCCAAATACTGAAAACGTTAAAATCAGGTACAAGACAAGGATGCCCACTATCAGCACTACTCTTAAATATAGTTCTGGAAACATAAGCCATAGCAATTAGATAAGACAAAGAAATTAAAGCAATAAAAACAAGAAAGAAACAAGTTAAATTGTCATTATTTGCTGACGATATGATACTCTACATTGAAGACCCAAAAAACTCCACCAAAAGACTTCTAGATTTAATTGACAGATTCAGTAGAGTATCTGGATACAAGGTGAACACCCAGAAATCAATAGCCTTCTTATCCACAAATAACAGACTCACTGAGAGAAAAATAAAGGAAAAAATTCCTTTCACAATAGCATTCAAAAAAATGAAGTATCTAGGAATCAATCTAACAAAAGAAGCAAAAGACCTCTACACTGAAAACTACAGTACTCTGAAAAAAGAGATCAAAGAGGATATAAGAAAATGGAAAGATATCCCCTGCTCCTGGGTAGGAAGAATCAACATAGTGAAAATGGCCATACTACCAAAACTGCTACACAGATTCAATGCAATGCCAATTGAAATTCTAACACTATATTTCACAGAACTAGAAAAAAGAATCCAAAAATTCCTTTGGAACCAGAAGAGAACTAGAATAGCAAAAGGCCATCCTAGGCAACAGAGACATGGCAGTGGGTAAAACAATTCCCAATTTGAAATATACTACAAAGCCACTGTGATAAAAACAGCATGGTACTGGCAAAGAAACAGATCTGAGGATCAGTGGAATAGATTGGAAGATACAAAAACAACTCCAGACATACTCAGCTACCTCGTCTTTGACAAAGGAGCCAACCATCCTCAGTGGAGGCAAGATAGCCTCTTTAATAAATGGTGTTGGAAAAATTGGATTTCAACCTGCCAAAGATTAAAATTAAGCCTTATCTTTCACCATGCACTAAACTAAAATCCAAAGTGGATTAAAGATCTAAATGTTTAAAAAGTCACTAAATTTGCTGGCAGATAAGTTAAGCAGAACTCTTGAAGACACTGGCATAGGAAAAGACTTTATGAACAAATCCTCAGTAGCATGGTAACTAAAAGAAGTAATCAACAACTGGGATCTCATCTTATTAAAAAGCTTCTGCACTGCAAAAGAAACCATCAACAGAACTAAAAGACAATCCAGAACGTGGGAAAAAATTTTTACCAGCTGCTCCTCAAAGGACTATAATCTAGAATATATAAAGAACTCAAAAAAATCAGCCCCCCCAAATATAAAGACCCAATATAAAAATGGGCATCTGAAATAAACAGACAATTCTCAGACAAAGAAGTAAAAGCAGCAAGTAAATATATGAAAAAATGTTCCACATCACTGGTCATTCTAGAGATACAGATGAAAACAACACTGAGATTCCACCACACCCCACAAAGAATGGCTTCTATCAAGAAATCAACCAATAACAAATGTTGGTGGGGTTGCAGGGAGAAAGGAACCCTCCTCCATTGTTGGTGGGAGTGCAGACTGGTGCAACTACTATGCAAATCAATATAGAGATACCTCAAAGATCTGGGACTAGAGGTTCCATTTGACCCCATCCCTCTGCTGGGTATCTTTCCAAAAGAATTAAAGGAATCTTATCACAGTGATATATGTGCACCTATGTTTATAGCAGCACAGTTTGTAATAGCTAAAACTTGGAAACAGCCCATTTGCCCATCAGTTGGAAACTGGATAAAGAAGATGTGGTTTTTCTATAAAATAGAATACTACTCAGCCATAAAGAAGGAGAAATTAGAGTTATTCATAGGAAAATGAATATATATTGAGGATATACTCCTAAACGAAATAAATAAGTCACATATGTGTAAATACCAAATAGTTTCTCTGGTGTGAAAAACTATAATAGTACATAAGATCCAAGTGATATAACTGACAATGTGAAATAGGAAGAAAAGGGCTAAAGGTGTAGGGGAAGTGGGATGGGTAGGGGAAAGGTAATAAGGGAAAAGGAAAAAGAAATTAGAAAATGAAAAAATGGAAATAAAGTCTTTGTAAACAGGAAAGGGAGAGCCGGGCATGGTGGTGCACGCCTGTGATCCCAGCACTCAGGAGGCTGAGCCAGGAGGATCACTGTGAGTTCAAGACCAGCCTGGGCTGTAACAGTGAGTTCCAGGTCAGTCAACTACATAGTGAGACCTTGTCTCAAAAAACAAAAAAAGAACAAACAAACAAAATAGGAGGAGGAGGAGAGAGTGAAGGGAGAGCAGGGATAAGGGGAAAAAATGAGAACCAAGACCTGTCATGTAGAGGTACAAGATTCCAATGATGAATGTAACTGTACTGTATACCTAAAATGTACCAATAAACTCAATGAGAAAAAAAAGAAAAAGGAATAAATACATAAACATGAAACAACATGGCTACTTGTCTCAAAAGATATGGTGGCACATGCCTGTAATCTCAGCACTTGGGAGGCTGAAGCAGGAGGACTGCCATGAGTTCAAGTACAGCTTGAACTACACAGTGAAATCCTGTCTCAAAAAAACAAAAAAGAAAGAAAAACAGCTGCAGTTGTAGCTAAGTATGAAGGCCCTGGGTTCAATTTCTAGCACCCAAAAACAAAGAGGCAACTGTATAAACAAAATTATTACAATATTTACCTTCATTTTTATTTTTAAAAACTATACTCTAACAACAATAACTTACATAACAAATATTTATTTGATGAACACTATCAGCCAGGAATCTTGTTATTAAATTATTATTTGATTACTAAAATGCTGACTCTCAGTTGAAGGCAATCTGTCCTTTCTGGGTCTATAGTCAACATAAAGACAATATTCTTTAGTGATATAAGAGCACAACAAGATTCTGATAATCTTAACTAGTTAGTCTGGCCTAACAAGGTATACTGTATTTAGAACAAATAATAATGTCTACATTTATCCTCTATAAAAAGCTTTATAAATACTATTATAGAAGCTACTCCAATAGAACACTGTGCAAAATCCAATTTAACTGTCTTTTAAAACATGCAAACAGCTGGCTACAGAAGCAAAGTTGAATATTTACTTTGTGAAATACTTTATTGGCAAGCTAAACACAAGGTGATGTGTTCACACACATACATTTTAAAATAGGTAAGAGCCTCTTTACTAATCAGCTTCACATTAACTGTTCAATGTATTTTGTAGCAATTAAGTCTTTACTGTTTGCCCCATGAAAACAGATTTTAGGTTGCAATTTTTAAAAACTAAAATGCCAGTCAACCCAAATAAACCTGAGAGGTCCATTGTCTGAGTTTCCAGTTTCTAGTACTGTTAAAATAAGCAACAGATTCTGTTACAATAGACTTAACAGAGGTTTTCAAATTGTTATATAAAATATTTCCTATAAAATGTAACTTAGAACTATTATAATTACTTAACCTATAACATTTATAATGATAATTTCTCCAAACCATACAGAAGGTAGTTCCATATTAAATTCACAAGTCTTTAATAAGTGAAATGCAAACAATTTTTTTACATGTATATATGTGCTTCCCTACTGGAAAAATATATGAGAAAATTTACCCTCATTTTCCCAGGAAATTGAATCTTTGGTCACATGGCATTGAAGTCAGTGTATTATTCCTCCTATTTTTAAATACAAAGTATAGCTAAAACAAAAAAAAAAATCATAAAGCTGGTGCTCCAGGTAAGAGAACAGCCAGATGCCCAGGTCTGCCTGCCAAGGCATTAGCCAATACTCACCTGTAGGTGGATTGGAAGAAACAGGGGGAGCTGGAGAAGTGAAGCCATCAGCAAGGGTCTGGGTGCCCCCAGCAGCAGCATCTGGGGCAGCGGAGGAGGGGACAGTAGCAGGAACAAGAGGGGAAGGGGCAGATGCAGAAGTAGCAGGAAGGGGAGGAGTACCAGCACAGCCAGCAGGGGCTGAGGGGAAAGAGGAGCAAGAGGCAGCATTAAAGAGTAGTCACGTGAGGCAGAGGCAGAAAAGGCATTAGAGAGAGTTCATGTTAGACATTCAGTGCTCAATGCTAACCAAGAGAGAGAGCTGAAAATAGCATGATACTTATGGTAAAGGGCGATTAGTGTGCAGACAGTAATTACAGATGCTCAGGGAAATGTACAGATTTTTTAACTCATTTAAAAACCAGACTTTCTGGCTGGGGATTTGGCTCAGTGGTTCTGCCACCTGCCTCACCAGTTTGATCCCCGATACCAGGGGGAAAAAAAACCTTCTTTTTTACCTAAAAGCCACCACTCTGGAAAAAAGTACTTGCTGCATATTGTTATTTTAGCATAACATTCAGTCAATAGTATACAAAATTAAACATCATACACTTTCAAAACAGTATTCCATTTGAATTATACAAATCAGGAAACAGGATACATATTCCAGATAATCTCTTATCAGGTAAAAAAGAACTTTAAAAAAAACCCACAAATCTTTTTTCATAATTTGTTAAAAGGTATTATCTACTTGTTACTATGATAAGTAAATATGTAATATTCTATTCAGTTGTTTCGTCACAGTTTTAAAATTAAAGTTTAACACTATTTCTTCAGATCAAATAAGAGCAATTTTCTGTTTTTAAGAGAAAAAAGTGTAGCATTTCAGAGACTACTAAATTCCATCATTCCACTAATAATAACTGTCAAAACTTTTTTTTCTATTTGCTGGCTTTGGTTACCAAGATGATTCTCACACCAGGTCTCCTTTATGTCCAAAGACACGCACTGTCACGACACCAGCTGGAGTTAAACACCTGACTCATACCAAAGTGATACCTGAGACCTTAGAGCACCAAGTGAGCCACAGCATCAAAGGATAAAACCAAATAAGAGAAGTACGCAAAAAGTAAGAATAAATTACAGTACTTGGCTAAAATAACAAATACATAAAAACTTTCCAATATTCATGAGGTCCTAATGGAATAAAATAATCCTGATTAAGAAGAAAATGCACTATAGTTAAATCTTAAACTGAATTCAAATTCATGACAGGAAAGTAAAGAGAAAGCACCATTCATGTTTTACCTGGAAAGACACTGGGAGGAGACGGAGTAGGAACAGCAATAGGGACCCCCACACTCCCACTTCCACTGTTCTCCCGACTGCTGCTCCGACTACTTGGGTGGCTTCCTCCACTACTCCCACTGCTGCTAAAGAAATAAGAGCCACCAAAATATGAGTGTTTATATATAGGAAGATCTCATCAGCATTTCCCAAAATGTTCTAAAATTAATATAGCTATAAAAAGATAATTCAAAAGCCTTCCATTTCAAGTATCAATTTTGTAATAAAATTATGGGAAAGGCTGAGTTCATTTAGCTTGTTTTAACATCTGTAACATCTTCTTTTTTTTTTTTTTTTTTTTTTTTC
>NW_022900928.1:103882062-103908566 GCF_012274545.1 Fukomys damarensis | reverse complement strand
TATTGAACTCGGGTCCGTACGCCTATGAGGTAGGCAGCAGCACCGAGCTAAACCCCGGGCCCTCTTTAACATCTTCTAATAAGATGAATTAAGGAAAATGAAAAAGAAGAAGTAAAAAATGTTGGGGCTCAACACAACAAAATAAATATTACGTTTTTACATTCCAGTTTAATGCCTATCTGAAGAAACATAATAAAAACATTTTCCTGAACAAATTATTTAAATTTGTAATATCTTATTATGCTAGCCCATAGTAGTGTTTTGTTATGTATAGTTTTTCATCTGTAAAGTTTCACCAAAAAACAACTTGCAATTTGCCACATCTGGCCCATTTTTTGTTTTGGTTTTGGTTTTTTCAGATCAACTGAACTATTATTTTTGTATAGATGTTTGCACTTTGATTTGTCTGCTTGTTTCCAACATCCT
Organism: Fukomys damarensis; assembly: GCF_012274545.1. NCBI lineage: Eukaryota > Metazoa > Chordata > Mammalia > Rodentia > Bathyergidae > Fukomys > Fukomys damarensis. Next base: position 103,908,140 of record NW_022900928.1, on the reverse strand, counting down.
GACTGCTCAAGGTTGCATCAGAAATGAGAGAGAGATGGAATCACATGAGGTTTGGGAGAGCAGAGTGAAGAAAAGAACTGAGACTCAGCACCTGGCAGATGGGAAGTTTCACTGAAGTGATCCGAGATTATGGTACTGTGACCATCACATTTTGCACTGAGTTAGAGAAAATACCTGTAAGTTCGATTTCTTTGATTCACAGAAGCTGTCCTCACAGGGCTCTGCTGCGAGGGAGCCATATTACGGGTTGGGCTAGGTACGTAATCATTTGGTACCACTGGAGGACGCACTGGCTCCAGTGTGCGATAGGGGGAGTGCCGCCTACAAAAAGAAGAGCGTATGTATTGTGTGGTTAAGCAGTCTCGGCACAATCAATTCAAAGAGCTGCCAGTAGTGAAATACGATTTGTACTCATAAATAGAAAATGTGTCTTGACCCGGCTACCAATTTCAGTCTTTCCTGAGGTTTCACTTCTCCACCATTAGAGTTCTGATGAATATGTGCTGTTACTTTTCAACCTCAAACCTCATTTCCCTGTGCTAATGCAATTTTGTTCATTTATTCTCACAGAGCACAAAGTCTCTCATTTAAGGCAGTATTTCCTAGACACTATCCGTTTCTTACAACTATCTTAGTCCTGTACTGTATCATGTCAAGCTCCCAAGGGCACTGCATGAACGCATGAATTTTCTCCCTCTCCCCTCTCTTCTTAACCAAAATGTTTAGAGACAGGGACAACATATCAAGATTTGGGGTCCACAAACCTACACTTAACTCTCAATACCAGCCATAACAAGTCATTTCTGAACTTTTTATATATTGAATACATAGAAAGTGAAGTATATCATACACAAAAATACACAATTTTATCTCATCTTCCATTACCACAACCTTACTTTCTCTCTCAACTTTTACCTTAATCTCTTTCCTCTTTCCCTCCTCAGAGTTCAACATTTATGAAGGGGGGAAAGAAAAAAATTTTTGAACCACATAAGCAAGGCTAGATGGTGCACACCTGTAGTGTTAGTGTGTATAGGGTTGAGGTGGGATGATCGCTAAGTCCAGAAGTTCTAGACCAGCCTGGGGAACATAGCAAAACCCCAAATCAAGAAACTAAAAACACTTAAATCCTTTTACCTCATTACTTTAAACTGTAAAAGACAAACCAGACTGATTTTATTAACATGTATTTCCCTCTTTTTCCCAATTTTTCCTTTAAAATATTCTAAGAAGAGTAAAAAAGGAAATATAACATAACAGAAAATAAAGTGCAGAGAGCCAAGGAGTGAGCTCAGTGGTTCCACAGCCTGCTTTGAAAGCCCAAGGTCCTGAGTTTGATTCCCAGTACAAGAAAGGAAAGGAAAGAGGAGGGGAAGAAGGTGCATAATGGGATATTAGTGATTATTAAATTAGTATTCATCTCTATTTTAAAGTTTCCAGATTCTTTATGACAATATAAATATGACACTAATATTCTGAAGATAAGATTCTGGTCTTTAAAAGAATAAACACTTGGGCCGGGGATGTAGCTCTGTGGCACCACGCCTGCCTCACAAGGGCAAGGTCTGAGTTTGATCCGTAGTACCAAAAAAAGAAGAAAAAAAAACAAAAAACTTTTATCTCAAGATATGGAAGAAATGTTGGCTCAGCTGACATGTATTTCTCCATAATTCACTTCCAAAAGGCTCCCAGAGTTTGAGTATGCTCTCCAAGGCCATTCAAGTTATGACTTATTAATTTTGAGTGACAGGATTTTGCAATGACCTGTTAAATCTAAGACCCTCAAAGTCGCCACACATATATACTTTGGTAATTAAAAATAAATAAGGGGTTCCAGATAGGATAATGGATCAAAGAAAAAAAATAAACAGTATCAGGGGCCAGGGATGTAGCTCAGTGGTGCCGCTGCCTGCCTCACAAGGTCAAGGTCTTGAATTCGATCCCCAGTACCAAAAATAAAACAAAACAGTATCAGGACTCTGGATTAAAATATTAAAACTGTGTCTTTAAAATTATAATACAAATATTAAAAACAAATTAGTATTTCCAACATTTTAAAAAATGTTTAGGGAATATTCCCCAGACAATAAAAATATTTTGTTTTATCATGTGGGGAGGGGGAATAGGATAAAATAAAATTTCTTTTTAAAAAGCTTTTGTATGGCTCATGCCTATAATCCTGGCACTCAGGAGGCTGAGGCAGGAGGATCGCTGTGCATTCAAGACCAGCTTGGGCTACATAGTGAGTTCGAGGTCAGTCTCAACTACACAGTGAGACCATCTCAAAAAACAAAAACAAAAACAAAAAAAGCTTTTGTATAGGGGCCAGGGATTTAGCTCAGTGGTGCCGCCACCTGCCTTACAAGTCAAGCCTTGCAAGCACAAGAACCCAAGTTTGATCCCCAGTTTGGTCCCCAGTATCAAAAAAAAAAAGCTTTTGTATATAAGGACAGGAAGAGGAATTGAAGTGGGGGATGGGAGAAAAGGAGAGAAGAAGCAGGGCTGGGGATTTAGCTCAGTGGCACCATGTTTGCTCCCAAGTGCAAGGTCCTGAGTTCAATCTTCTGTGGGAGTGGGGGCCAAGATACATAAGGTATAGATACAAACTCCCTATGATGAATGTTATCATTACATTTATGTAAGATGTTTCACTTCAAAAAAATTAACAAGTCTATATTAGAAGCCTAGAAAAATTTTTGTGAAGAAAGAAAATTTTATTTTATTAGAGAATAAGCAGGTAGCTTGCTAACAACTTGCTTTTGTTTTATTGGGAGGTTTCACTTTTTCTTTTTGGTGGTCCTGGGAACTGAACCCAGGGCCTTCAATAAATAGCCCAGGCTGGGCTCAAAGTTGGCAAGCCTCCTGCTTAGAGTGGTGGGATTACAAGTGTGCACCATCATACTAATCTTTGTTTAAAGCCTAACAAAATCCATCAGGCACTATATACACAGTAGAAATGTAAACATTCCACAGGAAAATAGTTCCTCTTGATCACTCTTATTTCTGCACCACTATAACCCACAACAGCATCATTCCACCTGAAGATCAAATCTATTTGATCCACCAGAATCCTTTCTAAGCAGAAATTTTTTGCCACCTCAAATAAAGCCACCCTACTCTGACAATCATTTTTATTCTTTATCTCCACTGTCGTAACTAAAATTCCTCTTCCAAAGTTATCCTCCTTTATATCTCAACTTATCTTTGTCATATCTTCATCTACAGTGCTTAATTGGGTTTTGTTTGGGGGATTTTTTTGGAAACTTTTACTATATATTATAAAGCCAATGGTTGTCAAACATTTTGTCTTATAAAATCTTTTAAAATCCAATTTGTGGTACAGTGACCCCAAAAAGTTGATAAAGGACAAATGTCACCCCCTTTTACAGATGAAAAAACTGAATTGTTGACCATGCAAAACAATAGAACAAATAGCAGAGATAAACCAGAATTTTAGGCATCTGGCTTCTGAGCTGTATTATGCCCACCTGATCACAAATCTTGACTGTGATAACCAAACTAAAACTATGATGCTATTTAAGAAGAAAGTCATCCTTTTCTGTTAACTGACACACTTTTGCCTAAGGTCAAATCCAGAGCCCAATCTGTAGCACCAAATCAAAGCTTAATAGTATAAAATGATATACAAATTTATATAATCTATACAACCTTCACTGAGAAGGATAGTCTAAGTTCAACTATAATACAAAAGACTACAAAATTTTTCTAGAAAAAACAAGGAATTAAAATTAGACTACAGTTTATAATAAGCCATGAACTTGTGCTAGGATTTTATCAATTTAAAATGCATTGGAAAAATAATTTCTAAACAGATTTTTTTAAAGTTAAACATTTGCTTCCCAGGAAAAGAAAAGGTTACATACACATATAAAAAATAATCCTAGAAAAAGTTATTTCTTCAAATATTAAAAGTTTAAAATACATGTTGTTTCCTTTTTAACACAACACTACATGAAATAGTTGTGTATTATTACTCTGTTATATACTCACCCAAGTGTCCCTTTCCCTGACACAGGGGGGCTAGGTGGTTTCTGAGTTGGAGGTGTTGTACGTGGCAGCCCACCCATCTTCATATTTTGGGTACTCACCTAAAAAATTTTGAGGAAAGCTCAGCTTGTATGCAGTGAAATAAACTGACACTTTAGGGAAACAATGCTAAGCTATTTAACAAAGGAGGGAAGGTTTAAATATAGGGAAAAAATTAGAGGCCATGCATTTCATATGAGATTTCTACTCTATTATTCTACAGTTGTACTCAAAGGACTCTTCCTAACATGGTATTTTCAAATGATTATAAAATATATGCAAAGAATTTATTTGCCATTAGGCCATCACACCAACAGATCACTGGTTAGATAATTTGATTTTACACTCAACTGAAACTAAATAAGATAACCTTAAATTTTTAGTTTTAATAAAAAGTAACTCAATCAGAAACAATGAAGCCTTTAAGCAATTCATTATTATTAGATAGCAAGTATACCATAAACCACATTTCCCAATTAAAAATATGCAGCTATGAATATGATCCACTGTAAATAGAGAAGATAAAGATAAACTGTATGATATATAGAGAAAACTAGTTTTATGTTGTGGATTGCCTTAAAACAATTCAGATTTCTCTAATGTTCTTTTATGAGGAAATCACCTATACCTGAAAACTGCTAGAAGTTGAAGGCATATTCCTAAACAACTGAACCAGAAAGTAAGGGTTGAAGTGTCCCATTTAACTCTGAGCACTACAATGGCCACTGGCAATGCCCTAGTTCCAATGGGAAATGGGACAACTCAGTTCCATGAGAGCTAATTCTGGCATGAGATAGGTGCGACACAATCCCTAAGTCAAGCCACTAAGACTCCACTCACTATTCTATTCCCAACTGAAACTGCAAGGGTAAGAAAAATGGGTAATCTGAGAATAATAACTGTTACCATAGGAATGTGTCAGCACTTAGAGAGAAAACCCTAAAAATCTGAATATCTTATATGGAGCTAAGAGAACTTACTCACAAATACATTTCAAATATAATCTCCTGTTTTTGAGACTATCAGTGGGTTAAGTTAATGTTCATCAAAGCTTTTAATATTTTGGATTGCCATCTTCAAAACACACTTCAAAAAAGGATCTCAACTTTCTAATAACCATATGTATACAGTATTCAAATAAGACTTGTAAAATGAAACTTCAAGATAAAATACCACTGAAGTTAGAAAATATTTATAATCTTGATTTCAAAATATAACTTTTTTAAAAATAATTGTACAGAGTATTACAGCTATCAAAATTAACTTTGGCTTAGGAAGGATTTTTAAAGTTCTAGAATACTACTTATTATCTGAAAAGGCAAGAAATAACATTTCCAAGAAACAGATCTTTCAAATGAATAGTCCAGTGAATAAGTTGTGTGTGATGTTAAAACAATCTTTAATGACAAATTATACCTTTGAAATGTCAATATTTTTAAAGTGAAACATTTATCTGTAATCCTTTTGTTGTTGTTTTTAAACAGTATCAAACACCAATTATTAAATAATAAAAATTAGCTTCTCCTTGCTCTCTCTCCCTCATTAATAAGCAGAGGGTGTGCTAATTATACCTTAAAATGAAAATGGCAGAGTTTTTTTTTTTTAAATCAATCCATATCTGGGGAAAATTTTAGGATTAATGTGACAAATAATCAATATAGCTTTGAAAACTGTATATCTTAATTTAATAATACCAGAAAATTTTAAAAGTAGTAACTAAAGTCCTTTAAGCTCAACCTTAAACAACATAAACCCAGAGTTACTTTAAGTGATGAGGGAGAAGTGAACCAAACACTAAACTACAAATCAAACTGCTAGAGACAGGAAGGAAAAGAAACAAGAATAGATAAAGAGTAGAAGATAATTTTATTCTAAAATGGGATAGCCAAAATATGTGAAAATAACTTTTCAACTTTGGTTTATGTTGCAATGTGTAAAGTGTTTTTGTTTAAATTGCAGTATCTTCTGTAAGTCTTAGAATCTACTTCAAAAGATGATTAACAATCTATGAATTAAAATCCATGAACAAAAAACTCAATACATTTTATGATCTGTAGAATCCTCAAATTACTATACTTTGTTTGGTTAATGGACTGGATGAGTGACCCAAATCACTTACTTAAACAAAGAATTCCTGTGTAATGTCCAATCTACTGATACTACAGTACCTTTCTACTTAGCTAAAAAGAGTTTTTCATCATTTTCCCAAGGCAGTTCTCCTTTATGAGAAATGTGCACTAAGTAAAACAATAAATACTCCATGCAAAATATAAATACTGGATGAAGAACAGGAATGAATGCCAAATAAAACTTAATTTCTTTTTAAAAGGTAGAATATGTACTATAATTAAACTATAGTTCAAACCTATTTACTGGATAGCCATCATGGTCCTAAACATTATTTTATGGAAAGTGTTTAAAAGAAAACATTTGCTGACAAACAGCAAAACACTTGACTAAATTGTGTGTGTGTAGAAGGGAACTTGACACGTGTCTGTTTATGTATGTATACACACACAATAAACTCAAGACAAAGAAAAACCAACCCAAGACTGGAGCTACTTCATAACAGTGACTCCTCTTGAAAATTTTTAAAAATATCAACCTAAGGCCAGGCACAGTGTTGAGAGCCTATATGCTTGGCTACTCAGGAGGCCAGGTGGTGCAGATCACTGAAGCCTACAAGCCAGCCTGGGTATCACAGTGCAAGAATAAGTTGGGGGTGGAAGGGTGCCCAGGTAGAACTATCCTCTGCTACATAAATGTCTAGTGACTGGGCCTGAATCATGAGCAGGAATGCTTACTGCACTATCCAAAGCTGATCAAAATGGAGCTTTCACAGCTGACTTCAACAATCCTTTCCTTAGGTGCTATTACTTATTCCATAAATCATTAAGAGCTAAGTGAAGCAAGTATCAGACACAAGGGAACAGTGGGAAAAGTCCCTTATTCTCTCTAATGGAGAGATACCTCCAAAACAGAAGAAGTGTTTCATTTAAGTCATGAAGATTAAGGCATGGCCAAAGCTCTAACACCTTCCCATAGGCCTGGGGTGAAGGAATACAGATAATAACGGAGGCAGCTCTTTTACAGCCAAAGGACAGTCTGGTCTCCTCCTAGGCTCTGGAGATAAAGATTACTTATCAGGTCAATTGTTACACCTTAATATTTTTTTTACATTGCTTTCAGCTTTCGTGCTCCATTCTTTTGGTATATTCAATACTTCCTCAAATCTCAATATATTATACAGTCATACACTGTATAAAAGCATTTAGTCAACAACAGACTACTATCTAACAATGATTCCTTAAATATCACTTAGTGACACTGTAGCTGTTACAGTCTGTTTAAATAAACTCTCCAGGATGTTTGCACAAAAAGCAAAATCATATACTGCTGCATTTTCAGAATATGTCCCAATCACTAAATGACATGTAACCATGTACTATAACATTCCTACAAATGGCAGTGCTTTCTAGGATCCTCTGAACTTGAAGCTGGTCAGCCAAGTATCTCTATTTCACAGACGTCATCGTCACTGCTTTGAAATCTCCCAATGAAAGATGACCTGCAACAGAACAGTGACAGACATACTCTAAAATGGTGTATGTGAGCAAGACAAGAAGGCAGACTTCTGGAGACAGGGAAGTGGGTCAGAGAAGGGAGGAGGTAAGGGAGCAGGGAAAATGAACAAGATATGTTTTATGCATGCACCAAGTCCCCCAAAGTGAACATCACTGGTTCAGTACTACACACACTAATTAAAAAATATGTTATACAGTACTAAATTACCAACAAACTACGAAACTACCAAGTACAAAACTAAAGGCCTTTGGGAAAAAAATGAGAGAGTGTAGGGGAAATGACTATGATTTTTTTGGGTAGTAGAGACTCGAACTCAGGACCTTGTGCTTGCAAGGTAGCTACAGTGCCACTGTGCTAAATCCTCGCCCTAAATATGATTCACTTTTAAAACAAAAAGGAATGTCTACAAATTCTACAGGCATCCCACACACAGAGAAATATCAATGTGGGAAAAACTGTTAGGAGAAGGTTTTAAAGAGAAAATCATGAGCTGAACTGTTAAGTTAAAAAAGAACAGGATCTGGGGCCAAGGCTGTAGCTCAGTGGTACAGCACTTGCCTTGCATACACAAGGCCTGGGTTCAGCCCCCAGCACCAAAAAAAAAAAAAAAAGTCATCAGGTAGGATATTTCTGTAACTAGACTCAAGGATGAAAGCAAACTGGGTGAGTAGCCCTGGGCCTTCACTCCCTGTGCAGCACTGTTCTCCCCTAAAGTGCTAACCATTACCTAATTATTCATGTTTCTAGAGCAGAGCTTTTTGGTGTAAAGAGAAAAAACGTTAACACAGCTCTTACCTATATATGAAGTTACAGGATCTTATTTAAGTGTAACTCCTTGTTAGGTCTCTCTAGGAGTCCCTTCGGTTGGGCCTATTTCCTACAAGGAAATAGATTCCAAACCCAAAAAGATCAAGAAGAAATCTTATTTGACCCACTAGATTCAAGAAGGTATCACAGAGTGGGCAGGAAGAAACAAGCATGAAATAGTGGTATGTGCAACTGTTCTGGACCTTAAGGATAAAGGACTTATCTATTTTTATGTTTTCTTCAGTTAATATTTCTATATACTTACACTTCAGAGGTTAGGCATCAATAACCAAAACTTGGACAAAGTCACTGGAGGAAAAGAATGAAGGAAGCCACATACCCTCCTTTTGGTTTAGCTGACTACTACCTTTAGACTTTAAGCAGAAGCAATCTCCCCACAACCTCACATACCTAACTCACCAACACTGGGTGTTTTAGAGTTAACGTTTCAATCAGTACCGCACAGAGCACACTTGCCTGAGTGCCTCCAGTCACTTCTAACTACCAAGACCAAGTAAATAAATGTCTGTGGCCTGGGTGACGACAAGGTAGTGATGCCAAACTCAAGCTGTCTTGTTCTTGGTTATCACTTACTACATGGAAAATAGGGCAACAGAAAGAAAAAATACACATCTGAAAAGGAATTACAAAATTCAGCTGAGAAAAAAAAAAAGAAATAATGCACACTAAATCTGGTGAAAATAATTTTAGTAATGATTTGTTTGACAGGCTTCTTCAATGTAGCTCAATTACTTCTACCGTGAATCCTCCAAAATACCAAAATGTTACTGAAACAAATTATAACAGAAAAAATTATTACTAATTCTCCCCACAGACACCTTCTGTTGTTGTAGCTGTTGCAGTGCTGAGGATCAAACTCAACCTCATACATGTTAGGGAAGTGCTCTGCCACTGAGCAATATCCTCAGCCCTATCTCTAATTCTTAACTTAAATTTTACTTCATATTATCACGAGTTTTTGATGTTTTGCCAATGCTCATCTTTGAGAACTCTTATTAAAGTTAGTTTATACTGAAACATATATTTATACAGCTATTTTTTTAAAAGATATTCTTTTTTGTAAAATATATGATACTGCAACTTTAAAAAAACACATAACACTAAATATTTTCTCAATTTCCTTATATTAAGAGTCAAAAGATAATGACATATTGTCCAAAAGGTATATAACAAAGTATACCATTTATAGAATAAAAAGGTTATTACACAGGGGGAGAGTTAAATAAAGCACATTAGTTGGCCCTCCTATCTGTAACAAAATTTCTACATTTACAAAAATTCAGTTAATTTTATTTCATAACATTTTATGACAGGGTATACATTTCAGTTTCACAAAATATAGTAACACTGCAAAATAACCGTTTATTTCAATAAATACTAAACACCTAATTTGTGTCAGGCACTATTCTAGGCACAAAGGATAGAACAGTAAACAAAAGAGACAAAAATATCTACCCTTGAGGAACATGAAGACACACCAAAGTTGCATGACAAAAAATAAAGAGAAATCATTTGTTGGCTTTAAGAGGCCAAGTGCCACATATCTCTTTACTCCCCATATGTAATATTCTATATAAGAAAAAGAATGGAAATCCAGCCCTGGAAGCTCTTACCTTAAATCTAAGCAACCACTTAATGCATAAATGGAGCAAATAAAGAGGTAGGAAAAAAAAGCATTGAAAGGTTAGTTGGAACTTCAGGATGTGAAGAGAAAGGAAAAAAACAAAGAAAAAAACAAGTTAAGCATTCAGCATTAACAGAATAATGTTTCAGTAGATCACAGAAAGAGTGATTAAAGCAGAATGTGTCATGAATAGGGGTTTCTTTGATGAAACTACTTAAGTCATTGTTTGACTCAATAAATTTCATTAATGATCCCTCCAAATTAGTAATCCTTAAACACTAATATACAAATAATGAAGGGACTACAGAGTCCTACTGGAATAATATTTTACCTTAATATTAAACAAGAGCTGCAGGAGGTGGTCTTTTTATTACATTAACAGGCAAACACAAATGTGATTTTTAAAAAGTATTCCACATCTTTTGGCATTAGATTCTGATAGTGCCTAAAATAGTCTATATAGTTGTTGGCCTTGAATAAATTTTCCCAAGTTAAATAAACACGCTATTAATTAACTATCAAATTACACATCCTACTTTAACATGCTCTAATTAAACAATCTAAATGCATGTAAAACATAAAATTAACTATCAAATTACAGTTAATAAAGCTTATACCAAAACTAAGGAAGAAAAAGATTTTAAAACTAAATTTACACTGTATATTTTCTTACTCCATTAAGCTACATTAAATGTAGATTTAAGTGATTTCTGGCTATAACAGTCTAGGAGGGTTTTTTGTTTGTTTGTTTGTTTGTTTGTTTTTTTGGTGGCAGTACCAGGGATCCAACTCTTGTCCTTGCACTTGCAAGGTAGGCAGCAGAACCCCTCAGCTAAATCCCCGACCCAGTCTAGGTGTATTTTTAATTTAAACAGACATACTAGAAAAAAAATCAACTGCAAAAACTATAGTTTCATCACAGGCATTGATGTATATTTATTCAAAGTCACTATTTGTAAGTAATTGTCTTTTAAATCATTAATCAGATGTACATTTTAAATAAGTTAATACTTAGCTGAAGCTTTAAATGGTTTTAAGTATAAACCCTAACGTAAACGAAATGTACACATCCCTTAGTTGTAGCTGGAGTTTTTGCTGGCTTGGTTTGGTTTTATTTATGATATAGAGGACTGAACCCAGGGCCCTATGTATGCAAAGAACACCTTCCACCACTGAGCTACAGCCTCAGTTTTCCCCAGTTCTGAAGATGATACTTCATACACATACTAAGCATTCAAAAGAGCCAAAATGTAATGGCTACATACTCAAAAGCAGTAAAAATAGTAATTCATATATTACTGTACTTTTATTTCACTATTCTGACCCTAAAGAAATTATTCTAGGAAAAATCAAAGTACATGCTTATTAATACGTTGTTTCTGAAAACCAATGCCAAAAGTCTGCTGATAAATTTTTGAGATAAGGTAAACATTTTAATAACATGCTAAGATTTTTCAGTCATATTAAATCATTAAAAGATTAGAAAAATCATACCACATTTATGTGTTCTATATGTGGTATTATAATTGATTAAGCAAATGTGATGTGAAGACTATTCAAAAGGTGAGAACACAGCACTAACACAAAGAAAAAAAGATTTTATAAAAGTTAAAGGAATAAAGAATCTTCACAACCACAACTTGGTCCTCTAGGAAAAAGCTTACTTTCTAGAGAGTTTCATTATGAACAGCTATTTTTAAAAGCTTGACAACAACTATACCTACCTTTACTCCATGTCCAATGTCATCTAGAATTGTATAGTCAATAGGTTTTCTAATATAACGAACTGGTCGCTCAAGATTGGCTGGAGCAATAATCTTGTGTGTCCTTGAAGTGTTTTTATTGGTAGTTAAAATACCAATCTCTCTTCTTGCCACTTTCTCTTTATGAATATCAACTGTCTGTAAGATATAATATTTTTTAAAAGACAATACGAAAATGTACACTCTGGCATCCAGAAAAATCAAAATACAAATGGCAAGAGATTTAGCACTGCTGTTTAAATTCACTTGCTTATTTTCTCCTTTGTATCAACTTTTCCCATGTTTAGGACAACTCAAAGGTTGGCAAATGGGCCGGGGATTTAGCTCAGTGGTTCCGCCACCTGCCTTACAAATGCAAGGACCCAAGTTCGATCCCCGGTACCCCCCAGGACACCTCTTCCCTGGGGAAAAAAAATGAATGCCTCTAATGACTGCCTAAGAATAGATATTTGGCAACATTAACTTTTTTTTTAATAAAGTTTATAAATGGTTATAAAAATCAAAGAGTATCAATATGTATTCTTGCCATCCCATTACCACACCAGGTTGGAATGCAGGAGGATCTATGGACAGAACCAAATAGATCTTCATAAAAAGGCTGTGGTTTTATCTATAGCATGAATAAAAACTTGATGACGAAGACTAAACCAATCCATACATGAAGGCATTTAGTCCTAAAGATCTGAGGTTTTTAACAATTACCTATTTCAAGAGTTTTAAAACTTCCTCTTGTAGAAACCTGACTATATTCAAAGTAGACAGAATAATGCAATGAAACCACCCACTAGGTACATAGCACCTAGTTTCAACATTCATCAACTCACAACCAATCATCAGTTTTTAAAAATATTTAGTGAAGTTCCTATACAGTATTTTTAAATTTAAAAAAATATGGCTACACTGTTTTTCTTAAATCAAACACACTTTTCAGTAATCACTGCTATCTTCATAATATTCTTTGACGTTGCAATATTAAAATGCATCGAGTTAAATTTTTAGAAGTACAGGTTCAACAATATTTACGAAGAATTTTAACAGAAAATTATTTCAAATGTATCTGAGTTTCTAAAGTCACTAATTACATGACGATAAACTTGCTTTTTTTTATTGTTGTTGTTGTTTTGAGACAGGGTCTCACTATGTAGTTGAGACTGATCTAGAACTCACTATGTAGCCCAGGCTGGTCTCGAACTCACAGCGATCCTCCTGTCTCAGCCTCCCAAGTGCTGGGATTACAGGTGTGCGCCACCATGCCTGGCCATATTGATAATCTTAAGTAATGTCTCCTTAAAGTTAATTGATCTAGAACTCACTATGTAGCCCAGGCTGGTCTCGAACTCACAGCAATCCTTCTGTCTCAGCCTCCCGAGTGCTGGGATTACAGGTGTGCGCCACCATGCCTGGCCATATTGATAATCTTAAGTAATGTCTCCTTAAAGTTAATGTTTTAGCAAAAATATATATATTTGCTATATATTTGTTTTAGCTATATATATACATATATAGCTATACAGAGTATAGTAATTTGCTATATAGAGTTTTGCTATATATATGTATACATGGGTTTATACCTTCCACTGCCTTTCAGTAACTAACTCTTGAGAAGAATTAATTACCTCCAGTCTTATTTTACAATCCTTCAATTCTATCTGCTTTACTTGTTACCTAATTCAACACCTGGTCCAGAAGGCTCTATCCATTCCCTGGGAGGAAGAAGAATGTTACTTAAAAGTCCGTTATATTACATTTCAATCTTTCTCTCCATCCTCCCTGCCCTTCCCACCCTAGGCCCTCTTCTTCCTTCTTTGTCCTCTCCTGCCTGTGTTTTTCTTCACAGTGCTGGGAACAGAACCCAGGACCCTACTCAGGTCAGGCAAGCCTCTACCACTGAGCTACATCCCTAGCCCCTTGACCTCTCTCATGCTATTGTATTCTAATTTACAATGAACTGAATACAACAGTAACTATTTCTACTGAAAGAAACAATAGGCCTGGTTCAAAATAAGTTTACTTTGTAAGTTCATAAAAATTTCAGTTTGAATAATGCTCTATAAACCTTCCTTTTTAACTTACTAGAAATAGACACAGTAAACAGCATTCATCTTTATATATTTTGCTACCCTGACTTAAAGGTATATGTGCGTGGATGCCCAAGTATTTAGGAAAATTAAATGTTTGCTATGATGACTGCATATTAATGAATATGTTAATTTAACTCCTACTCTTAGCTTTGAAGTTAAAACTTTTCAGTTATTTTTTAAATACTATACTACCAAAGAACTGGCAGGATAATGTAACAAAGCTAAAGATGTAACCTCTATAAAATTCATCATCCCTAGACTCCATATCCAGAACCTATCCAAATACTGCTTATGCTGAGTATAGTATAAACTGGTACACTACTTAATACTATATTATCCTTTCAGTATCAAAAGTGTCTTTTTACTATATATATATTCCTAATCAATTCTGTCCTTTTAAAAAAAATTGGGGCATTTAGAAAGCACTGATTATACCTAAGTGTGGTGATGCATGCCTATAATCCCAGCACTCTGGGAGGCTGAAGCAGGAGGATCACAAATTCAAGCCCAGCCTTGGCAATTTAACAAGACTCTGCCTCAAAATAAAAAAAAATTTTACAAATTTTTTTTTAATTGGCTAAGGGTGTTGGGCAGTGCAAAGGCCCTCAGTTCAATCTGGGGTGCAGGGGAGTAGCATTATTTCATTTCATTGAAGTATTTTATCTCCTGATACATAATTGACAAAGTCAATGAAATTCCCCGTTAGATTCCAATTCAGAGTAACCTGGGAAAAGATCAGTTATATCATAGTATCAGGGGGTTGAGATCAGTGGAGAACAGATTGAGGTAGATAACAGAGCAAATACAAGCCAATCTTATTTGTGAGAGTTTCAGAAGAAAAAAAGAATTCAAGATGGAAGATGGCTCAGAAATCATCTAATTAGTTTCATAATCTTACAGAACAGAAAAGTGAAGATACAAAAGTCAAATGTAACACAAAGCTGTGGAAAAGCCAGCATAAAATCTAGATCCCAATCCTCCCAACTCCAGTCCTAATCGGTGTTCATTTCGCTACAGTGGAGAAAAAGCAAAAGCATTAGGAAGATGAAATGTGCTATGGTTCTAAAGAACTGGGGAAAAAAAAAAAAAGACAGTGATGGGAAAATAATCTGATATCCCAGATATCTCAGGTCTACTGGTCCTGAAACATTCTACCCAGCTTCACAACAGATTCTGAAGCCAGCTGCCATTACAACAGTGATCTTTTCCTTGACCTGACAGATTGTATTTTCTCATTTCAACTCAATCTTCTCTACAAATTCTCACAAGCTAGTATTCTGCCCAAGCTGCATAAAACTCTAGACTCAAGAATCCTCTGACTGGCTCTAAAAACAGATTTTAATAATAATGGAAATAAAATTTAGGACTCAAACACTTAAATCAGGGAACAATGGTACACCTGTAATCCCAGCTACTTAGGAGGCTGAGGAGGAGGTTCACAAGTTTAAGCCCAGCACAGACAAGTTAGCAAGACTCTATCCCCACATCAAATTCACAAAGGGCTGGATGAGTAGCTCAGTCATAGAGCACTTGCCTAGCAACGTGCAAGGTCCTGGGTTCCATGCTTCCAAAAAGAAATTTTCCTTTTTAAAAGAAGTATTTTAGGAGCAGAGGCTGGTAAACTATGGGCTACATGCTAAATTTTATCCACAAATTGTTTTATATGGTCCACAGTTCAGAATGGTTTTAACATTTTTAAAGAGCTGTTTAAAAACATAAAATTGAGGTCTTCTGTTTTTCACAAAACTTGAAATAGTTATCACGCGGCCCTTTATAGAAAAAGTTTGCAATACCTGTTTTAAAGTATTTACTAAGTACTTGCTTTCTAGACAGAAAATGTTTTCTTAAACTATAAAGAATAATCTTTCAGGATCTGAGATATATAGCTCAGTGTTAGAATATGTGGTTAGCATGTGTGACATCCTGGGTTCAATCTCTAACACTAAAAGCAAAACAAAAAAAGAATTATCTTCTTCCAGTCTAAAAAGTATAAAATAGTTTTCATATTCAACTGCATTTTTAAACAAAGAATTCAACTTGTGCATTTAAAGATAATTTTTTTCAATCCTTGACACAAATTCTAGAAACTATATTCTTTTATTTTTCGAGACAGGTTCTCACTATGTGGTTGAGACTGACGTGGAACTCACTATGTAGCCCAGGCTGGTCTTGAAATAGCGATTCTCCGGCCTCGGCCTCCAAGTGCTGGGATTACAGGCATGCACTACCACACCCAGCATAGAAAATATATTTTAAATGCTTTAATTATTCTTATTTCTTAGTAAAAAGGTTAGGAAGTGGTAAAAGTGGTATTCTATTTTTATTCCTAAATTTTTGTGAGCATAACTTTTATAATAAAAATGTTTTAATATTTTTTAAAGCTCTGTATATTTTGGGGGGTTTTTTTGGAGCGCGGGTACTGGGGATAGAACTCAAGCCATTGCGAGGCAGGAGGTGGCACCTGAGCTAAATCCCCAGCCCTAAAGGTCTGTATATTTTAATAAGGTTTGCTAGTCTTAATCTTTCCATTGTTGCAAGTATGGATGCTACCATCCCAATAAAAATAAATCCAACAGAAAAATTTAAATAAGTCACCATTTCTGTTTTTAAAGATCATAAAACATAAAATCTGGCATAAATTAGAAGAAACAGGGCTAATTACCACCTCATGGCTGATTATGTTACCATAACAATTGAAATGTAGTAGCATATATTAACATTTACTATCAAATCATAAATATGACAACACAAAAACAAAAAGCAAAAAAAATCTAGTATTGAGTTTGTATTTCCCAAACCATACATGTACATTACTCACACAATAAAGACTGCAGTATTACAAGATAAGTTTTATTAAGTGTTCCTCTTAAGAAAATAGAAAATAGCATGGTCTCACTTGTGAAATATGATTGATTGAAGATTCCATCCTTCGTAACTGGGACGCCTGAATATCCAGCATCTGCAGGACATTGTTGGCCAAGGTGTTTATCAGGTAGGCAACGCTTGCTAATGATTGCGTGGTGTAGGCTTTGGTTTCCTCTAGGGCTCGCTGTTTATCTGCTGACTAAGGGAAAAAGCAAACCAGTGATCGTTACACTTCAAAGATAAACCATTTCTAGCCAACTAACCTAAAGAAATACTCAATAAACCATCTGTTGCTGAATCTACACCCACAGATAAAAATGTTCTCAAAACTGAGAATCATAAACCTAAAAGTAAACTATTTCTTGAGTTCAGTGATATTTCATGTTAGATACATCTTTAAATACAAACAGAACCCTGAAGTGTTATTTAAAAAATGAGATCCAGGGCCAGGGATTTAGCTCAGTGGTTCCACCGTCTGCCTCGCAAGCTCAAGGTCCTGAGTTTGATCCCTAGTATCCCCAAAAAAATGAGATCCAATGGTCATTTCAAGCAGTGACAGAAAATATATATCTTCTCAAGGTCACTGCTTAGAAAGTAGCACTGATTTGAATGTACAAATCCCAACGTACCTTATTTTATTTTCCTGAATTCCTTTCCTTCCATTAATACATTAAACATAACCATAATGTAGAAATGTCTGATTAAAGCATTAATAATCATAAAATAATAAATTAAAATGGTTAATAACAATGATAAATTTAAAATAATGAACTGCTCCAAAGCATTTTAAGTGTGACAAACCCATGGAATACAAACTGCAAGAAGCATAACTCTTATTTGAAAAAGAGAAGCTACACAGCAAAAAAGCAGCTAAATGATTATTTTCAAGGCTGCAAAACAAAGCAATGTTAGTTATATATTCTATGCTGTCAAATGCCAAACACCATCTTCATGCCCTAGCTCTGTAGGAAGATTCTGTGGTTGAGTCAAAAGTATGTTAAGTCTCTGAACCAGCAATCTTTTCTGTTTACATCAGCGCTGATATTTACTTCAGTGTGTTGACTTGGACAACAGTTTCCCAATTTCCTCAATTACAAGACAGAGGACATAAAACCCTGATTCAACTATTTTTAGAAACTATTAACATCAAATAAGATAATGAATATAAAATCACTTTCTAACAGAAATCATTAACTATAACACCTGTCCATCTCCATGATGATAGTTAATTGTCAAAAACCCACTACTGTCCCAATCTTCTACCTCACAGTCTAGAAATCAGAATCAATAACCCTAAATTATAAATAGTTCCAAAGATTTTTTTTTTTAAAGACAGGTCTTACTAAGTTGCCCAAGCTAAACTCAAATTTGTGATCCTTCTGCTTCAGCCTCCAAAGAGTGCTGGGATTACAAGCGTGAACCCGTTATTTCTTTTTCTTTTCTATTGTAATCCTTAGAAATTTGAAATACCAAGATAAGCATGTACAAAATACCACCCTGAAACCCAATACTCTGTAAAATTAATAGGTATTAATAAAATTATTTTTTAAAGTAAATAAGGGGCCAGGGATTTAACTCAGTGGTGCCATCACCTGCCTCAAAAGCACAAGGTCCTGAGTTGATCCCCGGTACCAAAAAAGAAAGAAAGAAAAACAAAAGATGACACCAGACTTGGCTCAAGATCAATACTTTTGAAAACAGACATACAGTACTGCTCAGAAAGATGGCTTACCAGAGGTGTCTAGTGAATTTCCCTCCAAAGGACAAATAAAGGGAGAACAAAAAGATAATTATCACTGGAGCTTCTGAAGCAGAACAAGAGAATGCAGTGGGGATGTGGCAGAGACACTCCAGAACACAGAGGTACACAGTGACTGCATACAGAAGGAAACAGCACATAACACCCACTGTTCTCTCAAAATCAACTCTAAATCCAGAGGGACTCAGCTCATCAGGGAAAGGGTAAGCAGGAGTCCTTCAGCAGTTCCCACTCCTGCCACCCACCTCACCCAGAAAGTATCCAGGAAGCCCAGAAAACCATAAATGAGTGGCTCCCATAATTCAGCAGTGTTGCAGCCTTATAACACGGATTTCCCATCTATGTTCACTGGTGCAACCTGGCCCCCGTGTGGACTCAGATACCAACAAGTGACACTCCCTAAGTATGCAACACTGCACCCACCTGGGCCCATGAGGGTCAAACAGAACAGCGCTACCCTCACATGAGCTGAAAAAGGACAGGATGCTCCACACTTGCCCCTAGGCACAACAACTCAGAGCTGAAAGTGAACCCTCCCTGTTTCAAGGAGCTGCAGCCCAGCTGGCAGTGCAATCCCTAAACCCTGCAGCTTAGACAGAGATGTGACAGGAGAAGCAAGCACCCACCAGGAACTACCACCAATGCAGCACTTCCAACCATCACCCTATACATAACCACACATGGTCTTTCACTACAAAAGCCACCCTACCAAACTGGTACTGGTAATAACTCGGAAGAAACACAAATACCAATCTAGAGTTACAAAAACCCTTTAAAAACAAAGGAATACAGCCAAGGAATTGGCTCAGCAATTCTACTGCCTGCCTTGCAAGCACAAGGGCCTGAGTTCGATCCCCAGTACCAAAAAAAAGGAATATGAGGCCTTTACAGGAATACACTCTTTCTAGTAACAGTCCCCAAAGAGAATTTGTGAATAATATGATAAAAAACTGAAAAAAAAGATGATTTCGCCAGGTGTGGTGGTACATGCCTATAATCCTAGTATCTGAAGCAGGAGGATCATGAGCACAAACCCAGTCTGGGCTACAAAATAAACTCAAAGCCAATCTTCCTGGACTATACAGCAAGACCTTATCTTAAAAAGAGAGAGAGAGAGAGAGAGAAGAGAAAGAGAAAGAGAAAGAGAAAGAGAAAGAGAAAGAGAAAGAGAAAGAGAAAGAGAAAGAGAAAGAGAAAGAGAAAGAGAAAGAGAAAGAGAAAGAGAAAGAGAAAGAGAAAGAGAAAGAGAAAGAGAAAGAGAAAGAGAAAGAGAAAGAGAAAGAGAAAGAGAAAGAGAAAGAGAAAGAGAAAGAGAAAGAGAAAGAGAAAGAGAAAGAGAAAGAGAAAGAGAAAGAGAAAGAGAAAGAGAAAGAGAAAGAGAAAGAGAAAGAGAAAGAGAAAGAGAAAGAGAAAGAGAAAGAGAAAGAGAAAGAGAAAGAGAAAGAGAAAGAGAAAGAGAAAGAGAAAGAGAAAGAGAAAGAGAAAGAGAAAGAGAAAGAGAAAGAGAAAGAGAAAGAGAAAGAGAAAGAGAAAGAGAAAGAGAAAGAGAAAGAGAAAGAGAAAGAGAAAGAGAAAGAGAAAGAGAAAGAGAAAGAGAAAGAGAAAGAGAAAGAGAAAGAGAAAGAGAAAGAGAAAGAGAAAGAGAAAGAGAAAGAGAAAGAGAAAGAGAAAGAGAAAGAGAAAGAGAAAGAGAAAGAGAAAGAGAAAGAGAAAGAGAAAGAGAAAGAGAAAGAGAAAGAGAAAGAGAAAGAGAAAGAGAAAGAGAAAGAGAAAGAGAAAGAGAAAGAGAAAGAGAAAGAGAAAGAGAAAGAGAAAGAGAAAGAGAAAGAGAAAGAGAAAGAGAAAGAGAAAGAGAAAGAGAAAGAGAAAGAGAAAGAGAAAGAGAAAGAGAAAGAGAAAGAGAAAGAGAAAGAAAAAGAAAAAGAAAAAGAAAAAGAAAAAGAAAAAGAAAAAGAAAAAGAAAAAGAAAAAGAAAAAGAAAAAGAAAAAGAAGTATATTCCTGTAACCCATCACTCAGGAGGCTGAAGTAGGACTGCTGAGTTTCAGGCCAGCTAGGACTACACAGCCAGTTCAAGACCAGTCAGCCAGGACCCCACAATGAGACTCTGCCTTAAACCCCCACCCACCCACATACAATATAGCTAAGTGAAAAAGTGCTGGTTATAGAACATCAGAAAACTGATCACAATAATTCAGCAGATGCCTACATGTAAACACGAGCATATGAAAAATGTCAGCTCCAAAATGTCAACCTAAGTTTCCTATGGATGTTGGGAATATAATACACTTGGATTTTTACTTACTTTAATATAATGCCATTTTTTTACCTTGGGAATATATTACGTGCGTTATCAGAAAAAGGAAAGCTGTGTTACTTTTCTTTAAAAGTAATATCCATTAATACAAAAGGAAAGAAACTAAATTTTCTATCTAGTCAACTACAAAGGAATATTTGTAAGGCACAAAAGTTCCAAAACAATTTATTATATCTTTCTGAAATGTATTTTTACATTTGTGTGCTTACTGAAACAACTACTTTAGGCTTGTCTTTAATTCTAAGTTCAAGATGAAGTTTAAACCTAGGTCACTGCACATCTGCTCTCTGAATAAATCAATCCAAGTTCATTTTTGCAAGTTTTATAAGAATATAATATTACAAGAGGTCCTAGTAAAATCTGAGATGTTCCTATAAGTATTCAATAAAAATTGGAGAACAGGCAAACTATTTCAATAAAAACTGATATCAAAATTGTCTTGCTTTAATCAATTAATCAGCCTATTAATGATAATAAATAACATTTTATTCAATATAAAAGAAACAGTGAATAGCACTATAATAGAGGTTATGTTTTAGTTCTCAAACAGTACTGCCTGAATACCTATGATTGTATTATTTTGGCTACAACCATATTTAATTATCAACAATGTCAAAGTTATGCTTCATGCATTAAAGGCAATATATCAGAGATTTGTAATATTTCCACTTAAATGGAGAAAAAAAAACAAAAAAAATTTAGATAAATTTATAGAGAACATTCTAGGCTTGCTCCAGGTAAATGGTCTTATATAAGTCAAGAAAAATTCTTACAGTGAATAAAGTGATCTAAAACAGTATGGCCTCCATGGCAAATCAATACTATACAATAATTAATCCCTGATATAGCTTAAATTTGTCTCATAATACTAATTCCTTATCTATATGGAGATATTCCCAAATGTCTTCAGACTACTTCTCTTCTTACTATATATTCACCTCTTAAAAATTTACTCCTTTCTCAGCTATCACACTTCCAGGCATATAATTTTTAAAATGTTATCCCTCACATGTCTGCCAAACCTACATTTCTGTTTACATGGCATATGCATTACCTTCTATATTACATCAACTCAATGTATCTATAACTATCACACCTTCCCCCCAAAACACCGCTTCTGCTAATAACACCATTATTCTATTATCTCAGATACTTTCCAACTCTCCATCTCACATACCCATTCAGGTGCCAAAACATTTATAACCTATCTGTGCCTTACACCCGCTTCTTTCTCTTGCTTCCTACTGGCCACATACTACTTCAGGCCCTAGTTATCTCTGGCCAATAGTACTGTGCAGGGGACTGCAATACTGATTATGCCCAAAGCAGGCTGAAAACAGTGCAGGTTGTAAAGAGTTAACCCCTAAATTGGTTTGTTTTGAAAAGAGAGTCTAGCCAAAGCCTATGTGCCGAGGTCAGAGTAACTCGCACCCAAATTCCGTTCCCACAATTATAATCTTCTTAATTAGAAGGACAAGGTTCTGACTACAACCCTATATTTTGTCTATTCTGTTCCTAATTCTTTACAAGCCCTGCTTGCATTACTATACACAGTAAGTGCACAACTGTGCATCCTTGCATGTCCCTTTAGCACACAGTTCACCTTTACCGCAACTGATTACTAATAAAAATCAGTGACTTGGACTGGCCAGTGCCTTTGCTGGATGAGCAGCATTGGTTGCCCTGGCTCCCTAGTTTCTCTATCTTTTTAGTTCTGTCTTTTAGGGGGTTTTCCTCAGCCTTCCACCAAAGCTCCAAAGAGGAGATCAGAACCTACTTCAGAGGTCTCTGATACTATCGCAGTCATTTCCAGGATACATCATAGTATCTCACACATGGTCCTTCAGATTCCTCTTTCCACAGTTTCCTCTTACCCACCTATACATATAAATTCTCATACCACTCATGGCATCCCCTAATGAGGCCGAGAAGTTATTTCCCCTTGAACCTTGCCTGGATTCTATCTTAACAGCTTAAGTAATCTTACTGTTCTCAAGTGTAGGTCATATTTTCCTACCTTTGTACATTTGCCTGTTCCTTCACCTGAAATAGCTTTACCCAACAACTGATGATGACCTGTCTTGAACATTAGGAAAACTTACCTGACCATAATAATACTCTTCAATTAGCACAACAATTTAATAGTATGTGCATACTACATTGTTCAAACTCACACACTACCTGACTGTAACCTGCTTGAGGTAGGTATTATGTCTTAAACATTTTTGTTTCATATTACACACAGTTATCTGTTGAAGTATCTACCTGTAAGACTCCAGAGAACCACAGTTTCTTCTATTATATAATAAGGGTGGAAAAGAATTGAATACCATAAAGGAGACTTCTTGGATCTCCAGAACTTTTGGCACCATCTAACATACAGTGGCATTTCTGTGTGATCTTTAAGAAAAAAAATTAAACTTTCTCAGAGTCTGATGTTCTAAGATTGATAGTGAGAATAATTAAGAACAAGAACCCTCCATCCTCTGGAGAAGCTCCCAACTGTAGTTTCATTATCACTAAGCTCCCAATGCCCTCATTTTATTAGTTAGCCTATCTAAAATACTAAGTAGTTTCTTCCACAGCCTCCAAGATGTGATTTAACTTAGTTCAATCAGTTCATTTGAATGCACTCTTATTCAATGAACATATGTAACTTAACAAACATCACTCTATGTATTAGGATTTCAAAACGAAATCATGTTCTCTGCACTCAAGAAGCTTTCATTCCAATAAGGGATAGGCAAACAAATAGAAAACGCCTATACAGAATTTTAAGAAAGACAGATGCAGTGACAATGTTGTAATCCCAGCTACTCAGGACACTGAGGAAAGAGACCTTCAAGTTTGAAGCCATCCTGGGCAATTTAGTGAGACTCTACCTGAAAATAAAATTTTTAAAAAGAGCTAGGATGTAGCTGAGTAGTGAGAATTCATCTAGCATTCACAAAGCCCTGGGTTTAATCTGCACTAGCACCAAAGGGGCAAGCAGGTAAAGGATCCACATATTATTCAAGTTAAAATACTGCCCTAGATGACTGTGAATGGAGATTAGATCACAGAATAGATTTTGTGACAGAAGTTATTCTAGGGAGAACCAACTATTTAAATAAGGTTAGCCAGGTGTGGTAGTACACGCCTGTAATCCCAGCACTCGGGAGGCTGAGGCAGGAGGATCACTGCTGAGTTCGAGACCAGCCTGGGCTATGTAGTGAGTTCCACGTCAGTCTCAACTACATAGTGAGACTGTCTCAAAAAAAAACCAAAACCGAACAATGAAACAAACAAACAAAAAACACAAATAAACAAGGTTAGAGAAGCATGAAAACACTCACTGAATCTAGAAAATAAAAACTTCACTGCTGATACATCATTAATTCTCTACTATTTCCACTTTAAGACTGGGACATCAACTGGAATTAATACAGTAATGATCTTCTTTCTCATAAAATTGTTAAGTAAAAAATTACACACATGCAATCACCCTAGTAAGGGCTAGGCAGCATCACAGCATCCAACTCAGTAACAGAAATGGAGGTAGAGAAGTGTTCTTAAGAGTACCTGCTTAATGAGCTTTCAATCCTGCATTCCAACTAATCTTATAACTTATGAAACATGAAAGACAGTCCCCCTCAGTAAATCTTAAAGTAACAGGTTCAACAATATGTCATCATAATATACAAGTAAAAAGTTTTTGCTAAATGACTATGCAAAGTATTAGAATGATACACTTTAGGGTACTTGAGGATTTTTGTGAAGAGAGAACAGTCAGCTTGTCCAATCTCTTCCTGACATCTCCCTTCAACAGGCAGTTGCTCTAACTTGGGAGGGGAATCAGCATTTTTACACCACCAAATTCGAGAAGTACTGGGTCTTTACAGCCTCCTCTCTTTTCTTTGTTTTCACTGTCTCTAACCTACAGACTTTTCTCTGGGAAAGTCAGGCTAATATTTTTCTTGACCACTCTCATCCTATCCTCAGGGTAGACAAGGGTCAAGTCTTACCAAACATTTTACTCCTGAAATTCATAACTCAAGCATTTCCATAAATTAGAAAAAAACTCAATCATATAATAATAGCAAGAATCAGCAAATGGGATCACATCAAATTAAAAAGGAACCAACAAAGAGATCTACAGAATGGGAAAAAATTTTTGCCAGCAGTATTGCCAACAGAAGACTAATATCTAGAATATACGAAGAACTCAGAGTATTTCTACAACCCTATCAATAAATTGGCATTCATTTACAGATAATTACTTACATATTTATATTTCTATTAATAGATATACAGAGAGTAAGGAGTTATAGTAGCCACATCTTTCAGTAAGTGCTACAGGAGTGATCTAACATCTTTAAAATGTAGAGCTTGGGATTTAGCTCAGTGGTGCTGCCACCTTCTTCACAAGCCAAGGTCCCGAGTTTGATCCCACTGCCCCCCACAAATTGTGGATATTATTACAGCATGGTCAGCTTGGGGGCCTGAACTGTTAAGTCCAGTCTAACACACTATTAAACCAACTGGAAACTCTCTGAATATCAAAAAGGGAATGGGTTAAATAATTTTGTCCCAACTATATCATGAAATGTTTAATATTAAAAACTACACCCAAATAATCTTTATAATGTGAAATAAAAATACAAAACTTTAAAATGCAATAAAAACCAATAGAGAAACACAATAATTTTATAATACAGTAAAATCCAAGAAATATATTTCAAAATAACTTTTCTATTTTGACAACTAATTTTGGTGGGTATAGAATACAAGATTGAAAATGTACTATTTTTCTTTCAATATTTTTTCTTGGGTGAAATGAAGTCTCACTATGTAATTCTGGATGGCCTTGACTCACTATGTAGCCCAGGATGCCCTCGAACCCATGACAATCCTTCTGCCTCAGCCTCCCAAGTATTGCCACCATGCCCAGCTATTTTGTTGTTTTTGTTTTGTTTTTATTTTGTTTAGTTTATTAAGGCAAGTCTCCCTACGTAGCTCAGGTTAGTCAAGGCTGGCCTCAAACCTGTGGCAATCCTCCTGCCTCAGATTACAGGCATGCACCACCATACCCACTAGCAGCCTCTTTCAATATTTTAAAGATGTTGCTCAATTTCGTGGCTTACACTGAAAAATTTTTATTTTTGTTCCTTTGTAGCATGATGTCTTTTCCACAATGTTCTTTTTTTTTTTTTTTTTTTTTTTTTTTTTAA
>NW_022900928.1:103866595-103881840 GCF_012274545.1 Fukomys damarensis | reverse complement strand
TTTTTTTTTTGGTTTTTTTAAGACAGGGTCTCTCTATGTAGTTGAGACTGCCCGGAACTCACTATGTAGCCCAGGCTGGTCTCGAACTCACAGTGATCCTCCTGCCTCAGCCTCCCAAGTGCTTGGATTACAGGCGCACACCACCATGCCCAGCCGACTTATCTTGGTTATTATTTTTTCCCCATTCCCAGTCCTCCCTTCATCCACTCCACCCATTTATAAAGACATTTTTTCCATGTTTTTCCTTTTCCCTTTTTACTTTTCCCCTACTCGTTCCACTTCCCCTACTCTTTTAGACCTTTTCTTCCTATATAAATTACAGATTTCAATCCTTCTTTGCACTTTTAGTTTTTCACACCAGAGAAACTATTCAGTATTTACACATGTATATCTTACTAATTTCACTTAAAAGTATGGCCTCAATTTGCACCCACTTAGCTATAAATAGCTCTAGTTCCTCATTCTTGATGGTTGAGAAGGATTCCATTTTATTAAAAAAAATTTTTAAAAACACATCTTCTTTATCCAATCTTTAGTTGATGGGCAAATGGGCTATTTCCAAGTTTTAGCTATTACAAACTGCGCCGCTGTAAACATGGGTGAGCATATATCACTGTGGTATAATTATTTTAATTCTTTTGGGAAGATACCCAGCAGAGGAATAGCTGAGTCAAATGGTACCTCTAATCATAGTTTTTTGAGGTATCTCCATAAGGATTTCCACAGTGGTTGCACCAGTCTGCACTCCCACCAACAATGAATGATTCCTTTCTCCCCACAACCCCACCAGCATTTGTTATTGGTTAATTTCTTGATAGCAGCCATTCTTTCTGGGGTGAGGTGGAATCACAGTGTTGTTTCAACTGCATCTCTCAAATGACCAGTGAGTGATGTTGAATGTTTTTTCATATGTTTATTTTCTGCTTTTACTTCTGTCTCAAAAATGTCTGTTCATTTCAGATGCACATTTCCAAACTGGGCCTTTATATTTTGGGGGGGTCTGATTTTAGTTCTTTATATAATATTCTAGATAGTACACCTTTAAGGAACAGCTGGTAAAAAATATTTCCCACATTGTAAATTCTCTCTTAGCTCTGCTGGTTATTTCTTTTGCAGTGCAGAAGCTTTTTTAAAAGATCCAAATCGTTGCTTCTTTGTGCTAGTTCCTGTGCTACTGAGGATTCATTCATATTACTGTTGTTCCATTTTTCTCTCTGCTCAAAGACAAATCCAAGCGGAAAATTCATTGCCAATTTTTACATTTTTTCATTCATTAATATTATTGGTACATTTTAGGTATACAATATGATGACATTCATTATTGGGAATTTATACCTTTATGTAACATATCTTGGTTCTTTCCCCCGCCCATTCCCTTGCCCTCCCTTCAACCCCTCCACCCCTCCCTATTTACAAAGACTTGTTTCCATTTTTTCATTTTCTCATATTAATTCCATTCCCTTCTTCCCCTTCCCCTTTGCCCCTTTTCTTCCTATTTCACATTATCTATTTGTATTTGTAATTTTGAGACAGGGTCTTTTTGAGTTACTAAGTTGCCTGTGATGGTGTCAACCCTATGACCCTCCTCTCTCAGCCTCCAGTGCCGCATGTATAGGCATGTACCACCACCCAGCTCTAAAAACCTTTTTTAAATCAATTAAATAGTGTTGTAACAAACTAGTAGTTAAAAATAAAATAATATAGAAAACCAGGTTACAGTCATTATTACTTTTGGTAAGACAGAGGAACAAGATCGAGAACAGAAGTCAAAGAGGACCTGATTTAGAGATACAAAAATAAACTAAATGCCACACGGCCCATCCAGCAGCCAGGGGATGTAATCCTACTGACAGCTGTTGGCCTACCAAGGTGTCCTGGGTGAAGACCCCCAGTCCCTTTCCACCACCTCTCTGGGTCCTTGGCTGCAGCCCTCTAGTCCTTACTGACAGCCTCCTCCAGGCCTGACCTCTCCAAGGAGCAACAGGAAACTGGTGCGAAGATCAGAGAGGAACCTATTGCTGCTGTCCCTGAAATTCCCAAAGCCCAAAAGGCTACGATCAGAAAAGTAGCCCCTCCTGGAGATGCCTCCAAAGTGACAGCAGTGGCAATTTTAGAC
Organism: Fukomys damarensis; assembly: GCF_012274545.1. NCBI lineage: Eukaryota > Metazoa > Chordata > Mammalia > Rodentia > Bathyergidae > Fukomys > Fukomys damarensis. Next base: position 103,879,724 of record NW_022900928.1, on the reverse strand, counting down.
CCATCATTTGAAGTGTAGCTTTTTTTGACCAGGCTTCTCCTGGTCAGTTCAGTCAAGCTATCACTGTGCAGACTGAGATTCTCAGATACCCCATGACTGCTCCAGGAGACATTTGCCTCTCCCAGAAAACTCTGCCCTGCGACCACCCCAAATGACCCCAATCTCCTCTGTTACTACTGTGAAAATCCCTAAATGAGGATGAAAAATGCAGCAAAGTGCTTGGGCAGGCTCTGCTCCTCCTCACTCACACCCCACAGGTCTGTCCAGGAGGCTCTTCCTGGGTTCTCTCTCTGTTACAGCACAGATCCCAAAGTTGAAGGAGTCTGCTCTGAATGGTCCTGGTGCCTCTCAGGATTCCTATCTCAGGAAGAGTAGGCTGAGCAGGTTGCACTAAAGGCACACTATTACACCAGGCGGGGGCAATCAGCCCTGAAAAGAGCTCACAACAGTGGAAAGCCAAGAGCTACAAAGACTGGCTGCCACCACAGACCCTCCCCGACAGGAGGCAGAAGCTGCTTAAGAGGCCCCAGAAAGCTGCTAAGGGGCTACAAGCCTTAGCCACTGAGGACTACTAGGGGTGGCTGGAAGCCACAGAAGCTGTAACACTAAAGGCTGAGACAGCAAACGAACCCTTAGCTAATCGGTGATAAATTAACTTACATATTTTTTTCTGTCAGAAGACACTATGTACAAAAAACATCAAGTAACAGTAAACTAATCTGAAATAATCAGAGAGCTTTTCATCAACTTCTCAAAAATCTTCTCCTAAGCACAGTGATTGGTACCTGCCTAAAAATCCAGGCTTAAAGCAGGAAGACTGCTTGAGCCCAACAGTTTGAGACTAGCCCAGACAACAGTGCAAGGCCCTTGCTAAATAAAAAATAAATAAATAAATAAATAAATAAATAAATAAATAAATAAATAAATAAATAAATACATACATACATACATACATAAATTCTTGATACTTTGGAAATCCAATTTTGAATCATTCTTAACAACAAAAAAAGACAGCCGGACATGGTGGTGTACATCTGTAACCCCATCTGTGCATTTGGAAGGCTAAGGCAGGAGGATTACCAAGAGTTTAAACCCAACCACGGTGAACAGTGAGCTCAAGGCCAGCCTGAGCAAGAAATTACCTCAAAAAAATCCAGTGCTAGGGATTTAGATCAGTGGTTCTGCTCCCTGCCTCACAAGCACAAGGTCCTGAGTTTGATCCTCGGTACCAACAAAAAAAAAGGACTAACTAGACTGTCAGTCCATGAGATACTTACTACTGACTTATTAGCATATAAAAATGTAGGAAGAAAAAGTAAAATAAATAGTTGAACAAATATATTTAACACTATGCACTGAAGACAGAGCAAGCAAATCAGAGGTGAGCTTCAGTTACTCTTCTGGTATTTTAAAATAGAAATCTCTTACCCAGAAGTTGTAGATCAACTCAGACATATGATTTGCATCAATTGCAGAATACGCCCTGCACTAAGTAGTGACTGAACTGCTGACTTAATTCTAAAGCACCACATGTACAGTATTAGTTTAATTCTGTAGATCACACTTAAATTAAACTTTATTTATTTAATAAATATTTATTGACTTCGTAAACAGAGAGGGGAGGAGGGGGTGAAGGGAGGGTGGGGACAAGGGGAAAAAATGAGAACCAAGACCTGTCATGTAAAGTTACAAGATCCCAACTATGAATGTAACTGTACTGTATACCTAAAATGTACCAATAAACTCAATTAAAATGAATGAATGAATAAATAAATAAATATTGAATGCCTATTTTGTGCTAGGCACCACTCCAGGTATTCAAAAAATAAAAATCACTGCCCTCACCGTGCCAGGAGAGTGAAACAGAAAAATAAATAAAATACACTGTTTGCAAAGTGGTAATATATAGAAAAAATAATGCATGGAGAGAAAAGCAGAAGAAAGAGGAGAGAGGAAAGCACAGGAGTGTACTTTTCTATACCAAGCCAGAAGAAGGTACATAAAACAGCAATGGAACATCTCAGGGTGCCATCCTTTTGGCAGGAGCAAACACACACACCACAGCCCTGAGGCAGAGAAAGGCCTGCCTGGCCAAGCCAAGTGACTAGAGCCAAGTGGGACTATAAGATGATGCTAAAGCCAGAACCAGATCAAATGTGGCAGACGGGGAATTTGTTTTTGAAGTATTTCTTCAGCTTTACTGAAGGATAACTGACAAAAATCATACATAAAGTGCACAACATGATTTTAATGTAGGGTGTAACTCAATGGTAGAATGTTTACCTAGCATGCAAGAAGAGGCCTTGGGTTTATTCCCCAGACGAAAAGTACTCAAAAGGGTATATCAACATGATTCAACATATAGACCAGTGATGGTGAATCTTTAAGAGCCTTTGATGATAACAAACAGCATGCTACAGCACCTATGCCATAACTTCCCACCACTGATATAGATTATAAATTACTATCACAATCAAATAGAATGCACCCATCACCTCACATAGTTACGGGATACATCCAACAATCATCTCGTAATTAAGCTTGTGTCCTTTGACCAACCCTTCCCCACCCTCCAAAAGGCTCTGGTGACAACCACCCTAGGCTTCTATGGAGTCTCACTTTCTAGACTCCAGATTCAAGTGCCACCATACCATATTTGTCTTTCTGTGTTTGGTTTATTCACTTAGCATAAGGTTTTCCAGGTTCACTCCTATTGTCCCAAACAGCAGGGCTTTCTTCTTTTTCATGTTTGAATAACAGTTCTTTGAATATATTCACAACACATTTTACCCAATCATCCATGACAGAAACTTTCGTTACTTTCCATATCTTGGCTATTATAAATAATGCTGAAATGAACATATGACTGCAGAACTCTCTCTGAGATCCTTCATTTACCAGATATACATAGTACCCAGACGTAGGATATACAATCAGAAGTGAGACTGTTTCATCAGAGTTTTGTTGTTGTTTGTGCCAGGGATGGAACTCAGGACCTTGTGCTTACAAGCATGGTGCCACTGAGCTAAATCCCTATCCCCGTAGGGTTATTTAATTTTTAATTTTTTAAAACTCTATACTGCTTGGGCAGGGATTTAGCTTAGTGGTTCTGACACCTGCCTCGCAAGGCACAAAAAGTCTCAAGTTTAATTTAAAAAAAAAAACTCTATACTGTTTTTCATAATGACTATACCAGTTCATATTTTCATCATGTACAAGGGTTCCTTCTCTCCACATTTTGTCCACACTTGTCTCTCATCTTAATGGAGCATCACAGCAACTTTGTGTTAAAGGAGCATACTGAAGAGTGTACAAAACCCATGCTATTCCCTAGAAGTATTTCTAGTGATTATTAATTTTAATTTTATGTGCTTTATTAAATGAGTACTTAACAGGAAAAATAACAAAAAATAAAGTACTGAATTTTTTTAATTTATTGAGTGTTTATATAAAAAGCATGAAAATTTTCAACATTCACTGTCTTTTGGTGTACAAAGCCTAAAAAAAAATAACAGAAATAAATTCCTATATGAACTACAATAAAAATAAAAATAGAACTCACAACAAAAAATAATCTTTTCTTAAATTATCATACCTAAGACAGTCTTCACACATGACAACAGCATGTTCATACATACATATCACACTGGCAGCACATGTGCTTAGCTTTCCTTTTTTTTTTGTAGAACATACTTGATATCTCACTGGTCTTACTATTTTCTCAGGAGGCTATTATATTATACAATGTATAGTTAACAGAAGCATAAAATATCAATAAAGCATTAAGTCCTTTTTTTTTTGGTACCAGGGATCGAATTCAGAGCCTTGAACTTGCAAGGCAGGCACAGTGCCACTAAGCTAAATCTCTAGCCCTATTAAATTCTTAATAGGTATTGTGCATTTAGAATAAACATCAACATTTTCACATCAGTGTACTTCCTTACAAAACCTAAAAGATAACATCAAAAATAAATTCCTTTGCAAGCCCAAGGTCCTGAGTTTGATCCCCAGTACCATAAATTAATTAATTAATTCACATTCATTCCTATATGAACTAAAATGAAAATACAAACAAAATTCTACCAGTACCAAAAAAACAAAACAAAACAGAAATCATCATTCCTTCAACTGTCACCCCCAAGGCAGACTTCACACATGAAAACTGCATGTTCCATGCACAGGTATCACTTACACTGATAGCATTTATGTTTTGTTTTTCTATCCTTTTTCATAAGGCACAGCTGATACCTATTTGGTTTTCCTACTGTCATAATAGGTCTTTGTGATGCTGCACCTGCCTGTTCACCTGTGAGCTTATCAATGTGCTCCACAATTTTTTGCAAAGTTCGCTGGACAGAAACATTTGTTCTTCCTCTGTTGTAAATGATCTCTTATGAGTTCTGATCCCATAAGAAAATTTCTCCATGAAATTTTGCATTTATTTTTCCTTGTAAACTATGAAACTATTCATGCCACACATTTAGCAAAGAGTGAAATACAACCATTGGCCAATACTTTATGTTTCAAGTGATATCACAGTTGCTGCATCACTTATCAATAACATCTACTCTGCCTTTGGTTTTGTTGTAAAAAATTACCATCTCACCTGCACCACACCTACCATGCAAACGCAAGGTCCCAAGTTCAATCCCCAGTACTGGGGGGAAAAAAAAGTTAGTTACTATCTCAGGCTTCATTTTTGTCAAAATTTCTGTCAGGGCCAGGGATTTAGTTCAGTGGTGCTGCCGCCTGCCTCACAAGCACAAGGTTCCGAGTTCAATCCTGATACCCCCCCCAAAAAAATAACAACATAAAAAATAAAAATAAAAATTTTCTCAGTCAATTTTTCCATCATAGTGCAATGTTGACATCAGCAGTACCAGTTTGTTTTCCTTTGCCATATAGTAAGTTCTGAAATCCACAGATTGTAATATACAATTCTCTGTTTTGAATTTGCAACATTTCATTGGGAATTTCTGCTTTGTTCCCGCATACAGTTCCTGCACTGATCAATTTGTGCTCTTTTAGCAAATGTAACATCAATTGAAAACTAGTAAACCAACTGTTGAATTTCTTGGAGCTACGAGCAACAAGTCTGTTCACAACATCATTTGGTTTGTTACTATACAAATAAAGACCTCAAGGCTGAGTTCCAGGATAAATTTCTAAGTTGAAAAGTATGTCTTTGTATCTAGCAGAACATATATTTTTATGCTGTATTTTGAAGGCTTTTTTGGCATATACCATATAAAGCTACAGCAATCAGGTTTTTCATGTGCCATTTGTACTGAATTGGGCTACTTCTACAAGAAAAATCAAAAGAAAAGTTTTTCAAAAACAAAGCCTAGGGCCAGAGATTTAGCTCAGTGGTTCTCCTGCCTACCTCACAAGCACAATATCCTGAGTTCGATCTCCAGTACCAAAAAAAAAAAAAATCCTAAATGTAAGAAATTCAACAATGAGCATTTCATGGTAAAACTTACCTGTTGCTGCTTTGGAGTCCTGTACATGTGGGTGAATGTAGAGATGGGTTCCTGTTTTCCCCAAGCACAGTTATTGCAAGCCACACTCAGATTCCATTATGGCAAAATGGATGTTTGCAGAACAGAAGAATGGTATGGGTATATTTTACCCAACACAATGCTCAGGGATACATATGTAATACATGGAACATTATGTGGGTAAAAATCTTGATTTAACACTTTTGCACAGGTGTAAGTAAACACTTTACCATTCTCATACCATGTAAGTGAACACACAGATTGCTTTCTGTGACCCTCGGGCACAGCTACTGAGACGCACAACCAGCTACCATTATGCTAAAATACAGTAATTCCATTAGGAAAGTATGGAATGAGTTATGGTCCCAACAATAATGCTCCAAAGGTAACAGGTATGAGATGGCATTTCATTTTACTTTTACGGATCATTTGTTTTTGGTTTTTTGAAGGTTGGTTTGTTGGTTGGTTAGTTTTGAGATAGGGTCTCTATGCAGTTTAGGCTTGTCTTGAACTATGTAGCCCAGGCTAGCCTTGAACTCACAGCAATCCTCTTGCCTCAATCTCCCAAGTGCTGAGATTACAGTTATGTGCCACTACAATGAGCCTGTTTTTTGAGACAGGTACTCACTCCACAATCCATGCAAGTCTTGGGCTTGCTATGTCCAAGCAGCTCTGAACTCATAATCCTCCTGCCTCAGCCTCCCGAGTACTGGGATTACAGGCACATACTACAATACCTGGCTTCGCTATAATTTTTATATGCATTTGTCTAATATCTAGTATTAAGTACCTTTTCATATACCTATTGTGCATTTGTATGTCTTCTTTGGAAAAATATCTACTCAGATCCTTTGACCATTTCTTAATTTGATCATTTAGATTTTTGGAGTTTTTTGCTATTAAGTTACATGAGTTATTGATACACATTGAATACAAACACCATATCAGATATATGGTTTACAAAAACATTCTCCCCTTCCATGGGCTGCCTTTCCATTCTATTGCTTCCTCTGTTATGCAGAAGTTTTCCAGTTTGATATAGTTATTGCTGTTTATTCTTGCTTCCACTGTCTGTACATCTGAGGTCATACAAAAAAAAAATCAGTGCCAAGACCACATCAAGGAGCTTTCCCCTATGTTTCCTACTAGGACTTTATCATAACCTTAGGACTTACACTTACTAAGTCTTTAATCCATTTCAAGTTCTCTGTTTAATGTAAGAATCTAATGTCTTTATCTTGCATGTGTACATAGGAGAGACTATCCTTCTCCCTTCTGACATTGTATTACCCATTGCCTGCCAAACAGTAGGTGCCTGTGTATAAATGCAGACAGATGTCAGGGCCCTGCATCTGTTCCGCTGATCTATGCTTTATGCCAGTATCATATTGTTTCCAGCTTTGTAATACAGTTTGAAATCAGAAGTGGGTTACCTCTGATTTAGTTCTTACTCAAAACCACTTGGCTATTTGAAGTCTTTTCTGGTACCACATATACTTTAGAAAATTTTTTTCTGCTTTTGTGAAAAATGCCACTGGAATTTTGATAATGCTTACACTAACTCTGTAAATGGATTTAGGAAATAGGGATTTTTTTGTTGTTGTTGTTTTTCTGAGATAGGATCTTGCTATGTAGTTCAGGCTGGCCATGAACTCTCAGTGATTTTCCTGCCTTAGCTTCCTGAAAGCTAGGATATCAGGCTTGCACCACCACAACCAGCCGAACATTTTAACTAATTAATTCTTCCAATCCATGAACACATATCTTTCCATTTATTTAAGTCTTCCTCAATTACCTTCATAAATACCTATGGTTTTTAGTAAACTGATATTTCACCTCCTTGCTTAAAATTAATCCTATTTTACTCTCTTTTAATGCTATTATAAATGGGATTGTTTTCTTTTTCTTTTTTGGAGGGTTGAGACAGGTCCTCACTGTGTAGCCCAGGCTAGCCTCAAACTCATGGCAATCCTCCTGCCTCAGCCTCCCAAGTGCTGAGATTATAGGTACACACCACCACACACAGCTCTGGAATTGTTTTCTTAATTTCTTTTTCAGACAACTGTTGTTAATATATGTATATGCAATGATTATTATAAGTTGATTTTGTATCCTACAACTTCAATGAATTCATTTATCAGCTCTAACAGTTGTTGACAGAAGTGTCAAGAAAGTACATCAACTGTGTCAGCCTTCTTTGAAACAACTCCTCACAAACTTGCCATACCTCATATTCCAAGAGCTCAGAGTGCTCTGCCAAGACTAATATCAGCTGGAGTCAAGTCCTGCCTCTTTGTCAGTGCAATGTTGTAAGGGCACTATCCCCTTTAATTTACTCAAGATATAGAAAGACATATGTCCCACCAACCCTGTATGCAAATGTTTATAGCTGTATTCATCACTGCCTGAAACTAGAAACAACCCAGAAATCATCAGCTGATGAATAGATAAACAAATTTGTGATTCTCCCATACACTGGTGTATTACTCAGCAACAAAAAGGAATGACTGGCCAAATGCAATGGCGAGTGCCTGTAATCCTAGCTACCTTGGAAGCTGATGCAGGAAGATGGAAAGTTGGCAGGCCAGCCTGGGCAAGTTAGAGATTGTCTCAACACAGTAAAAAGTGTTGGACACATACATTTAGTTAAATTTAATTTATAAATAAATAAATAATAAAATGCCTGGGGACACTAGTCAGTAATAGAATTCTTACCATGCGGTTCAACCTCTAATGCCATAAAAAAGAGGTGTGTGGGAGGAAATAAATGACTTACATAATTTTTTAGTACTAGGGGTTGAACTCAAAGCCTTCACATGAACTACATCCCCAGTCCTTTTTCTTTTACTTTTTATTTTGAGACAGGATACACTAAGTTCTTAAATTGCCCAAACTGGGCTCAAACTGGTAATACTCTTACCTCTGCCTCCCAGAATTCTGGAATTACAAGCAAGTCCTCCACAACCAGCTTTAACTAATAATTTTTAAATGCATTAAGTGAAGTGAAACAAGTCATACACAAAAGGCTACTTACTCCTGGGTTCCATGTAGATCACATACAGGGATAGAAAACATCAGCGACTGGCAAAGGCTGGGCATTAAAGAGAGTGGGCTGACTACAGAAGGCTCAAGGAGAATTTTACTGTTATGATTATAGACCTTCATAAGTAAAAGGATGACTTGTACTATATGTGTACTGAACTCAATATACCTGGCTTTAGAAAGGAGCAAAAAAATAATTCTAAGCAAAAGCTGTTTGTCATCCAAATTTTCTGCAACAAAGCATATTACTTATTGGCCAGGCATAATCTCAGCATTGAGGGAGACTCAAACAGGAAGGCCACAAGCTTAAACCCAGCCTGGGCAACTCAGAAAGACCCTATCTCAAAATTTTTAAAAAGGGCCGAGAACATAAGGTTCTGAGTTCAATACCCACTAATGGGTAGAACAAGAAAAAGAAAACATTTACATGACAAATTTACAGGAGACTTCATTAAATCAATAAACTCAGTGCAGAGGCTTTAGAATATTCAAGCATGTTTTTCTAATATTTTGCAACTACTTAATAAAAGTCTACTGTAAGAACAATGTTCTCTGGCTTAATGGGAGAACATGTAAAGTAGTCTAAGATATGACTCTACAGATACTCATACCTGGCAGGAAATAACTCACAATAAAAGTTCAAAATAGAATATGTTGTCCCACATGGTCCATCAAGAAACCAGTATCTAGTCCCAAAAAATCAAACTGTAAAGCTATCAAAAGTCTACAGCCTGATATTTCCATTAAAACATCAAAATATTGCATTTTCACTACTGCCACAGGATATTATTACATTTGCTGCATTTTAAAAGGAAAGGAAGACTAAAAGGACCTCCTATTCAAAAATACCTGTACTATGCATCCCATGAATGAGTAAATCAATTTGGTTTATGAATTATTCTCTGGGAGAAGAAAGTATGCTCTGAATAAAGCAAACTATCACAGAGTCACACTAATTATACCAATGTAAAAGGAAAAGTAAATGGAAAGTTTATGAACTGCTTAGGCAAAGGGTCAATTCTGCACAAGCAGCTCTTCGGGAAAAGATACAATGAGGTGAGGCTACAGCTCTTGGATCAGTAAAAAAATACCTACGTACCTTGAACAAGAAGGAATAAGAAGTGCACAAATGACAAAATTTTAAGAGGAAAAAGTACTGTAACTTAGCCCTTTTGGGGGGGCAATCTTATCAAAAGTCTTGATAATGACCATTCTTTTGCTGGGAAGTCAGGTTTAGTTACTTCCAGGATGACAAATGATTAACTCTAAATCAGCAGAGTAACCTCGATGCAGGGGAATCTGGTCTCCCTAATTCATTTGGTGTGTACTATTCAGCTCATTCCTCTCTCTCTGTGAAGCTAAATAACAAAAGTCACAGGGTAATATAAACATCGGTCTGCAAGTTTTAGTCTCAAACGATCTCTTTTCTTCCAGCTACTTGGAAAGTCAAAGCAGGAGACAGAAAACTCAACATCAGCCTAGGCAACTCAAGACCTTCCTTCATTCTTAGGTATATTTTTTTTCATGACATTGAAGACTGAACCCAGAACCTTTATACTGAGCTGTATCCCTAGCCCTTTTATTTTTATTTTGAGATAGTCTCAGTTAATTCGACAAATTGCCCCAAGTGATCTCAAACTTGCCATCCTTCTACCTTAGCCTATAGGAGTGCTGGGATTACAAGCATGTCCTACATTTCTGAGTGCAGCACTCAACTCATAAAGATAATACCCTCGTTTCCATATACTTTATGACATCCATAAAAAAGAAAGTTCCTTTTCAAAGGTGTAAGAGGGCTGGGGATTTAGCTTAGTAGTGCCGCAGCCGGCCTCACAAGCACAATCCCTGGCACCAAAGGGAAAAAAAACAAACAAACAAAGGTATAAGAGATAAGGCAGAATATGAAACCACTTTTGTAAGAAAAAAAAATGATATTTATTACTAACAACTATTTAATGTTAAATATTTTAAAGTGTAAAACCAGATACAGATATTCAAGGTGACTGGCTAAATTTTCGTTTCTTAATAACTATTTGCATTTCTAATGATTTTTCAAATATAGGTATGTATTCTAACGATTTCTATTAAATAACATAAATCTTAAACTGGAGCCAGGCATAAAGATGCATACCTGTAAGTCCAGCATTCTGGGAAAATGAGGCAAGAGGACTACAACTTCAAATTCAGCCTAGGCAACTTAGTGACTTAGTGAAACCCTGTCTCAAAATAAAAAATAGAAAAGTGCTGGTAATGTAGCTCAGTCCAAAGGCCCTGGGTCAACCGGGCATAGTGGCACATGATGGTAATCCCAGCAACTCAAAAGGCTAAAGCAGACTGAAAACTTGAGCCAGCCTGAGCAACTCAGCAAGACCTTCCTTAAAACTAAAATTCAAAAGGACTGAGCATTTGCCTAGCACGTGAAATGTCCTAGATTCAACCCATCCAAAAAAAATATATATATCATTTTAATAATTATTTTGGCAAGGGCTGGGGATTTAGCTCAGTGGTACCACACCTACCTTGCTAGTGCAAGGTCCTGAGTTCCATTCCTGGTACAGGGGTGGGGAGGATAATTTGGGAAACTGATAATCAGACGTCTAAAAACGAACAAAAATACTGCACAAGGCAACAAAATTAGCCCTTCAGTTCTTTAGGGTTGTCTCTGGTAGAGACTGAATTCCCTGAGGATGACATGGCCCCACCATTCCTCACCACCCACAATCCACTACAAAGTATAAATTAACCAGGCATGCTTGGTTCATCTCTCAGTATTCACCAGAGATGGGTCTTAGAGATAGGTCTTTCTCATACCAAAATCTTCTGCTCCAGTCTCTCCTATAAAATGGCATCGGACGTATCTGCATGTGACCTACCACAATCCTCCCCTACAAATCATCTCTAAATTACTTATTATACCTAATATAATGTAAATACTTTTAATACAGTTCTTTTTAAGGAATGACAAAAGTCTGTACATGTTTACCATAGTACAGAGGCATTTTTTTTTCCCAATACATACGTTCTTTTTTTTGGTACCAGGGATCGAACTCGAGTCCTTGCACTTGCAAGGCAGGCAGCAGAACCACTGAGCTAAATCCCCAGCCCCATACTTTCTTACTTAATGGAATCCAACAACAGGGAGCCTTTCTGGTAAGGTGACCATGTATATGGTATTGATCTACTCACAGATCAGCCTTTCCTACTAACTATACTAAGTCACCAGGGGTGAATTCATTAATCTCTACATAATTCTAGGTCACAGAAGGCTTTCAAATACATTTTATGAAAAATCAGGCAATTGAACCTTTAAGCATGTCCGTACCACTGAGCCAAGTACCCTACAAATAGAGATAGTTGTACTACTTTAATTAATCTTTGACATAAGATACATTCTTTCCCTACTGCAAACTACTTCTTTGAAGGGAAATGGTTTACATCATGTTGGGTTCATTCTCAAATATAAAAGTTCCCTGCATGATAATATGGATTTCAGTATTAAGTCAAGTAAAAACTCACGATACCATCTTTGATTAGCCACATGGTCCTCATAAAATGTTAGAGTCTACAAATTCTAACACCTGGGTTTTTTTCTATTTATATTAAGATTTGGGAATGCTCTCCAATACTGGAGAAGCATTTTCAATGCTTTTCCAATACAGCCGATGTTAAGGAGGATGTCTGAAAAGATGGGAGCGGGAGGGAGAATTTTAAAAGATCAGGCCGTCGCATGCCTGTAAAACCAGCGCACCGGAGGCTGAGGAAGGAGGCTCGCAGCCAGTTCCAGGTCAGCCTGGGCTACATATTGAGCTGAACTGCCCAACAAAAACTATCTCAAAAAAAAAATTTTTTTTTAAGAATTTTAAAAGACCATGAAGAAACAGTTTAACACAGCACTTCCATTTCCATCTTCATCCCAAGAGAATTTAAATAGGAAAGAAAAAAAATGGAGGCAGAATCTGTAATTCAGAATGAGTCCTAAGGAAAAAACAAGATATTGGGCTTGCAAAGCGTGGGTTTTAACCTTCTATCCCTCTAAATAATTTTTAAGAGAGTATTTTTTAAGTCCACAAAATCTTTTGCTTCACCCAGGTCCAGCTGCATCTCATCTCATGCATCTTCCGCCCACACGCGCGCACACACTCGCTACCGTTACATGTCCCTGTGCCAAACCAACCATCATAGGAAAAAATTAAACCCTGGGGTTCATTTTCCGAATTCTGAAAGTCGCAGTTCTTCTTCCCAGAGGAAAACAATCTATTCTAATGGGACGAGGGGTGAGGGGACAGCTCGTTCTCACGAAGCTTCTCATTCTCCAGAGGGAGGAAAATGGCATTAACGTCCACAAGAGACAATTAATTGCTCTTCTACCGTATCCCTTTACAAGCTAAAAAAAAACATTATGGTTTTAGAGGTTCTTGCAGTAAAACTGAGGGAGGTATTTCACTCTCCAGGAGCACAGCCCCTTAAAAATCCTCCAGAAGGACGTGAAGTGGGTAAGACAACACACGCGCGCGCACGGCCCCACCGCTGCCCCGCACACTGACAGAGCGGACGACCCAGGCAGAAGGGCCCCGCCGGGTGCAGGC
>NW_022900928.1:103824112-103866090 GCF_012274545.1 Fukomys damarensis | reverse complement strand
ACTTCCGGCGTCTCCTAGCGACAGTGGGGCGGGGCCCAGATGCGCACTGCGCTCGCTCGGGGTTAACCCTTGCGGAGGGTCTTGGAACTGCTCGCTGCGGAAGCCCCTCCGTCCTTTGTTAGGAGGCGACCGCACGCCCCCTGTCCTGCCAGCTTCCCCGCCACCATAGCCCCTCGCCTCAGTCAGAGCCCAGACGAGGCCGCCGCCCTGGGGAGTTCAGCTCTTGCTCTGTGAACGATCACACCATTCCGGCCGTGTGGCCACCAGGCTTCCACGCGGCTCTAAGGGCTACTTGTTCCTCTCTTCATGTTGGACCTCAGCCTCTTTCTTGCAAAGTGCATTTCTGTTCTCTGATCCTAGATCTGCAGCCTTGTCTGTCATTTCTCTGGTTTTGTCTTTTGCCTTCGTGGAATCTGTGTTTAAATTTAGAAGACGTTTTTGTTGTTGCCATTTTCCTTCACAGGGTTGTTACATGGATTAAGTAAAACAAAACCCCTTGAAAAACATCAAATACACAGAAATTTATGGTAGATAATTCTAGTATTGTAGAAGTGCATCCTGTGCTTATTCTCCAAATACTGCATCTTTTTGCCCTAAATCTGACTACCCCACACAGTATAGTCTCGAAAAACTGTGTCTAACAACTGTGAGAAACTGAGCCACAAGCTTTGTACGTACTGTGGAAAGTCCAAGGGTAACAGGCTATATATGTGTGATTAGAATAGGAGCCATTGTTTGAGCTCTTGACCTGGTGATCTCTTGCTTGGCCCTCCTACAGTGAATTCCCTCCTTTTTCAAGTGACAAGGAAACTACATTGTACTTTCTCAAAAATCATTTTAATACCATACCATTAATTTCTGGAGCAAACACTAATGTTACATTGGTTTATGAATATATGTATATATATATATATATACATATTTATATATGTATATATTTATATTTTATGAATATATATGTATGTATTATATATATGCAAAATGAGTTTTCATTACAGAACTAAAATTAAGACACTAAAAATGGTCTAGTCAATTAATGTTATTCTTAACCATTTTAAGCATCATCTGAATGAGTATTACAAGTGAAAGATGGAGCTGGGCCTCAATGGTAGAGCTGGAGTTTAGTAGCACCAAGGAAGAAAGAAAAGAAAGAAAAAAGGTAGGTTTTATATAGAAGTGTAACTTTCAACCTGCTGGATGTCAGATGTGAAATCGAAGAATGAATTCCAAAGGACAAAGGTTAAGAGTGGGAAGGATTTACTGAGGAAAAGGAATAGCTCTTGAAAGACAGGAGGGGCCCCAAGTGGGTTGCTACAGAGGCCCTTTGTCAGGTAATTCATATGGCAAAGTTATAATATGGGTACTACCTGGTCAAGCTATAATCATCGAGTAAGATTACAAGTATAGGGTGGGGGATTTGGCTCAGTGGTTCCACTGCCTGCCTCGCAAGCGCAAGGGCCCAAGTTCAATCCCTGGTACCAAAAAAAAAAAAAATAAACATTACAAGTATAGCCACTTAGCTAATATTTATCCAGTAGGGAAGTGGGGTTCGTAGCAAGGGTATATGGCTGATATCATTAACCTTGGCTTATCTGTGACTTCTGAAACAAACATTTTGGGAAAGGGTACGGTCCAGGTGTCCTGGTCACCCATCTGATTGTCTGACATATCTGGACTTAATTCACTGGGTAATACTAATTAAAGTATACTCTCAAGTTCTGCTTATCCCTTAGGGAAGCATGCAAGTCTGGCTATTTTAACCTTGAAGCCTGGCCTTCTCAGATGCACCTCCAGCCACAATTCTAATGTCTTTATTTCTCACTTACTTCCTTAAGAGCCCAATCCCTCTCTGACTGTATATTAATTTCTATCTAACTTAGCTGCCTATATATTGTTACACTGAGAGCAAAGTGATGTGCTGAGTTATGTAAATGCCATATACACTTCCTTTGAGAAATAAGACACGTATGAGTAATCAAGTGAATAAACAAACTTTAAACCAACTCTCCTTTCAAACAAAACTTCAGTAGATCGAAAAACTATTGTTACACTTTCAAGAAGCCATCAAGGTGATGAATTAAATGTAGACACACTCACCCTCTGCTATACTTATTCTCATGTAGCGTTCTTTGAAATATTATCTCAATAAGCCAATTTTCCTGGGGTGTGATTTATCATCCTAGGAATTACCAAGGGAAGATTCTAGTACTTCTGCTAATTATGACAGCCTCTTTGGATATTTGATTCCTTATCTGAATATCAGAGGGTTCAACTTGGTCAGCACTGTAGTTCTCAAACTTCAGTGATAGTTAGCATCACCCAGAAGGCTTGTTAAAAAAGATTGCTGAGCCCCACACCCAAAGTTTCCAATTCTCTTAGTCCAGCCCAATTTAAAATTCTAACAAGCTCACAAGTGATGCCAGTGAAAGTGTCCTCTTACTACAAAAGTCTATGATCTCAGTTTCTGGGCAAGTGGAAATCACCAACAGAGACACTTTCACACTCAGAAGAATCTAAAGCCCTAAGGCTATAGATACAATTTGCTGCCCACAAAATCTATAAAAGGGTACATAGTTATTGGGATCAAGGTTGGGATTGTAACCTCATAAAAATACTCCAGTAAATATCCCTACTTAAGAAAGGTAATTTAAATCTATTCATTTTTATGATTTTTTTCAGGTAAACTAATACGGTAAAATAGGAGCACAATTAAGACTTCAGAAGATACAATTATAAAATAGTAGAATAACATGTGAACTTCTTTGTAAATATAAATAAGCAAACTCTTTGCCTCTTAGAAAAGAAGCTGAATTTAAGACCTTGAAAAAAGATTCTTAGCCAGGTGTGTTGCACTCCTGTAATTCCAACACTTGGGAGGCTGAGTCAGGAGGATTGCCATGAGTTTGAGGCTAGCCTGGGCTACATAGTGAGCTCAGGGCCAGCGTGAACTATAAAGGGAGACCCTACCTCAAAAACAAAACAAAATAAAAAAAGATTCTTAGCCAGGCATGGTGGTGCACACCTGTAATTGCAGCACTCTGGGAGGCTGAGGCAGGATTGCAAATTTGAGCTCAACCTGGGCAGTTTAGCAATTTAGCGGAACACTGTCTCAAAATTTAAAAAAGCAAGGGGTGGGGGGGATGTTGCTCAGTGCAAAGGTCCTGAGTTTGATCTCATTTACAAGGCTGTGAAGTTATCCATCTTGAATCAATGTTTGTTTGTTTATTTTGGTACTCGGGATTGAATTCAAGACCTTGTGCTTGTGAGGCAGGCAGCAGCACCACTGAGCTAAATCCCCAGCCCCAAAACAATCTTTTTCTTAAATTAATTCCAATGGTTTAGCCCCTTCTAAATCTTATGTAAGATAAGCACATCTTTCCTTTAAAAGCCATTACTTTTGTAAGTCATTTAATAGTTCCTGCTTTTCTCAGGAAAATGTCCTAATTTCTAGTTAACTAAACGTTTTTCACAAAGTCATTTCCTAGATAAGAACAAGTTACTGCTCATATCAGGCTCAAAACAGACCACACAGAAATAAAATTCAATGTAATAATTTTACAGTGAACAATTTCCCTCCTATCTTGGAAATTTTTAAATGTTCACTTTTTCATCATAAATTTAGAATGGACATATTATGGAAAAAGACCAGGGAAGCAACATTCAAGACACAGACCAGTTTGAAGACTATTAAGTCAATCCAACCAATAAGACAATGGCGATCTATAGGGAGAGAAGATGCAAAGGAGATAAAGTAATTAATATTTAGGAAATAAAATCAACAGAGGCTAGTGAGTGATTCAATTAGAAGTTAATGAACAAGGAATCACTGCTGGTGGTCAGGTTGTTGATGTGGGGACCTGAAGAGGTGTTAGTGCAGTTTACATGTAAATTACATAGTGTTCCATACACCCATAGAAGACCTCCAGTTTACATTACTCTCTGTATGTGTGATCATACATACATAAAAGACAGGCACAAAGGTCACTAACTATTGTGGTGTGCTTGGAAAGTTATTTCATTAACAAAAATTTCTAAATATTTGCCCCCTCAAATAATGAAGTCTTTAACAATTGTGGAGAAAGAGCAGGAAATGTAAGTAACTAATATGTATTTAGTGCCTACTATGTACCAAGCAGTCATTCAGAATTTCACATAAATTAATCATCACAAATAAAGCAAAGTAGGTTTTATGATCTCCGTTCACAGAAATCGGGGTGGGGTGGGGACTGCAAATTCAAGTCCCACTTGGGATATTTAGCAAATGAGTGAGACCCTGTCTCAAAATAAAAAATTAAAAAGGGTCTGGAAGGCCAGGGATTTAGCTCAGTGGTTCCACCCCCTGCTTCTCAAGCACAAGGTCCCAAGTTAGAGCCCTGATACCAAAAAAATAAAAGGGTCTGGAGATGTAGCTCAGTGAGAAGGCCGTGGGTTCAACCCCCAGCACCACAGCCCCCGCAAAAAAGCTTTCTTATGCAATACAGTTGTGTAACACAATATTCCCTTACTAAGAATCATATAGCACATAATTCTCATATATATGTTAATAAAAAGTGTATTTTTTTCCATTGTAGAAGTTATAAAATTACAGTTTGGAGACTGGTATGATGAATACACAAAGTCATACATGTAACCATAGCTTCCACATTCCCTTTTTTCCTCATAGTATTCTTTTTTTCTTTCTTGTGGTTTGTGTTTGTTTGTTTGTTGTTTATTTGTTTTTTGAGACACAGTCACACTATGTAGTCCAGGCTGCCCCTAAATGGACTCAGGACCCTCCTACCTCAGTCTCCAGAGTGCTAGGATTAAAGGCATGAGCCACTATAGCTTCCTCTTCTTATATTATTCTCACATTAAAAAATTTATAAAGGGGCAGGGGATTTAGCTCAGTGGTGCCACTGCCTGCCTCACAATCACAAGGTCCTGAGTTCAATCCCCAGTACCCCCACAAAAAAAATTGTAAAGAAAATTACAATGATCATGACATTTAATTCCCAAATGCTTTAGTACTTATTAAAAAAAAAACAAAGACATATTCACACTATTGTTATCATAATCCAACAGAAATCAACAATAAACCAATTATGATAGCACACTCCTGTAATCCCAGAACTCTGGGAGACTAACGTGTAAACTCACGTGATCCTCCTACCTCAGCCACTAAAGTAGGTGACAAGTCTTGGGCCACCAAACTAGGATAGCATTTGTAAAGACGAAATTATCCCCCACCCTGGGGATAAATTATAAAGGCAGAAGAAGCACTGTAGACCCAGGAGATAACTTGAAGGGATCATATTTAAATATTTAGGAACCTAAAATGATTTACTTGTGAAATAAAACAAAATGAATACCTTGCTTCCTTCCTTGTAAAAGACAAAAAATATTTTTTAAAATTTCTATTTAATGAGACTGGACAGTATACACCTGAAATTACTCACAATCTTCTAACTCCATGTATGAATAACAATGGGGCAGACAGAGCACCTTGAAAAGCATATGGTTTGGAAGAATACAGGTATTTGAGTGATCAATTCCTGCTAAATTACCAGCTCCAATAGTAAAGTATAGGAAAGATTATAATTTCCTTACAGTAGATGGATCACCATTCACTTTACAAAAATTGGGTTTCTGAAGTTATTCATTTTTGTCTCACTATGCAGTTCAGGCTGGCCTTCAATTCACTATATAGCCCAGGTTGGCCTGGAACTCTCAGTGACCTCCTGCCTCAGCCTCCCAAGTGTTGAGATTACAGGTATGAACCACCATGCCTGGCTTCAATTATTGCATTTTGAATGAGCAAGATACAATTGTGCACTCCTATTAGTGTAGCACTCTGAGAGGCTGAGGCAGGAGTATTACAAATTTGAGCCCCACCCAAGCATCTTAGCAAGACAGTCTCAAAAAAAAATTTTAAAGGGCTAGGAATATAGCTCAGTGTGAGGGACCTGCATCCTATCCCCAGTACTGCTAAATAAATAAATAATCAAATAAATAAATAATTGGCTCATTTTATTCCTTTTGTTATAAATGATGTAGATTTTATGAAATTTCAAAAAATCAATTTAACTTGCTTTTTATTATTGGAAAGTCTAACCTTCATTTAATAACATTTATTAACAATGTTATTTTTACATAGTTAACTAACGATGACATTTACATTTCATATAGCATAAATTACCAACACAGTACCATGCGTCAATACCATCAGAACCTATACATTGAATACTAACTGACCCACAGCACACAGAATCCCCTGCCTTGATGGCTGTTTGCTGAAGATTAAGCCCAGGGTCTCACAAATGCTATGTGCATGCTGTACTACTGAGCTATACCTCTAGGCCCTAAACTACTTTTTTAAATATAACAGTCTGTTTTTTATCAGTTTCAATAATACTGCAAGTGAAAAACTTATTTTTTTAGCCACAATGATAAATACTATGGTACATAGTGATTGAAGTCTCACTTGGGTAGCACAGGGTTAATAAGAATATTCAATGCTCTGTGCAGCCTGGTTTTTATTTATTTTTGTTTGTTTGTTTCTATAGCTGAATAACACAGACTGATTAATTATGAAAAATAGAAGTTTATTTTCCTTCCCAGTCTGGAGACTGGAAGGTCCAAGGGCACAGTGCTGGCAGCACCTGGTGAGGGCCTTCTTATCGATCTTAATATGTTACAGTGCATCCTCTGTTGAGCCCAAGAAAATCTGCTAACTGGACCACTCTTCCTCTTATAAAATCACAGATGATGTATTCATCAGCTATTACCATAATAAAACACTGGAGGCTTAACTTATAAAGTTAAAATGTTTATTTTGGCTCACAGTCCTAGAGATATAAGTATAAGCTCATTGCTTTGGGCTTCTCATAAGAGAAGTACATCATAGCAAGAGTACACAGCAGAACAAACTGCTACCTCAGGAACCCGAAAGCCAAACAACAGATAAACCACAGTTCTTCCAAAGGCATTCCATGACTGGAAGACCTGCCACTGTGTCCCACTTCCCAAGAGTGCCATGCGGGGGAACCACACTATAATGAATGGCCCTGTGCTCAAGCCATAGCAGAGCCTCTTCCTGAGCTCATTTGACTCTTAAGTACCTTCCAAGGGCCCAACTCCAAACATCATTAACAGGGAAATTTCAGGATAGGGTTCCAACACCTGGATTTTGGGACAACAGTCAAACTAAAGCAGTTAGTTGCTGATTGCTGTTTTTCATAAAATGGAAGGAAGAGTTCAACAGCAAAAAAAAAAAAAAAAAAAAAAAAAAAAAAAAACAAAAACAAAAAAAAACCACACAAACTCTAGTTTATGATTTTGTTAATTTTACGTAGACTCTTAGAAAGGAGTACAAAAAAATCTTGACAGGGCTGGGGATTTAGCTCAGTGGTGCTGCCACCTGCTTCACAAGTGCAATGTCCCAAGTTCAATCCCCAGCACACACACACACACACACACACACACAAAACCAAAAAAAAAAACTTCATATTTTCAAATGGCAGGGAACATTTAACTATATTTAAAATACATCAGTGCCATTCCTTCCTCCTCCACAGGAATTAACAATGTATTTCTCACAGCTTCCTGATAAGTACTTCTATTATCTAAATATCTACTCATATGAATAAGTGAATGACTCATATCATGAGTTTCATGAACTATTTCATGAGTTTTATGGTGATATTTCAGGGGAAATCTCATTTCTCCCAGCAGAAAAATATTTGTCAATTACAATTAAACTGCAGTAAAGTAAGGGTTTCATCAGTGATATGGGGTTTAAGAGATTTTTAGTGGTATATTTTTGAAACTTTAATAGATATGTGCTATGAAATTATTTGACTGTTTTAAAAGTTAGGCATACTTCATTCCATATTTTGAGGAGTTTTAAGATATCTTGGACAACTTTAAGTCACTTAAAGACAAATCACATTTTCTATCCACGGTACTGAAAAAAAAAAAAAGGTAAATTACATTGGATCCTCAACACTGAAAAATAAAAAGTCAGCAATGAGACATTAAGGATATTTGCAAGAATAACAAGCATATAACCATGAAGTATAGGCCTCAAAAACTGGATTCAGCCAGTTCTAGTGGCACAGCCTATAATCCCACCATTCTGGGAGGCTGAGGCAGAAGGACTGTAAATTTGAGGCCAGCCTGAGCAATGTAGCAATTTAGTGAAAGGTTGCCTCAAAATTTAAAATATTTTAAAAGGGATGGGAATATATTTAGCTCAGTGTGAAGGACATGGGTTCAATCTTCAGTACCTAAAAAAGAAACAAACCACCCAACCCACCCTAAATCACAGCACTGTGCTGTGTAAGGTCAGAGGTGTCCTGGAGTGGCTCCATGGTCTACACTAGTGCAGTTATATGCTTGGGATTTGATGCTTGTAGCTACCATCTTGAAATTCTTAATAATTTTACCTGGGAATCTGTTTTTAAGTCCAGTGGACCATGGAACAGGCACCAAGGTTCTCCTAAGGTTCTCAATAACCAACCAGCTCCTTGCCTTCCCCATTCCTGGCTTCTCTTTTCCCACCAATGTCCATAACCACTTCTGTCTTCCACCCAGAAGAGCAGCTGGATTGCACTGGCAGGAGAGCTGTGGGCCAGGCTTTCTTTCCCCATGAGGACAGTCAGCCTCCATGGGAGTGGAGTGCAGACTAGAGAGGGATGGGGGCCTCCCTGAACTGGGTGGGTGAGGAGCCTGGGCAGGGCTCTCCAGCCCACCTGACCCAGGTGAGTAAGGTGTCTGGCGCAGCAGATCTCAGTCCCTCAAGGATTACACATTCACTGAAGGTCAGAAGGGTAGGCCTTCGAGCAAAATGACTTGCTCCATCAAGACCCTACAAAGCTGTTTGTCACTGATCTCCACAATTTATTCCTTTGCTGAAGAAATTCATATTACCAGAATTAAACATGAAAATTCCTGCCTCCTAAACTTTGCAGTCTCCAAAATTCAGCTCCTCTTCTAGATCCTGACATGAAAAACAGAACTTGAAAGACCAGAGAGCATCTGCAGGACTGGAAGAGGAAGGAAAGAGGTATTCGAATGCTATCTCTGCACCACTGTCGGACTGGAGGTTAGGCCAGACACAGCCTCCAAGTTGTCTCTACACACACGCCTGTCATCACAGAGGTCTTGTGTTTCTGAGTCCTCCTAGGATATCAACTAAAGAGACTGAGAACATCTCAGGGGGGCTGGATAAGTTTTGAGCTTACCAAGAGATCTAGTCCAGCCTTTAGCAAACCTCCCAGGACCATCCTATAAATCCTTAAGTAAGAATAAACGAATTGGCCAGGCATGGAAGCACACATCTGTAATCTCAGCATGTGGGAGGCCCAGGCAGGAAGGACCCAAGGCCAGCCTGGACACTTAATAAGATCCTGCTTCAAAATAAAAAAGAAAAGCCATGGTAGCACACACCTACCTGTAATCTCAGCATTCTGGGAAGAGGATCCAGGAAGATTGCAAATGTAAGTACACCTTGGGCAATTTAGTGACTTAGTGAGACTCTGTCTCAAAATCTTAAACGGGTGGGGAATGTAATTCAGTGCAAAGGCCCAGGGTGCAATCCCCAGTATCACACACACAAAAACATTAAAATTAAGAAAAATATTTAAAAAGGACTAGGGATGTAGCTCAGGTTAGGGCACCTCAGGGGATTAGGAAATAAACAATAACACAGAACAGATTCAAGGATCTCCTTCAATCCCAAAATTTCACGTTGTGTTTTTCTTGTTTGTTTTGGAGACAGAGTCTATGTACTTCAAGCTGCACTTGAACTCATTAAGTAGTCTAGACTGGCCTGAAACTCAAGGTAGTTTTCCTGCCTCAGTCTCCTAAGTGCTGAGATTATAGGCATGTGCCACCATGCCTGGCTTCATCTTGGGTTTGAAACCAAATTAGTCATGGTGACATTCACCTTTGTTGGATCAATATGCTACAGAACTGCCCTACTACTTGATATACACTTTCCAAAATTATATAACTTCCACAAGGCACCACCCAGTAAGAAATGTACCAGAAATGTCCACCAATTCCTGTGATTAGACTCTGCATTGGCAAAGATGAAAGTCTCAGAGACAGACATAAAATTTATACACAAATTAAGAAAGGTTGTCATGGCAACTCTGCTCAGAGATATATATTTTTACATCTAAGCATATTTGGCATTCAAAACACATTTGCATCTCCCCCAAAGGTTCTGTATCAAGAATTTTTAAAAATTATTTTCAAATTCTTTATTAATCTATGCTTCTTTGAAAGCTTAACAAAATCCTATAAACATACTAATAGCATAGACCTAATCATATATTTTCAAGAGGTCTTGTGTGAGAAAAGTCCAAGGTGAAAGCCTAAGAACCTTACTCATCTACTTATGTATGCTCCAAGTTTGTTCTCTGATCTTTTAGGTTGTCAGCAGATCATGCCATATAATCGTGAAAAGATTTCTTTAAAGCTCTAAGAGGCAATTCTCTATTAGCTGATGATTGTGAAACACATGCAGCAAATCATGAAAACGGGACATACCTAGTGCTATAGTGTAATTAAGCAGCAATTCACAGAAATGCCTAATATTGCTCTATAACTTAGCCAAACCAAATCTTAGCTTTGTTTCTTCTTTGAAAGCTCTGCAGTATTCCTAATCAGCATCAATGTTGGCAGCTTTCTTTAATAAGCTAGCTATTTCTCTTACTTGTACATTGATAATAAAGTAATATTTTGATTCCCAATAATTCCTTGTTTTTCCTCCCACTATAATTTCCTGTGTTCATGCCCTGTAGTTATCTGTAAGTTCTTTCTCCTATGTTGTTGCTTCCAAAAAAGACCTGGCGAGCTCTGGGTGCTAGAAGGTTCAAGGTAGTAAAGCTTTGGGATAGGAGATTGTGGGGTTCTCCTTTAGCCAGGATAAAACACAGGAGAAGATAGACATAATGGTAATGTTATATTTATTTGTTTATTCATTTGTTTGTGTATCCCTCCCCCCACCCACAGAGCTGCGAATCAAATTCAGCAACTGATTTGCACTCCCAGCCAGTCATACCTGTGTTGTTCACTGCTATATTTCCAGTACATAGTAAAAGATCTAGAATGGGCTGGCTGACAAATGGAAATTGAAACATTGGGACAGGGGTAGGAGACTGAGAGACTGCTCTATCAGGGAAAGAAATGAAGGCAAGGGAGAGAATAGAGAAGTCCAGAGGTTTGGTTCTAGGACTATGGCCACTCCTGAACCAGAAAATCGTTGGACCATGTATACCTCGAGGAATTAGCTAGAAGAGGTGTTCTTTAAAACTATTTGTCTTTGTCATGTTGGACAAAATGAGTTCTGTTCTATAAAATACACCTTTCATCAAGCTGGTTTTACAGGAACAAGTTTTATAGTTACTGGGGGAAAAGGGGACCCTCATCTAATACATTTGTAATGTTCAGTTTAAGTTTTCTCTATAGTAAGATTTCTCAGTACTTCTGATATTAATGTGTATTATTTCTGAGAAATACTGTGGAAATGCTTGAGAATAAATAAGACCAAGAAACCCCTTCCTCAAAATCTCTCATAGGGTGGAATTCTGTGGATACACTTAGTCATTTAAAAATCTTGATCTTTAAACATATCCTGGTTCAATGATTTTTCTCTAATGATAAGGCGTACAGGGAACAATGACAACTAGCTTACCAACTAGGTTGGTCAATATTTTGTAACTAGTCTACTCTAAGGCTGTGCTCACACCCCGTGCATACATCACTGAAAGATGGCCATACAACACCTTATTCAATACTTCCAAGCATGGGGTACTCAGCACCTCACCAAGTAGTGCTAGCAGTAGAGGCAATCTATCTGGACTTATTTTCAACTACTAAGCAACTTCAGTAGTTTCCATTACTCTCCATGCACAAAAGACTCCAATATTTAATTCATTCAAAAATACTTATTGATTCCCTTTTGGAGGATAGGCACTTTACTATTCTAGGGTATAATTAGAATGGCAAGTTTATAATTTCATTCCATACCATTGTGTTTAAAAGTAAGAATGTGGGGGCCAGGGATTTAGCTCAGTAGATCTGTCACCTGCCTCACAAATGCAAGGTCCCAAGTTCGATCCCTGGTATCAAAAAAAGAAAAAGAGGAAATAAAAAAGAATTTGTACTTAAGATGTAAATAAATGTGCTTTTTAATGACCAAACAGGACTATGTTGAGTATGTGATTTATTTGCTTATGGCACTTCAACACATGCTGTAACAAGATCTGGGCCAAATCTCTAGAATGACAGCAAACAGTAAACCAATTAAGGCAGAATGAAACTGATAAAGAATGCTATTTTTGCCAGGGACTTAGCACAGTGGCACCATGCCTGCCTTGCAAGTACAAGGTCCTGAGTTCGATCCCTGGTATCAAAAAAAAAAGCTATTTCTTGCCCTTCCTGTTAATTACCTTTATGCGCTATAAAGGGGCTACCAACAAAAATATTAAACTTATTTATTGGTCAGTGTTTTAAAATTTTATAAATAAAAAACTAAAATTGATTTCTATTTTAGAAATCTATTCTTTACAAAAATCTTTTCCTTAGGCCTTTAAAAATTAAGTCAAAAAGGAAAATGTTTAAAATGGATCAAGTGAAAACTGTTATGAATACTGAGTGAATATATGAGTGAATACTGTTATGAATGGAACATATAAAATATATGTAAAAATAGTCTAAACAATTATATGAATGTGGTGAGTAGGATAGTAAACTTGATTGGTTTTGACATCCAAATTCTTCCTCCTTTTACAAGTTTAACTATGGTATTATATTACTTTTAATAATTACTTAAAATGCTCGATTCCTCTGCAAAAATTAAATACAATAACATCATTCCACTACAGATTTATTTTTTTGAGACAAGGCTGCTATGTAGTTCAGGATGCCCTTGAGGTTCACTATGTAGTCCAAGCCTGTTTAAACACAAGTGATCCATCTTCCTGCCTTGGCCTCCCAAATAGTGGAATTGCAGGCATGCATCACTACATCTACCTCTTTGGTCATTTTAAAAATTTTTTTGGTACCAAGGATCAAACTCAGGACCTTGCGCTTGCCGGACAGATATGGCACCACTAAGCTATATCCCCAGCCTCTCTGAAAATTATTTTACATGGCCTCATTTATTGGCAATTATGTGAACATCTAATTTTTGGTGGGGGTGGGTACCAGAGATCAAACTCGGGACCTTGTGCTTACGAGGTAGGCAGAGGAACCACTGAGCTAAATCCCTTGCCCTATCTGATTTTGGTTTAACTTCCCCGTTTTTCCCTGCATCACTGCTTGTTAGATTTGACTTGTTTTAAAATTCCACCTCTCTAATGATAGATAAACAAAAGGAAACAGGAAGAGAGACATTTTGCAAGTGGGAAGGATACCAAGCCATAGACAGAGGGAGGAAGGGGGAGAAAAAGGGAACAGAAAAAAAATTAAGGTGTACTGTACATGTTGTCTTAGTTACTTTTTCTCATTGCTGAGAAAGACAAAATACCCAAAACCCACAAGTTAAGGGAGGAAAGATTTATTTAGCTCACAGTTTGTAGAGGTTTCAATTCATAGTTTGCTGGCTTCAAGGTAGGGTGCCATGGCAAAGGAAAAACAGATTATGGTGGGCAGAAGACAGGAAAACAACAAAGTAGCAAGGAAGCAAACAGTTAAGCAGCCACAGAATTGCTCTTTCTGTCCCTTCCAGGCGACATGCCCTTAGGGTGAGTAGCACTCACACTCAGTGGGCCTTGCCATTATCCACTCCCAGAACCATGCCACAACAATCAGTGGACTACTTTAGTAGTGACACACTTAATCACATACTCACACAGTCTAGATCCAGCCACCTCTGAAAAGTCCCACCTATAACTACATAAGACTTTAGAGAGACATCTAAACACAAGCCATAAAACAGGTGTATCAAACTCTCCCACTGGATAGAAGCATTATGTACCGCAAATATGTACTAATAAAAATTAAAAGTTGAAAAAAAATTCCACCTCTCATCTGGTCTCAGTGAAATGTGGGCAACAAAGGAAGATGCAGACTGAATATGGACAACCACAGGACATATGGGTGAGATGGGATAGATTTAACAATGGCTTTTTCATTTTTACTTAAAAATAAATTTTTTTTGCTGTTGTTTTTTGAGATAGTCTTACTATGTAGTTCAGGTTGGCCTCAAACTCAGTATGTAGCCTAGGCTGGCCTCAAACTCATGATAGCCCTCCTGTATTAGCCTCCCAAGTGCTGAGCTTTTAGATGTGTGCTCCCACACCCAGAAACTATGGCCTTTTTAGAAACAACATAATAGTAACTAATAATAGATTCCACTAAAAGTTCTGGAATTTAAATTATTCTATAAATTAAATATTTTTTCAGAAGTAAAAACTGCATCTAGTACTGTATCACTAAGCCGTATCTATGACATTAAACCCTATATCTATGACAATAAAATTACAAATGAAATTTAGCTGTTAAAAATAACCCACTTGCAAACAATTACAATTTTCTTCCTTACTTTTATTTGTACTTGGCATTTTTCCTGTAGTTGTCAAAAACAAACATAAGGAAAAAAGAATTCTCCCTAAGTAGTGTAGCCAAAAAAAATCTGACTAAAGTTCAAGGTTACTGGGGCTGGAGGGTAGCTCCATATAAGAGTAATAGCCTAGCATGTGTGAGGTCCTGGGTTTTATCCCCAACACCAAAATCAGAAAGAAAAAAAATCCTAGAAAATATACAGTGCTATTAATAAATAAAGTTTTATATAAGTATTAGCTTTCCCAGAATACCAGACACCCACACTTAAAAGAGATGTTTAATTTGGTTCATAGTTTCAGAGGATTCAGTCCATGGTTGGCTGGCTCTAAGGCAGAGAGAGACATCAGGGTGGAAAGGATTGATGAAGCAAAGATGCTTCCTTCACAGTGGCTGGATTAACAGATCAAGGGAACAGTGCCAGAGAGGAAGGGGCCAGGGACCAGACACAGACCCCCAAGGCCACATCTCTATGACCCAACCAGACACAACCCAGAAATGTGCTCCACCAATCTCCCCAGTAGATGCAATCAAAGTGATACTCTTATCCTAACCACAGCATACAAAACAGTATACAATTGTATCTTGAAAAATACTACCCTTTCTGAAATAGCCCTAAAATTTCCTTGCTTACGAATGAAACGAAATATTTTAAAGAAACATTTTGGGTACAGGAAATTGAACCTGCAGCCTTTGGACTGAGAATGCCCCCAGCTTTTTTCAAAAGTTTTTGAGACAGGGTCTCACTTAAGTAATCAAGGGTGGATTCTAACTTGTGATCCTCCTGCCTCAGTCCCCCAAGAGCTAGGATTACAGGGATTTGTCACCAAGCCCTGTTGACTAAACACTTTTCTAAAAATTGTTAGTCATTTTCTCCTGTAAAAGCTGTTTGTTCTTACTCTTCATCCATTTATTATATATTTTTCTTACCAGTATGCATGAGCTCTTCATATGTAATATAGCTATTATCTCTCTGTTATACAAATTTTCATTACCTCCAACTCCCCCAGCTGTGGATTTTTGTTAATGCCCTCTTTCTCTTTTTCTCTCTCTCTCTTTTTTTTTTTTTTGGTACCAGGGATTGAACTCAGGTCTTTGCGCTTGCAAGGCAGGCCACCGAACCGCTGACCTAAATCCCCGGCCCTCTCTCTCTTTTTTTTTGATTAGGGTCTTGCTAAATTACCTAGGCTGGTCTTGAACTTGCAATCTTTTTGCATTAGACTTCTAAGTAGCTGGGATTATAGCTATGGACTACCAAGTCCAGCTCTCTTCTTTCTTACTGACAGGTTCATTAAATTTAGTATAATAAAGTCCAAACTTAAGAATTCTGCTTCTTCCACAGATGTCAATCAGTGGAATACAGCATTGCTAAGATTATCAGCAAAACAGAGGCACAAGCCTCAGTTTTAGTCTTTTCATGTAAGAGGGGTGCTTACAAACATATTCAACAACTGTTTTATAATCTAAGTGATTCAGGACTGTTCAAGATGAGCCTTGCCAGGCATGGTGGCACGTGCCTGTAATCCCAGCACTCGGGAGGCTGAGGCAGGAGGATCTCTGTGAGTTCCAAACCAGCCTAGGCTACGTAGTGAGTTCCAGCTCAGTCTCAACTACATACTGAGACCATGCCTCAAAAAAAAAAAGAAGATGAACCTTGTATAAACCCCCAAATGAACACTGCTGTGTAGGGAGGCCAAAAAAATAAATGTAAGAATAGCAACGAATTATGATTAAACAAGCTAACAGTCAGAAGATAAAAATAACCCATGAAATGAAATATAGTAAATCCTCTTTATTTCCTTTTAAAGTGATTTATTGGAAGTACAAAAAGGCATTAGCATTGTGTCTCTCTTTTATGATATTCAAAAAACGACTTCCAACTTGCACAAGATAATTTCTCTCTTCAAGAATATTCATTTTAGAGATCAAACTAAGAAAAAGATTAAAATTATAAAATGATAAAAATTAAAAGTACAGAATTAAGGTCACTATTGAAATTATCAATATATTGGTACAATAAGTATATTCCATGCATTAAGACAATCTAAGATATAAAAGTTAAACTTACATAATAAAGTAACAATAGGCATTTATATTACAAAATGATACTTGGTTTATGAAAGAATTTACATTTTTTTTTTGGTACTGGAGATCAAACTCAGGACCTTACGCTTTAGAGGCACACATGGCGCCACTGAGCTAAACACCTGACCCTACCATGTACTTTCTAAATGGTCGTTTTCTTCAGTTTATTTAACAAATTTTTAAATGTATACAATTTTAATGTCTCTGTGAGACAGTGATCCATGCTTCCTCCCTTGTTGATGTGACCAGTTCATACTTTGTTTCAACAACCTGTCCCTCCACAGGAAGGAGGTGCAGTCTCTTCACCAATACACTCAGAAGGACTGTGGCCACCATATATGCAAACCTAGGAAGGAGGAAAGCTCATCAGTTACTGAATATTAAAAATTATACTTTCATTATATATAGAGTGCTCATTCTCATCAACAGTAACCACCAACATTCTAAGTCTAGGATCTTTTCCTTTCATGTAATTTCCCCTATATCATTCACCTCAACTCTGGATATTCCTGGGCACCTAAAAATCCAAGCGAGGAGAAAGTTTTCTTTACTGAATCATCATCAAAGCGATCTGGATCAAATCTGAAAACAAAAACTGGAGTTAATCACACAACAGCTCCACTGACATTTTACATATTGACATAAAAAAAACCACAGCTACATAATAAAGTTTAAAACCATTCAAAATAAAAAGCTGATGTCACTTTATATTTTCAGTTCTCATATGATTGAAATTATATATATTTACTCTTGCTTTTTTCTTTCCTTACTTCTAAG
Organism: Fukomys damarensis; assembly: GCF_012274545.1. Lineage (NCBI taxonomy): Eukaryota > Metazoa > Chordata > Mammalia > Rodentia > Bathyergidae > Fukomys > Fukomys damarensis. The sequence continues at coordinate 103,848,678 of NW_022900928.1, read as the reverse complement.
CAATAGATACAAAATACATTTCTCAGAACTAGAAAGGAAGGAGATTATAAGCATGTCATTTAATAAAGTATAAGGATAAATTGTACAAAATCACAAAGTGAATATTTAAATAAATTTAAGAACTGTTACATGAGATCACCTGATCAATATGTGAGGCATTTTACATCGTTTCTTCAATTAAAATTTATTTCTTAAAATTGGGGGCTCTAGCCTTAAACTTCTGTTTATTAATTACATTAAACCCAGGTTTACTAATAAGTGAGAGAAGAGAAAGAGGGTAAGAAAAGTTTGTTGGGATCACAATTTCCTCTCTAAAAAGTTAACATGGAACATGATTCCTTTCAAATACAAATGTTTTTAAGATTTAAAAGGAGAAATTTTGATTTTATTTTCCTAAAACAATGTGAATTCCTTTTCATGTCTAAAATATACTATATTTATAGTACAGTATATATAAAAATAATAACAAATTTAATCAGCTCTTCCCTTTAAACTACAATGAAAGTTGAGACCCTAAACATTTATCTAAAGATACTATGTACTTTCAGATTTAAAAAGTCAAACTTTTCAAATTTTTATAAGGTGTTTCACATAGTTCTTGAATTGCTTTTTAAACTTTCTTTCGAGTTAGCATCTCACTAAGTTGCCCAAGATGGCCTTGGACTCATTCTTTCTCCCTCCCAAGCAGTTAGATTACAGGGAGGCACAACTACGCCCAACTCAATTTCTTTCTGAGATACTGTGAATGATACTTCACATTCTAAACATTAACAATAAAACCAAAAAAAATTTTGAACTGATTATTTAATCTCATATATTGAGGACTTTGCTTTGGCCATCTTTTCAAAGTTGATGGTTTTTAGTCTAGTTTTCAAAGCTGATTTCATCATTCAGATAGAATAGTTACATTACTATCCTCTCTTGTGATAGAATTTGACTGAGAGGTCAATGCTTTGATACACTCCCAATATAGTAGTACTGTACTTCTTTTATTTTTCATGTTTTTTGGGGGGATTGTTTTTGAGTTTTGGGGGGTTGGTACTGCGGATCGAGCTTGAGTCCTTGTGCTTGTGAGGCACGTGGCAGAATCACTGAGCCAAATCCCAGGCCAGCCCTGTATGTTTTTAAGACAAGGTCTCACTATGGTGTTCAGGCCTAGAACTCCTGGTGAACCTATGAGTGTTGGGATTACAAGCATGCACCACCATGCCCAGCTCAGTACTGGACTTCTATGCATTTTGTTTTACATATTACTTTTTTTTCTTGTTTTTTGTAGACAGGGTCTCACTATGTAGTTGAGACTGATCTGGACCTCCACTCTGTAGCCCAGGCTGGTCTCAAACTCACAGCAATCCTCCTGTTTCAGCCTCCGGAGTGCTGGGATTACAGGCATGCACCACCACACCCAGCTTTATGCATTTTGTTTTAGAAATAGTGACATCTAAATACTTTTTTATAGGGAGAATAAATTTAAAGAATTCACTCAAAAAGAAAACTTATTAAAACTGTAACAAGATTCACTACATACCTACTAGGACAAGAAAAATTAAAAAGTAATACTACTAATAAATGCTGATGAGGCTGCAGAGAAACTGAATGTTCTGGTAAAGTGCTAGTAGAAAATTTCTGAAAAAGAGCCTGGCAGTTTTCTAAAAAACTAAACATATACTTTACCATATGACTATTGGGTATAAATGTATCCCAAAGAAATGAAATTTTATGTTCAAACAAAAACTTGTATAAATGTTTTTAGATGTTTCATTCACAAAAGTGAAACATCCATCGGAAACAACTGAAATGTCCCTCCTTAGGGTAATGGTGGGAATAATTCTCCTACACACATACAGTGGAATATTACTCAGCCGTGGAAAGGGTATCCACCAACCTACTTAAACCTCAAAGGCATCAAGTTCAGTGAAAAGTCAATCTCTCCATCCTTCTCTTTGTGATAATTACATTTAAACTACAATGAATCTATGCATCCTCAGGGTCTGTCTTAGGACTATGTACTTCTGTTAGTACTGTCTCTTAGGGCATTCCACATGGTGTGGGAAAGTGGCCAGCTCCAGAAAGACATAATACCACCACCACCACCTCCTAAATTTGATTACATCTGACTCCTAAAGACGATTTCCACATTTTAGAAATCTATTCCTTTTACTATTTTCAATTTGTAAACTAGATTCTCTTGAGTATTTTGAGGATAGTAATATCAAAAGTCCCGACAGGTCTGTACCTCAAATCAACTCAGTTTGTAACCTTTTACCAGAGCAATAAATCCTCAACTGCTGCTTTGAGGTAATTTTACTACTTGCTCATCTGAGAAGGAAACAACTTTAACTTTGTCCTTCACCTTGGCCCTGCCTGCACTCATGGCATACATATACACAATTGTATTTCTGAATTCTAAGGAGCACAATAGTTGAGAGACCAACCAAATGAAAAAAAGAAACAACATGAGCAATACCTACTTAACAACAAAAGAATTCCAAAATCTGACTAAGCTTAAAAATGTAGATGAGGCAACTGAACAAATTTTAGGATAAAAGTAGTAAAAAAAGACAAAGAATAGCAGATAGAAGATTCATGGAAGAGGAGAAGGATCAAAAAACACAGAAAAGGAAGGCAGTGGCTTTTGTTTGTTGTATATTGTCACAAACTGAATTTTCTCCCCAAAATTTAGAATAGAAATGCAAAACATGTAAACACATAAAAATCAACAATTACAAAACAATAACAGATTTTTCATACTTATATGGTGATGGCCAAGTATTCGGATCCTGAAGTACCACACCAAGGGCATAAAGGACAAGGGTCTGAAAAAAAATCAGTCTAATTAGGTAGTTAAGGCAAAATCAATCCATTCTAGTTTTGTAGTGTTTACTTGTTTGCTTTTGCAGAAATGGAGGTTGAACCTAAGGCCATCATTCTGAACTACACTCCCACCCTCTTTCTTTTTTTTTCATTTGGTACTGAGGATCAAACTCAGGACCTTGTGCTTACGAGGCAGGTAGCGGCACCACTGAGCTAAATCCCTGGCCCCCAGCCTCTTTTTTCTTTTATTTTTCATTTTGAGGCAGGGTCTTACTAAGTCACTCTTATCCAGGCTGAGCTCAAACTTGTAAACCTCCTGCCTTGGCCTCCCAGAGGTGATGTGAACACACGCCTGCACCAACACACCCAGCAATCCCAAAGATCTTTTAATACAGACAATGAAAATGAAATAAAAGTGTAAAATAACGGAAGAAAACACAGGCCATTATTTTGGCGATATCTAAACAGGGAAAGCCTCTCCAAGCATGTCAGAATATCAGGAAAATATACAAAAAACAGATTTAATTAAATGAAAATTTAAAAGCTACATTCAGATTTTTTAAAACGCCACCTAAGCAACAGTAAAACAAAAAATTTCACCATATAAGTGACAGAGTTACTTTGTTTTCTTTCTTTTTTTTTCCAGTTACTTTGAATACACAAAAACATAAATAAACTCACTAGAAAGAATGAAAGTTCAGAGGTAATTCACAAAAGAAGAAAGCCAAACTGTTGTTATATGCACAAAACATTGTTCAAGCTCTCCAATGATCAAGGAAAAGCAAATTAAAATGAGAAAATTTTTCATATAATATTTACAAAAATATATAGAAGATTCGTAAATCCAAAAGTTAGGAGGATTTGGAAAGAAAAAGGTTTGATGTTAAGGATTTACCCCCGGGTCTTATGCACATTCTACCACTGAGGTATATCCCCAGACTTAAAAAGCATTCTGATACATTGTACCTGACAATACAAACTGTCTTTCAGAGGACAATTTGTTTTTTTTTTTAAGTGCACACTGGGACCAACCCTAGAACACTCTACCATGGAACTACATCTCCAACTCCGAGTGGACAATCTAAATGTAACTGTTATGAAGCTGGGCGTGGTGGTGCACACCTGTAATCCCAGCACTCAGGAGGCTGAGGCAGGAGGATCGCTGTGAATTTGAGATCAGCCTGGGCTACACAGTGAGTTCCAGGGCAGTCACAGAAAAGATGAGAGAAGAGAGAGAGAGAGAGAGAGAGAAGGGGAAGGGGAGGGGAAGGGAGAGGAGAGGAGAGGAGGAAGGAAGGAAAGAAGGAAAGAATGTATGTATGTATGTAATTATTATGATTTTTATATCCCCCAAAGCCTCATGTGCTCATAGGTGGGGCTTTGGGAGGTGACTGGTGACTGGGTAATGGGTGTGTGATGCTCATCACTGGATTAGTTCACTGATGAGTTTATAGCTGGGTATTATGATGGGAAGAGGTGGTCATTGGGCATGTTCTAGAGATATAGACAGATAGAGATACTGATTACAGATGTAGGCTGGGGATTTAGCTCAGTGGTGCTGCCTGCCTCGCAAGCGCAAAGTGCTGAGTTCAATCCCTGGTACCAAAAACAAAACAAAACAGACATAGATATGCCCCCTTCTCCCTTGATTCCTCACTACTTCCGGAACTTTTTCTCCTCTGTGTGTTCCCTCTGCTATGCTTGAAACCAGACAACTATGGACTGAAACCTCTATCAACTGTAAGCTACAATAAACCTCTCCTTTAACTTAGAGAATTGGGTATTTTGTCCCAGCAATAAGAAAGTAAATAAGATAGTCATACACACATAGACTGGGACCCAGAAACTCCACTTATGAGCTGCTACCCAATACCCATACAAGCATATAAAATATAATGATACAAAAATCAATGTTAGGGGCCGGGGATTTAGCTTAGCAGCACAGTGCCTGCCTGCCAAGCATGACGTCCTGAGTTCAATCCCTTGTACAAAAAAAAAGAAAAAAAAAATCAATGTCAATCTAAATTTTTAATTGTTAAGGACTGCTTAAATAAATTATGGTTAAAAACATGTAACAGAATATTACAAAGCTATAAAAAATGAGTTGGATCTGTATCAAAGGGTAGTTTAACTAAGAGCCAAAATATACTCATTTAAAAAAAATAAAGACTATATGAAAAAAATATATATTTTGAGACAGGTTCTTGCTACATAGTTCAGGCTGATCTTGAACTTACTATTCATCTCAGACTAAACTCAAATTTGCTGTAATCCTCCTGCCTTGGCCTCCTGAATGCTGGGATTGCAGACCTGCCACACCATGCCTGGCTACTTTTTATATTTAAATTCAGTTTCTAAGATATGTATATATGTGCTTGCACATACTCAGAGTATAACATACATAGAAAAATATGTAAAAAAAGACATATTAGGCTTGAGGATTTAGCTCAGTGGCACCATGAGTGCCTCACAAGCACAAAGTCCTGAGTTCAATCCCTGGTACTGAGAAAAAAAAAAAGACATATCAAACTGTTAGCAATAGTACATGTAAGAGGGCTGGGTATCTAGCTCAGTAGTGCTGCTGCCTGCCTCACAAGTACAAGGTCCCGAGTTCGATCCCCAGTACCAGAAACAAAATAAAACAAAAATAGTACATATAAGAAAGGAAGACTTTTATATTATTTGAACTTTAAAATAAGCCCATATTATTTTGTAATTAAAAGATTGTTGCCGGGTGTGGTTGCACATGCCTGTAATCTCAGCACTCGGGAGGCTGAGGCAGGAGGTTCGCTGTGAGTTCGAGACCAGCCTGGGATACACAGTGAGTTCCAGGTCAGTCTCAACTACATAGTGAGACCCTGTCTCAAAAAACAAAAAAACAAAAAAAACAAAAAAACAAAAAAACTAAAAGATTGTCTTTGATTTAATAATTAGTAGCATTTACTTACTTTAAACAACAAAAAATTTAATACCAAAATGGTTGAAAAGAGTAACTAAATAAGCTATATATGCTAAATGTTTCCTACCTCTCTAGGAATAATGAATTGATTAATCTTTCCTTCAATATCTTGAAGCTGGGCAGAAACTGGGGTCAATTTGGCAGTTCGAACGGTTTCACAAAGCACTTGCTGACAGTATCTGTTTAAAAGATTTTTAAGCATACACAAGCATACATTGCTTAAGTCAATAAATGTTGAAAACATTATAAGATGGATATCAAAACCCACATGATCATCTCAATAGATGCAGAAAAGACATTTGATAAAATTCAACATCTCTTTATGATAAAAATGCGAGCAAATTAGGTGCAAAGGAAATATAATAAAGCGTAAAAGCCAACAGCTAACATTATACTGAATGAGGAAAGACTTTCAAGCATTTTCTCTAAAATCTGGAACATGACAAGGATGCACATTTCTAGCACTATTAGTCAATACAGTACTGGGAGTCCTAATCAGAGCAATCAGGCAAGAAAAAGATAGTCCGAACTGGAAAAGAGGAAACCCACTTATTACTACTTACAGATGACAAGATCTTATACACAGAAAACTCAAGGACTCCACCAAACACTGTTAGATTTAATAAACTTGGCAAAGTTGTATGATACAAAATCAATATAGTAAAACCAGTAGGGTTGCTATACATAAATAGCTAATTACCTGAAACTAAATCAAGAAAGTGATCACAATTATAATAGCTACAGACAAAAGTAAAATAAAATAGCTAGGATTAAATTTAACTGAAGAGACAAAAGTTATCATTATAAACATTGTTGATACCCACATATAAAGGATACACCACATGGTCATGGATTGGATAAATCAACATTGTTAAAATATCCATACTACCCAAAAGGATCCAGACACAGTGCAATCCCTATCAAAACACTCACATTCTTCACAGAACAAGAAACACTTCTAAAATTTGTATGGATCCACAAAAATGGCTAAAATAATGTGGGAAGCAATATACTACTTTAAAATATAGTGTTACACTACAGTAATCCAAATAGCATGGTATTGGTGGTTTAGCTCAGTGGTTCTGCCATCTGCCTCACAAGCACAAGGGCCTGAGTTTGATCTCTGATACCAAAAAAATACCCACCACCTGCCTCCCAAATAGTATGGCACTCACATAAAGAACAGACACACAGACAATGGAATATCACAGACAGCCCACGCCTCTACAGTCAACTGATTTTCAACAAAGGTGCTAAGAATATGCACTGGAGAAAGGGCCATCTTTGTAATAAATGCTGCTGGGCAAATTTGATAGCCACATGCAGAAAAGTAAAATTGGGTCCAGATCTCACATAGTAACAAAAATCAATTCAAAATGGATTAAAAATATACTCAGCCTGATTTAAATATCATACAATGCATACATGTGTCAAAATATCACAGTATCCATTAATATGTACAATTTTTATAATTTTAGACATCAGTTAAAACTATTTTTGTGGTACTGGGGGTTGGACCCAGGGCCTTCACATTGAGCTACATCCCCAGCTCCCCAGTTTTAAAATATTTTCTTTTGAGGCAGTCTTGCTAAGTTACTAAATTGCCCAGGTGATCTTGCCTTAGCCTTCCAGAGTACTCATCTTAGGAGAAGCAGTTTACAATTTCCATACATATTAACAATGTCATTTAATAACTTCTTAAACCTTCCTAGTGTGTATATGTGCAGCTGAAGCAAGCAGTCAAACCTTCTTACTGTGAAATGGTGCCATAAATCCTACTTGTGTAAAGACACATCATGCAAGTTACAGGTATATAATTCCAGGTGGATAAATATTTAAACAAAAATACTTCTGAAAGTACCAGAGAAAGCTCACAGATGCTCTTAATGTTCTAATTTGACAGACTGAAATTAGAAGGAAGTTTTTAGGATCACATAGAAGGTAGGTGGTATAGGACTCAAATCCTTGCCTGGCTTTTACATAGCCCCTAATCTTAACCACTATACTACTGTGCATGTCTTTATATCATAAACTCACCTTATTATACAGGAATAATTAGAAATACTAACAAAAATGTAAGTATAGTAACACTGTAAACGTAGCAACATTTCTAATATGAAAAACAGCAAAAACATCTTGGGTATGATAGCACATGCTTTTAACTTTAGCACTCAGAAGGCTGAGGCAGGAAGAATGGCATGAGTTTTGAGTCCAGTATGGGCTTTTTAAGTCAGTTCAAGGCTAGTCTGAAGTACATCCTACATCTGAAAAAAACAAACAAAACAAAACCAACCAACAAACCAAAACTTCAACAAAAACAAAAGAGTAAACACCTTTTCTTTATCTTTTGAATAAATATTTATTGGATACTTACTACATTTGAAACACTCTGCTAGATGCTGAGCTACAACAGTGAATAAGACCTATCTTCTAAGTAAGTCAGAATCTAGGTGGCAGAGAAGGTAAGGTAAGTGGGACATTAAAGGATTAAAGGTTAAACAGGCTCGGTAAATGCTGAAAGACAGAATATGATGGGAACACAAGGCAGGAACGCCTCAGCTAGTGAAAGGGCTTTGCAGAGAAGTAAATACTTAGGGTAAGACCTGCAAAACAATTTTAAAAATGTAGCGAGAGCAGAGGGGGAAAGAAACTGTGGAATAGTCTATGCTGTATCTGGAAACAAGTTTTCATGGGGCTGAATCCAACGGTATGAAGAAACACAAGAAATGAGAGATAAAGTAGGAGAGGCATATAAGGCTCAAGGCTTTTTAAAATTTTAATGGCGGGGGGGCTTCTGAGACAGGGTCTCCCTATGTAGTTCAGGCTGGCCTTGAACTTGTTATGTGGCTGAGCCTGCCCTCAAAAACAATGCTCCTGCCTCAGCCTTCCAAGTGCGGGAATGACAGGCGTGTACCACCATGCCCAGTTAAGGCTCAGTTCTTGAAATGTCTCATGAGCTAGTCATGGGAGTTTAACATTTATTTTAAAAACAGGGAGAAGTCAATGAGACTTTAAACTGGGGAGTCAACTAGTTAGATATGACTCCGTATTTAGAAAGATCACAAGTACAGTAATGCTCAAATTTGGATACACGAAAGAATTATTCGAGAATCTCTTAAAAACTTCTTTTGGGGAAGAGGGTGCTGGGCATCAGAGACTGTCAGTCAGCTGGTCTAGAGTACACACCCTGCACACGTAGGTATTTTAAGGCCCAAAAGACTGGAAAGGCTACTGCAGGGCTCCAGGAGGGATACAAAAAAATGGCTGGAGAGAAGCAAGAGCAATGGCTCCCTATCACTACAGTTTTGCCTTTTCTAGATTTTCACACAAATGATGCAGTGGGCATCATTTACGTTTTACTTCTTTCACTCAACTTGTTCATGTTGTTGTATATATTATATTGCTACTGTGTTCCTTTTCTTTTTTTTTTGGTTACCAGGGATCAAACTCAGGTCCTTGCGCTTGCAAGGCTGGTGGCAGAAACACTGAGCTAAATCCCCAGCCCTTGTGTTCCTTTTATTACTTAGTGGTGTTCCATATTATGTTATACTGTAACATGCTTATCCATTTACCATCTGGTGAACACCAGAGTTGCTTCTAGTTTGAGCTATTTTAGCCCAGACATTGTACGGAATTGTTTTCACTGCTCTTAGGAAATACCTAGTAGTATTATTGCTAGGTTACACAACAGGTATATAATTAACTTTACAAAATCCTACCAGACTCTTTCCCACTGTGGCTGTAGCATTCTGTATTCCCCCCAATAAAATATATGTGTCCCAGTTGCTTGACATCACTGGTGCTTTTTATTTTTGGCATTTTTTGAGACAGAGTCTTGCCATGTAGCCCAGATCGGCCCCAAAGTCATGATTCTCGTGCCTCACCCTCTCAAGTCTTGGGATTACAGGTGTGCATTACTATGCCTAGCTACTGATACTATTTAATACATGCTAATTTAATATAGTAGTTAATTTCTCAGAATTACTTTCTGATTCTTAAAGCACAGATTAAATTTCCATTAAAATCTCTCCATTATTTAAGAGCTGTAAAATATATAGCTGAGATATTAACCTTAGCTTTAAATCAGACAAAGCAATTCAAATTTACCTTTTGATGATGACCTTATTCTTTCATTGCATTCTTACCTTAGCTGTTCAATTTTCTCTGGCATAATAGGACTCTTCCCCATAACCTGGTCTATCTCTTCATGTAGTTTTTTTTGAACTTCTTCGGAGGTGGTTAAAAAACAAATTGCCCAGGTACATACTATGTAAAAAATTACATTAATAACAATGAAAATGGATAATTCTTGGTTTGTGGCTAGAGTATGAAAAACACTAAAAGTCTTGTTTTGTTTTCCCCTTTATTTTTCATCCCAAGATACACATGACAAATACTACTCAAAAATAAAACAAGAGGGAGCCAGGGATTTGGCTCAGTGGTTCCACTGCCTGCCTTGCAAGCACAAGTGACCAAATTCAACTGCCGGTACCAAAAATAATTAGGGCGGGGGATTTGGCTGAGTAGTTCTGCTGTCTGCCTCACAAGTGCAAGGGCCCAAGTTCAATCCTAGTACCAAAAATAAATAAATAAATAGGGCTGGGGATTTAGTTCAGTGGTTCTGCCACCTGTCTTTCAAGTGCAGTCCCAAGTTTGATCCCAGTTATCAAAAAATAAAAATTTAAAAAATTTAAATATTAAATAAATAAAACAATATTCTTCATAGGACTTATATGTCATTGACCAGGATGTGTGTGTGTGTTCTTTTTTTTTTTGGTTTTTTTGAGACAGGGTCTCACTATGTAGCTCAGACTGCCCTGGAACTCACTGTGTAGCCCAGGTTGGTCTTGAACTCACAATGATCCTCTTGCCTCAGCCTCCCGAGTGCTGGGATTACAGGCCACCACACCTGCCTGAGATGTGAATGTTTATAGAATGAGATCATAGAGTCTGGATGCTTTCTTATATCTGGAAAGTTACTCCAGTCACTTCATATTTTATCTTACGTAAAACAGCAATGACATGTTATATCTGGGGAATGCTAGTGATAGTGATGAATTGTTTCACTCGACCTTGTAAAATAAAAAAAAAAAAAACAACTGATTCATCATTTCACTCTGGAGCTCTAATGAAATGATCCACACAAATCAAACCAGATTTATCTAAATACCAGTACTGTATAAATGTGTCACTTTTTAATGGTAAATGTACTGGTTCCTGAACAGTGACTGATGGTGGTTAGGACAATGGTTCTCAGAAACCACCCAGGAGGACTGGGGATTTAGCTTAGTGGTTCCGGTGCCTGCCTCACAAGCACAAGGGTCTGAGTTAGATCCCCAGTATAAAAAAAAAAAAAAAAAAAAAAAACAGAAAGAAAAAGGAAAACCACCCAGGAGGTGGGTTGATGCCACAACTTCACATCCACAGATGCTACTTCAGCAGGTTTGGGGTAAGGCACAAGAATCTGTACTTTTAACCATATCACTGTTGTTTTGATGACCAAAATGGGAGATCATTGGCTTATGGCTCATTTTTGCTTTAAACTGGTTTACAGATTATATTCACTGAAGGAATGGAAATGTAGGAAAATTACACGAAGAATATAAAAGAGAGGAAATAGGGTGGTGATATTTCCTTTATGAATCCACTGGGATTATAACTAGTCAAAGAATGAGACCATCTGGAATATACTATTTTTTCCCTAGAATATGTTTAAGCTGACACTATCGCTCTACTTTTTCTGTCAAAAACTTTTTAATATGCTGATAGTGATTTTAACCTCTACCTTACAATTCCTAACTGAATTTTTTATTTTATTTTATTATTTTTTTGTGGCAATGGGGATGGAAGCCAGGGCATTTTTTACATAAGGCAAATGATCTATCTCCTACAGCCACCCCCATCTGATGTTTTAAAAAATATTTGTCTGATTCACTTGACTCTCATTAGTATCACTAAAATCAGTAGCTACAGGGCCAGGAATTTAACTCAGTGGTTCCACCACCAACCTTGCAAGTGCAAGGTCCTGAGTTCAACTCTTAGTACCAAGAAAAAAAAAAAAACAGTACCTACATAATACTCAATTATTCACAACTGACTGCCTGTCCATAACTCTTCCCTACATATGCTTCTTCATTATGGCTTTTGAGTGGACCACAGAATTTCTATTTCACAAGTGATATGAAAACCTGTAGAGTGTATACTATGTAGTATAATTTTACAATATATAGTAATATACAACTGAAGGAATTATTACAAGGGCTGTATAGCGTAACCATTAATACACCCTGTTTGAATCTATCATCACTTAAAATTAATATAACCATTTAATTTTAATAATCTCAAGCACTGTTTTTTGTCCTTACTGTGTTTTGTTTATTGTATACTTATTAAAAATACAACTGGAAACAGTTTAACAATGTAATCTGAAGAAATTTAATGGCAGTTATGGGGATTGAACCCAGGACCTTGAGAATGCTAGGCAAATACTCTATCGCTGAGCCACACACATTCCCAGCACCCTCCCCCCTATGAACTTTATTTTGAGTCATGTCTTGCAGAGTTTCCCAGACTGGCCTCAAACTTGCAATCCTCTTGCCTCAGCCTCCCAAGTACTGAGATTACAGATGTGTGCCACTGTGTACCCTTGCCATTAGAGCTAAACATATGGTTTAGAAAAACAAAAAATCACATGTAAGTAACTTGCTTAAAGCTAATACTAATTAGCAAAGCAAGAACTTTAAGGTTTTCTGGCTCTCTTGCTTCTCAAAACTTCGTAACTTGAAATGGTCATTTTTGTGGTGTTCAGAATACAAACTGATTTAGATTCTTTGAGGATCTTTAGCACATATAAGCATTTTTAAAAAGTAGAATATATCATTTCTGATATATGCTTATATAAATTTGATCTAATCTATGATATCTACAAGTTTTCATTTGTACTCATTTTTAAAAATTTCCTTGAAAAGAGCTATAAACGAAATCCTTCAAGTGAACTTATATTTTCTAGACTTTAAGTTGACATCCTAATACTTCCTATGGCATTTTAAAATATTGTTATACCTATAAACATTTTTTATCAATAATGTATGAATGAATGGTATTCCACTAATCTAAAAACCAATAAGGAAACCTAAATCACACATTTTAGAATTTAAATCAAAATCAAAATCACCTTCAATTCCACCAAGAGGTGTTACTGTAAATCCTGAGCTCTGTGGCCTACATTTTTACTGGAGACCTTAATCACAGCCGACTGTGTCAGAGTCAGTGAAAGCAGCATCTGGGAATGGAAAAGCTCACTGCTCAGCTGGAAAGGTGTCAACAGCAGTTCATTTTAAAGGCACTAACTAGAATTCACAACCCAAAAATGCGCCAAGAAATTTATAGTAATTTTCAGAGGTGATATTGAGCATTCGGGGTGAAAAAAAAAGGCATCAAGAATAAGAAACAGGGAAGGTCTTGCAGACAGTGTTTCCTTTATTTTAGAATTAGCTTAACCCTTGCATATTTTGTAATCCATCTGAAAAAGAACTCAATTTATACTTACATTTTGCAGTTATTATGCAACCAGCCAGAGAAAATATCATACTGTCTTCTAGGATCTAGGAAACAAAACTAAGTTTATGAAGTATGAAATGTAAGATGGTCTATCCTAGATCCTAAAATGATTTATACTACTAGATCCTTAAAATGATTTAGAGTATAACATTAGGGTCAACAAAAAGGGAAAAGGTGTATTATTCCTTTATCCTGATCTTACTAAAACAAAACCTGTATAATGTTAAAAACAACCTACACATCATTGGTAATGTTACTGGATCATGTTACCCTTTGACAAACTGGTTCAGTCCTGTTTTTCTGGCTTGGTGTAGCCACAAAGCCTTGGAAATAGTGGAGAAGAGCCTGCCACTGTCCTTGGAGCTTGATTCAATTTCTGTATCAACACAGACCCAAAAAAGCACTTCTAGCCACCAGGATTTGCATGTGCTAAATGGGGCAGATGATTTCTACAGTGAATGGGTATGGAAATGATTCCATTCCTGTCCTGTAACACCGTAAATGCAATGAAGGCTCAGTGGTAACAGACAAGTACTACAAACAAGCCCACTGCCAAACCTGGTCACTAGGAATGACCAGGCAGGTCATTTGGATAGCAAGTGGCTTAGTCTAGAAAGGTTTATATAAGTCCTTCGCTGTTGTTATAAAAAATTTTTTTGCCTCAACATCTGTTTACCCAAATATTAAGTAGAGCTCCTTCAAAGAGCTAAATAAAAAGAGACTAAGTACTTAGTGCTGCTCATGGTATACAATAAAAGAAAAACTACTGAATTTCAGGAAGACATGTAGATTAAAGTGAATGAAAAGTACATGCCACATGTGGATTATTTTTATTTGATAAATGTTTTAACAGTTACATCACCTGTTGGTCATGAAGGTTTCCTTGTATTAAGGAGTCAATGAAAATATGTTGACTGAAGCTCCTTCCTTTTCGTTCTTTTATGATTTTCTCTAAAATAGATTCCAATTGCACAAGTGCTTAAAGAAAAACAAAAAAAATTTAGAATAAAAGTATTTGTGGAGCAGAGTCTCTAAAAATAAACCTGCATAATGTTATCATGTGTAGAATAAAATCTTTAGAGGTAATAACCAGTAGTTCTTTTCATGGCTGGATTGAACTAGGCCTCATGTATTATAGGCAAGCACTACACACACTACCATCCCAATAATCAACAATTTTTAAATGCTAATTTCTACTTAAACTCATCTAAATTTCCTCTCTTCCTTCTTTTTGTTAAATTTAGGAGTGGTGGTACACTCCTAAACCCAAGCACCCTTGGGAGGCTGAGACAGGAGAATCACAAGTTTGAGCCTACCCTGGGCAATTTAGTGACTTAGCAAGATCCTGTCTCAAAATAAAGTAATAAAAATAAAGGACTGCAGATATAGCTCAGTATGAAGGTTCTGGATACAATCCCCAGGACTAGAAGAAATACATAAAAAAGGGCACAAAGCTTCTAAGCACAGTTAAGGAATAATTACAAAGCAAACAGCCATATCAGTATTATCCTGGTCAAGAAGTAGAACAATCCCAGCACCTTAGAGGACCCAAACACAATAAGCTTCTCCCTTTATATTATCTACTTTCTTTCTAAATTCTGTATTTACTGCTAATTTCTTTCATCTGTCAAAATAGGCATTGGTCATAGAGGGACAGAAGGACAGAAACAGATATAAAATAATCAGAAAAGTAAATCATGAAATATAAAAGATCTATTCCAGTCCTCACTATCTCTGATGAAGTCAGTAATTCTCCTGGGGGGACCAGGGATTTAGCTCAGTGGTTTCGCTGCCTGCCTCGAAAGCACAAGGACCCAAGTTCGATCCCCAGTACCAAAAAAAAAAAAAAAAAAAAATTCTCCTGGAAAACACTGTTCAGTGGGCTCCCTGTATTGTGCATTCCCCAGCCTCCACCCTCCCCTTCCACCATTTTGCCTGTTGTCTTCATTCCTTCTCAGCTCTTCACGTATCTTCTATCTCCTCTCTACTCCCCTTTCTCTTCCCCCCAGGATTGAACCCAGAGGCTCATGCATGCTGGGTAGGTGCTCCACCACAGAGTCATAGCACCAGCCCTCCACTCTCTGATTTTTGGAAATAGGCTCTCAGCAGGTTGCCCAGGGTGGCCTCAAACTTGTGGTCCTCCTGCCTCAGCTTCCTGAGTAGCTGGCATTATAGGTATGGGCCACCACTCCTAGCTCCTGTTTTTCTTAATGATGTAATATCCAAAGCCAGGCTAGGTTTCTGGGCTTGTCTATGTATATTTACCACCTTGATAATCTCTAGCCTCAAGGCTTTAAATCTATGTACTGTACTGAACACTTGCACAGTTTTACTTCTAGTGAGGACCTCTTTCCATGAACTCCATATCGACACTTTTAACAACAAATTTAACATTTCCACTCGGCTGTCTGAAGCCTACCCAACGTGACCAGCTGGTTTATCTTTCAAGCAAAATTTGGATCCTTCCCACAGGCTTCCCCACCTTACTTCATTTTCCAATTACTCAGGCCTAAAACTTCACTGTCTCTTTCTCTCTTACACTCCACATTTGGTCTGTCAGCCAGTGTTGATGGCTCTATCTTCAAATACAGTATTGTTTTTGTAGTTGTCTTTTACTTTCTGCTGCCTGCCACCTGGCCCATGCCATATTATCTCACTTGCCTGCTTGAATGAATATCCACCTAAGTAGACTCTCTGCTTCTGGTCTAGACCCCAAGAGCCTATCACAGAAGCCAGAGGGAGCCTCTCAAAACATAACTGAAAACATAACTGCTCAAAAGCATCCTAGCTCAGAGTAACAACCTAGTCATGCAGTTGTCTATAAGCCATGAAAACACTGCATCTCTCTCCAATCTTCTGACTTCATCTCTTTCTGCTCCTCTCATAATTCACACTAGCCAATACTACCTTCTAATACATCAGGAAGCATCCCATCTCAAAGACTCTGTAGCTACATTCCCTCCACAAGGAATCCTCTTTTTCTGGACACCCAGGTATTCACATGGCCTGCACGACTGGTTTCCTCATTTCTTATAACTGTTCAAACATGGGCCAGGGATTTAGCTCAGTGGCACTGCACCTGCCTCTCTCAAGCTCAAGGTCCTGAGTTCGATCCCCAGTACCACACACACACACACACACACACATACACACACACACACACATACACACACAGAAAAAGCACCCGGGCATGGAGGTGCACACCTGTAATCCCAGCACTTGGGAGGCTGAGGCAGGAGGATCGCCATGAGTTTGAGACCAGCTTGGGCTACACAGTGAGTTCAGGGCCAGCCTGAACTACACAGGGAGGCCCTGCCTCAAAAAACAAACAAACAAACAAAAAGGTACTGTCAACTATCCAAACATAATCTCATCTCAATGAGGCTTGTCCTAAGAATTACTCAAAAGTACACTCTCTCTGCCCCAGCACTCTCCATTCCCTTTCCTCATCTATTTTTCTCCATAGCATTTCCCACCTTTTAACACTATAGTTTACTTATTTAAACCACTGCCTCTTTCTACAATGTGCTGCCACAAGTGCAAGAATTTTTTATTCACTGACATCTCCCTAGTACCTAAAACAATCTTCACTAAGTATTTATAGAACTAAATGAATATAACACAACGAGACATTATAAACAGTGTAATGCAGCAGTACGTGAACTTTGCACCACACAAGAATCATCTAGGAAGCTTCCGGTAAAGTACAAGTCATACTTCACACCAGTTAGGTCTGGATGTGTAGAGGTAGGAGCCAGGCTTCAGTACTTTTAAAATCTGAATGTGCAGCAAAGTTTGTGAATTACTGCTATACAATCTTCATACTATTGAGTACATTAGAATAACCTGGAGAGCTTGTCAAAGATAATCTGATGCCCAGGGTTTTGAGTAAATTGGTCTAGGATGGGGTCTTATTTAAGCTTTTAAGTTTCCTAGGTGGTTCTAATGTGCGGACTAGGCTGGGAATTATTCACTGAAACAAAGGAAGCTCTGACAAAGCCATAGGATTCTATTCATAGTTACCAGAACATGAAGCTTAGGATGCAAATCAGTGGTAGAATACTTGCCTAGCATGCTTGAGACTTGATCCCAGTGCTGTCAAAAATAAACCCTTTTTCAAATTGGGTGTGGTGGCTCATACCTGTAATCCCAACACACGGGAGGCAGAGGCAGGAGGACTGCCACAAGTTTGAGGCCACCTGAGCTACATAATGAGTTCAGGGTCAGCCTGAACTACAAATGAGACCCTGTCTCAAAATAAAAACAACAACAACAAAAAAACCCTTTTCAATATAAACTCAAACTGGATCTATGCCCATGTGACTGCCCAAGAATGTATGTTAGATAATCTACTTTTACTTAGAAGTCAAAAGTTATATATTATTTTCATTTCACATTAATTTAACCAGTATTTCTAATATATATTTTTTAATCAAGGAAATTAATGTCAATACATCTATCAAGATAGACAGCAGAAGACACACCAATTAAATTGTATTTTTAAAAAACAGTAAACTGATAAGGATAGGGATTTTATCTCCTGTGGATAGAATAGGGCCTAGGCCCAGTGTGGTGGTACATGCCTGTAATTCCACCCCTCAGAAGGGTGAGGCAAGAGGATCACCATGAGTTCAAGGCCAGCTTGAACCACACAGTGAGACAGGAAGTCACAATTAAATACTTGTAAAAAGAATGACAATTCTGAGATATAATACTATTATATGGTACATGGAAAATTATTGAATGCTATATGCTATGCAGATATAGATAAATATCTAAATATACATATATATTTTTTTAAAACAAAGGTCTCACACTATGTTGCCCAGACTGGCCTTGACCTCCTAGGCTCAAGCAACCCTCTTGCCTCAGCTTACAGAGTAGCTGGGACTATGAGTATGTGCCACTGTATTCCATTAGCTCATTTTAATTTATCCGGTCTGCTTCTAAAAAAAATGAATTGCAACAAGTCAAAATAAAAGTATTAAAACATTACACACATTTAACCACTGACAGAAAATATAGAAAAAACAAATAAACAAATAATGTGGGGAATAATGTAGAGGGCTTATCTTAAACTAAAAGATCTTTTTTCTGTGTAAATTTTTAAAAGTTGTGATTGATGTCCAAAAACTTCAAAATCATTTTTACTTAATGTTATAATGTAAAGAATATTTTTTAGTATATATTCTGCCAAAGTGAGCACCAAGCATATTTTATGTTGCTACATTTTTTTACAAGTATCTAAGTAATATTTAATCACGGTGACATTATTTATTTAACAATTCCTATAATGTTGAACATTTGATTTGGTTTTGGTTTCTACTTGCAGAAATAGTACATAATAAATATCGTCATGAATATTTTCTTTTTTTAGATATCCATTATTTATAATTCTTTATAAAAATTGTGAAACTGTTTTCTTTGATTTTGTTTTGTTTTTAGTTTTTTGAGACAGGGTCTCACTAAATGGCCCACACTGGCCTTGAACTCCAGGCACTCCTCATGCCTCAGTGTCCTGTGTGCTATAATTACAGGCGTGAACCACCATGCATCAAACTGCTTTCTTTGGATTGTACTCTTACACTTTCCATGAATCCTGTAGAGTGTACTAACTCCACAATGAATATTAGAGAGGGTTTTTTTAACTAATATTTTCCCCAGAACCTTTTGTTAAAGTAAAAATTCCACTATTTGTTTACTACATGTTTACTAAAGTAAACATGAGGAAAAGAATAAAATTAGAAAATATAATTCAATGATCTCTTCATCATTGATAACCTTACTGAAAATGGGAGCCATGCTTTTGTGCTTTTTAAAACTTAAGGGTGACTAAACTTACCATCTTCGTACTGTTTCTTCCGAGTTGTACTTTTATCAAGTGTCCCATCTAGAAAGCCTTTTCCAATCTCAGACCAAACCTGAAAGTAGGAAAGTATACATACCTATTACCTAGTACACATATTTCCTAAATAATACAGAGCAAAGTAAGCTAGTAAGGACTTCCTCACCAACATCTGACAATTAAGTTCTGCCTCTTAAGTGAATGACTGTGATAGCTCACAGTCACTCCACACAGTATAGAGTACAAATACAGTGGTACCTTGGTACCTCAGTACACAAATTTTATTCTTTCCATGAAATTGGACAAGAATCAGTCAAATTCATGATTATTTTCAATGTCAGCCTTATGGGGAAATTTGGTTTGGTTCTCATCCAATTCAGTGTGACCAGAGTCGTGGAGAGAATTAAGTTCGTGAAACAAGGTACCACTCTGTATTTTAAAGATACTTTTAAACTACAGCTGGAAAGGAAAAATAGCTTTGCTTAAAAGGAGTCAAAACAGAGAGGAAAAAGAGGAACAGCAGAGTGAGTCCTTGCTTTATTTCATGTGTAATCATGAAGAAACACTATAAATAGAAATAAAAGTAAAAGCAAATGGGAACAGATAAAAATAAATAGCACTAAGAGATCTGTAAGAAAAACAAACATGGGCAAGAGATTTAGCTCAGTGGTGCCTTGCTGGCCTGGCTAGCACAAGGTCCTAAGTTCAATCCCCAGTTCTGCAAAAAGAAAAAAAAAAAAGACAGAGAAACACATTAATAGAAATATTACAAAGTACACAAGAAAGTGTTCCATAGGGGCCAGGGTTCTAGTGAGACACTGCACCTGCCTCACAAGTGCAAGGTCCTGAGTTCACTCCCTAGTACAAAAACAAACAAACAAACAAACAACAACAATAAAATACCAAGATAGTATTCCACAAAAGAAACACAAATGTTTGGCAAAATTATAAAAACATGCAATCTCACAAGAGATTAAAGAAATATAACTTTTATTAATCACGAAATATCACTTTTGACTTATTAGACAGGCTAACACTTAAAGGGCCACCAATATAAGTATCAAAAAGACAGGGGCTGGGGATTTAGCCTTGCAAATGCAAGGTCTGGAGTTCATTCCCTGGTACCAAAAAAAACCAACAAAAAAAACACAGAACATAAGGGTCAGGGATTTAGCTCAGTGGTGCCACCACCTGCCTTGCAAGCACAAGGTCCTGGTTTGATCCCCAGTACAAGAAAATAAATAAATAAATAAAAACCAGAGGACACTAATATTGATAAGAATATAATTGGGCAAGGTTTTTGGAAGGTAGTTCAGAAATGCAATATGGATTTAAATTGAAGTATAACTTTTTTTCATTTTTTTTTTTGGAGACAGGGTCTCACTATGTAGTTGAGACTGACCTGGAACTCACCTTGTAGCCCAGGCTGGTCTCAAACTCACAGCGATCCTCCTGCCTCAACCTCCCAAGTGCTGGATTACAGGCATGAGCCACCACGCCTGGCTTTTTTTCACATTTTAACACTTGTAAAATCAATATGCATCATACAAATGATAACATCTCCCAACTATCACCAGCAGGCAGACACAGCTGTCACTGCCTCTGAATTCACAAACCCGTCAGTCATGCCTGGTGGCATGGCTGAACAACCTGATCACTTGGTGCTTCAAATATTAAAAGACCATTTATTTGAAGGATATTAAAATATTATTTATGGTCTGAAAACTCTGATAACTTTCAGTAACATTAAAAAAATAACATTGCTGCCCCCTCCATCAAATACACTTCAAATTTACTCATGAAGTATCAGACAAATACAAATTGGAGGATTTCTACAAAGCAATACTCTTGTACTTTCTAAAAATGTCAAGGTCACAAGACAAAAAACCAAGAAAGTGTTTCAGATTAAAATGGTCTGATTACAGGTGGTAGGTACATCACCTGTAATCACGGAATTTGGGAGGCTAAGGCAGGAGGTTCACTGTGAGTTCCAGGCTAGGCTCAACTACATAGGGAGACCTTGTCTCACAATGAACAAACAGACCTTTGATAACAAAAAGTACTGAGTGATCCTAAATTTAGTCCTGGAATGGGCAGGTGAAGTGGTGTGGATTTTAAGAACATTATTAATAATGTATAATTGATATTTTATAATAGGAAGAAAAGGTCTAAAGGTATTGGGCAAATGGGAGGGGTACGGGTAAGGTAAAAAGGGAAGAGAAAAAATAAGAGAAAAGGAAAAAAATGGAAACAAAGTCATTATAAATAGGGAAGGGTGGAGGGGGGAAGGGAGACTAGGGGAATGGGGAAAAAATAAGATCCAACATATGTCATTAAAGTTACAAGATCCCATTAATAATGTAACTGTATTCTAAAATGTACCAATAAAAATGTATTAAAAAATTGAAAAAAAAAAAGAACATTATTAAGATAACTGAAGAAATGTGAAGATGGCCCTGGATGAGTTAATAGTATTGTATCAATGCTAAATGTTGTCATACTGACGTATTTAGAGGTTAAGAGCTAAAATTTCCACTTTACACCTCACATGGTTCAGAGAGGGAGGGAAGAAGGAATGGATGGACGGACAAATGAGTGACAAAGCAAGGAGGCAAAACGTAAACAGATGCTTAATTTGCATTAAGCAAAATTTGAGAATTCCTTGCTGTGGTTATAACTTTTCTGTTAAGTTTTAAATGATTTCTATTTCAAAGCTATATGGAAAGAAAGAAAAAAGAACAAAAAGAGGAGAAATACAACATAAGAACATTCAGGATAGGTATCAGTAGCCAGAAGAATGTCGTGGCTGGAGATGTGCTCAGTGGTACAGTGCTTTCCTAGCATGCACAAGGCCCTCGGTTTAATCCCAATTCCCAGTACCCCATCAAAAAGAAAGAGGAAGAACAAGTACAAACTCTCTCCCTTGGCATAGTGAGACACATTTATAACCTCAGCTACTCAAGAGGATGAAGCAAGAGAATCAGCCTGGGTGTTATGGCTTGTGTCTTGATGTCCCCCCAAAGCCTCAGGCAGCTCTCAGTAGGGTTTATTCAGAGGAGGCTGAATCTAGAGCATGTGCCTGATTCAAGGTGAGGCTAGGCTCAAGGATTAAGGGTGTAAGTGCTATCCGCCCTAAGTAGTTTGGATAATATATGGGGGAAAGGAAGAGCTTTTGTCTCAGCAATGAGAGAAAAATAACTAAAACAGTAACTTAGCAAAAACCTGTTTCAAAATTGAAAAAAAAGACGGGTTGGGGATGTAGATGTGTAGATCCGTGGTAGAGCACTTGCTTAACATGTCAGTATCACTACCAAAACCAAATCAAAACAAAAGCTCTCATCAACATGAAAAAAAATGCAGATATTAACAAATAAGTAAAAAATTATTTTTTCATCAAAATAAGAGGACATATTAAGAATTCCCTAACCAATTAATTTTGCAGCCTGGATGTACACAGTAGTTTACTCAAGGAAGGGAATTTATTTATTTATTTATGGTTTGAGACAGGGTCTCACTATGTAGTGCAGGCTGGCCTTGAACTATCAGTGCTCCTTCTGTTTTAGTCTCTTGAGTACTGGGATTATAGGTACCAGCCAACATGCCTAGCCTGGGAAGTGGAATTTAAAATAATTTTCCACTTTAATTGTTACATGCTTAGATGTGTAAAGGTTTCATGGAAAAGCAGATTTTTAAAACCATCAACCAAAAGTAATGAATACTATTTTAACAAGAAAAAGTACGTTAAATAGTGATTAAATAGAGACAGGGTATTAACCCAGTTCCTGTTTTTTTTTTTAAATACATTATCTTAAATATTCATCCTATTTTTACAGATTTAAATAATATAAGGAATAATAACCTAAATATCATTTCAACAAATTTCTGTTGAGACTAATTTTTAAAAAATAAAATTTCACTTATGAATTTAGAAAAGGCAAACATAATGCTTCAAATCATATTCACCCAATTAGCATTTTCATGCTCCAATAAATAAATTCTTTCTATGTATGACATAATCTAGCTCTATTAAATACAGATTTTTCTCTTCAGTCTAGAATATTGCTTTTATAACACACAGTATTAAAAGAACATTTCTTTAGTCATATGTTTCTTACACTTTAAAAAAACATTTGTTTGAAAAAGTAATTCTTAACTTTAAAAAATTACTATTGCTTGTATTATTCTTTTCATTAAAACACAAGACAGAGCCAGGCGTGGTGGCACAGGCTTGTAATCCCAGCACTCAGGAAGCTGAGGCAGCTGAGGCAGGAGGATCGCTGTGAGTTCGAGACCAGCCTGAGCTTATTTTTAGTACTTTTTAGTACAGAGCCTTCAAATCCTCAGTCCCTTTTTCATTTTTTCATTTTGAGATGTGGTCTCATTAAGTTGCTCAGACTGGGCATAAATTTGCAATCCTCTAGCATCATCCTTTCAAAGTGTTGGGATTATAGACATGTGCCACTGAATCCAGCTGATTTTATTATTTATTTAAATTTTATTTTATTTTATCCTATTCCTTTCAAGCCCCCTCTCCTCACTGTTTTGTTTCCATTTTTTCCTTCTATTTTCACTTTTTTCTTGTCCTTTCTTTCCTTGATGAAAGATTTGTTTATTTATTTACTTATTTATTTATTTATTTATTTTTAATTTTGGTACTGAGGATCAAACTTGGGACTTTGTGCTTGCAAAGCAGGCAGCGGAACCACTGAACTAAATCCCGGCCTAAAAGAATAACTTTAAATTGAGCCCTAGACTTACTGTGCCATGATTCTTCTGGAATCGAATGACTTCCTGGTCATCTTCAAAGGTACTGCCCATTACCACCTGTGTGACACACTTCATAGCAAAACCAAGCATATGCTGGCTGAGGGGTACATGCTGGGTCTCTGGGTAGGTGAGCCACTTGTCTAATAATTCTTCTGAAAGCTGAAAGAGAATAGAAAACCACAATGATTTACGATTTCCTTTCACCAAATCTTTTTTTTTTTTTTGGTACTGGGGATTGAACTCTGGACCTTGAGCTTGAGAGGCAGGTGGTGACATCACTGAGCTAACCCTGGCCCTCCTTTCACTAAATCTTAAAAAAATCATCAAGTAGAGTCACGTCCTAGTATATGCAGTTCAACTCTGTAACCGATGTAAGTATTTAGTTATTTCTGACTCTGGCTGCACCTGTAACTGCATCTTCAATGGTTTAGCAACTCATATAAAATCATACAGAACCACCACCACAAAAAACCAGAAAAAATATTTAATGCAAATATAGTCAGACTGTAATCCCTGCATTCAGGAGGCTGAGACAGAAGGATCACCTTGAGTTCAAGACCAACCTGGGCCCCATAATGAGTTTAAGCCTAGCCTGCACTACAAAGCAAGGCCTTGTCTCAA
>NW_022900928.1:103819675-103823746 GCF_012274545.1 Fukomys damarensis | reverse complement strand
AAAAAAAAAAAAAAAAAAAAAAAAGCAAATATAGAAAAACCTTAACAAAAAAGAACAAATATAATATTATAGATACTTTAAGATACTGTTATAGGGAGGGGGGGTTTAGCTAAGTGGTGCCACTGCCTGCTCTGCAAGAACAAGGTCGAGTTTGATCCCCAGTACCAAAAAATAAAAATAAAAAAAGATAGTTTTCTAAATGTATTGAGGAACAAAAAGATCAAACATTATTATGAAAAAAACTTTTAAAAAGACACCCCTATTTCTCAGAGGCAAGTGATTTGTCTTTCTTCATTTTGCTGCTAATTCATCTTCAATAAACTTGAATTATTTTTCTAAGAAGAAAAAAAAAAAACCTTAGCAAAATTTAAATTAAAGGGACTAAAATCTTAGTGTCTAATTAAAAAATATTAGACATTAAAAAAAAAATAGAATTTCACCTGTGATATAAGTAAACAGGCCAGAGATTTAGCTGGTACCAAAAAAACAAAACAAAAAAAAAAACAAACAAACCAAAAAATCAGTAAGTAAACATATGAATACAAAAAATTCTAGCCATGCTTCAGGAACGAGAACCTCTGAGAACCTCTTTGTCTTTGTCATTCCTTCATTCACCAAATATTTATTAATCCCTTGTGGAGTAAAAACAGTATATAGTAAAGGGATTAAAAGCTTTGGAGTCAGAAAAATCTTGATTTTCCTTCTGTGTCTTTCACTTAGAAGTCACAAGGCTTCAGGCAACTTGCGTGACTTAAGTTCAGGTTTCTCAACACTCAAGTTGAGATGACACCTCCCACCTTGCTTGGGGGCTGTGACAGGTATAATTATACCCATGTCACATAACGTGGTAAAGGTTCCGCGAGCCAACGCATGTAAACTCAGCATGTTTGCTCACCAGGAACTCAAGCTCCTTTTCCATGTCAATTCTATGAAACTTTTATTACAGTAAAAAGGAATAAAGTTATATTTTGTAATAAAAAGCATAAACATTCAGCATGAAAAGATTTAGCATTCTGTAGGTTTTAGCTGGTACCCACTTACTTAAAATGAAATATTGAGTATAAAACTTTTTGTGAAAAAGAGAAGGGAAGCTGATTCCAAAGTACAGAAGATTAATGAATTGTGCTGGGCATGGTGGCGCACCCTGTAATCCCACTATTCAGGAGGACTAAAAGTCTGAGTCCTGCGTGGGTGACTTAGTGAGACCCTGTTTAAAACAAACGATAAAAAGGGTCAGGGATATAGCTAGTGGAAGAGTACTTGCCCAGCACATGAAAGGCCCTGGTTTCAATACCCAACACTAGATAAAAAAAAATTTAATGAGCTGAGCCAATTCTTTTAAAAGAATTTTAAGATTTGGGTGAAGTGTGAATAAAACAAGAAAATAAAAATTAAACTTGAACATAATTTATAACTTAAAAATAACTTTAGAGGTTGCGGATTCAGCTCAGCAGTTCCGCTGCCTGCCTTGCAAGCACAAGGACCCAAGTTCAATCCCCAGCACCAAAAAACCCCCGCAAAACAAAAAACTTCAGGGCAGTGCAGTTCAGTGATAAAGAGTGCTTGCTTAGCATGCATAAGGCCCTCCATTCAATCCCTAACATTAGAAAAGGAAAAAATATTACTTTCATGTTACCAACAAAATAATTCCACGTAACAGTAGTCCCCTCTTACCTGTACTTCTAGCTAGTCTGAAAATATTAAATGGAAAGTTCCACAAATGAACAATCCAGAAGCTTTACATCAGACACTGTCTTGATGAAGAGCATACTACCATGCCCTGTCCAGCCCAGGAAGTAAATCATCTTTGCTCCTGCAGATCCATCCTGTATACACTACCTGGCTGGTAGGCACTCAGCACCCTCTTGGGTATCAGAGCAACTGTTCATAACTTCTATGTTCAAGCAACTATTACTATTTCTCCTTAACTGCCTCAAAGCCCAAAAGCAGTGACCCTGGCAACTCAGCTATACCCAAAGGAAACCATAAAGTGCTTCCTTTAAGTGAAATAGTGAAAACTTAGGGGGAAAAAAAAAATCACACTGAGGTTGCTAAGATCTACAGTATAATGACATATTCTGAGAGACCACACTCATTTTATTACAGTATAGTTTTTCCATTTGTTAGCTGTTAATCTCTTACTGTTTAATTTATAAATTAACTTTATGATAGGTTTGTATGAATATGAAAATACATAATATATCTAAGGCATGTACTATATGAAGTTTTAAGCATCCAGTAGGATTTCAGCACATATCCCCCTAAAGGTGAACTCTCCTACCAGGTGGGAGAATGTGCAAGCCACCAGGTGAACACAAGCCCTGAAAAGGACTGAGACCTAAGCTTTCTCATCTGACAAGATTCAAGATCTATACAAACAGAAAGTAAAGGTAGGGTTGCAAAGGGCCTGAATAAGTATTAAAGGAGGCTGCTAACAGAAAGTCAATCTAGAAACACTACAAGGTTTGTTTTTTTTTTCCCCCTTCTCTTGTTGGCTTCAAGCTTTCTAGGTAAATCTGTCAAAGTACTAACCAATGAACTATCAGAGTGAATACATCTATGGCTGCACATGACAAAGAATAGAGACTTTATAAAAAGTTTGGAAAAGGCAACAAACAAGCACATAACAATGATCACAACAGGCAGCACAACAAATTCCAAGGAAGATGGAGAATATGACTTCCAGGGCTGCCACATATATGTATTTTCTGATTTCTGAGACAGGGTCTCACTACGTATGTAGTTTAGGCGGGCCGTTAGCTCACTGTGTAGTCCAGGCTGGCCTCTAACTCACAGTGATCTTCCTGCTTCTACTTTCTGAGCACTGGGATGACAGGCATGCACCACCACACTCAGCCAATGTAATATTTTAGGTAACCAGGTTTTGTTGCTGTTTTGGGTTTGTTTGTTTTGCTATACTGGGGATTGAAAACAGGGCCTCCCATTGAGTTACATTTCTAGCCCTTTTTGTTTTCCTATTTTGAGACAGAATATTTCTAAAGTTGCCTAAACTGGCCTAGAACTTGGGATTTTCTTAACCTTAGCCTCCCCAGTAGTGTATATCGTAGAATCCAGATGAAGTATCCAACTAAAAAAAAAAGAAAGTATAGTGGCACACACCTGTAATCTCAACACTCTGGGAGGCTGGGACAGGATTGAAAGTTTGAGTCTAGCTTGGGTAATTTACCAACTGAGTGAGACCTTGTCTCAAAATAAAAAGTAAAAAATAGGGGCTTGGGTTATAGATCAGTGAGAAGGTCCTGCATTTGATTCCTAGTCCTCCTCCCCTCAGACACAGAGTATGCAAAAAAAAGAACAGTATAGCTTATTCACAAGGAAAGAAAACTAGAAACAGCACATAAGAATGTTCAAGTATTAGACAAACTAGAAAAAAGATTCTTAAATCAACTATCCTAAACATGCACAAAAAGCTAAAGGAAATCATAGACAAAGAAGAATATCAACAAAAAGAAATTTTAAGATGAACCACCTAGAGTCTAGAGTTAAAAAGCAAAATAACTGAAGTGATAAATGCACTAGATGGGTTCAACAGTGGATTTGAGCAGGCAGAAAAATCAGTGGCTTACTTGAACGCACAAGGGTGGAAAGATTAGCCTATTTGTTTTAATTTTATTTTATTTCTTTGGCAGCCGGGACTAAACTCAGGCCCTTGAGCTTTCAAAGGAGGTGGCAAAACCACTGATCTAAATCACCTGCCCAAGCTTAGCCTATTTGATTTGAATACTCATCATACAACCAGCTACAAGAAACAAGACATTGTAGTACTGACACTGGGGTAGACAAACAGCTCATGGAAAATAACATCAAAAAATAGACCCAAACAAGCATGACTTGAGACCTTAAGAATACTAACTACTAAAGAAAAAAAAAATCAGTAAATAATTTTCATCAAAATTTAGAACACTAGCCTGGCTTGGTGGCGCAGGCCTGTAATTCCAGCATCGGAAGGCTGAGGCAGGAGGATTGCTGTGAGTTCGAGACCAGCCTGGACTACATAGTGAGTTTCAGGTCAGTCTCAACTACATAGTGAGACCCTGTCTCTAAAAAAAA
>NW_022900928.1:103767402-103819632 GCF_012274545.1 Fukomys damarensis | reverse complement strand
AAAAAAAAAAAAAAAAAAATTTAGAACACTAGATCTTCAAAGAGCACTGGGAATGAACTGTTTGTTTTTGCATGTTGGGGTTCAAACCCAGATGCAAAGAGGCAAGCACAAAACTGAAAGAATTATCTGCACGTAGGGCTGGGGATTTAGCTCAGTGGTGTGGTACCTGCCCTACAGCATAAGGCCCGAGTTCAATCCCCAGTACTGCAAAAAAAAAAAAAAAATTATATATATCTGTATCTGCAGAATTATAAGACCTTTAAACTCAGTAATAACAACCCAACAAAATATAGGCAAAAGATAGATACTTTGCCAAAAAATACTTACAAATAGCAAATAAATATATGAAAAGATTTCCACCACACTAATTGTCAGGGAAATGCAAATTGAAATCACAAGATATACTACCTTTTATAGCTTGTGTCTAGATGTTCCCCCAAAGCCTCATGTGCTCATAGGTAGGGCTTTCGAGATGTGACTGAATAACGGGTGTTTGATGATGGATTAGTGTGCAGGAAACTGGGATGAAGGGAGTGTGATAACTAAACTGGTTCAGCATAGACCTGGGCATGAATAATGGGAAGGCCTTCCCTGGGTTTGGGAACCACCACCCAAAAGGCAGGTAGCCTAGATGGGATAAAGGTAGAGGAAGGCTTACTGCCTGCTCCTTCTGCTTGCCACGCCATAGTGTTTCTCCTCTCCGATGCCCTTCTGCCATGTCATTCCGACTTGGAGTCAGCTGACTACGAACTGAAACAGCACAAGATCCTTGAGCTAAAATAAACCTTTCCTCCTTTAACTTCAAATGTCAAGTATTTGTTCTAGCAACAAGAAACATAACTAAGGTACTACCCATCTGTTAGACTGGCTAAATATTAAAAAGACCTGACCATAGCAAGTGTCAATGAGGGTATGAAGCAATGGAAGTGCTCACAAACTGCTGGTGGACATGTGAGAGAGAAACATTTTGAAAAATGATTTGGCAACTCCTTAAAAGTTAAATATACAACTACTATATGACCCAATCACTCCACACCAAATATTTACCCAAGAAAAGTGAAAGAAGACCTAAGCACAGGATTTATACTCAGATACTCAGAGTGGTTTTCTTTGTATTTGAGTCAGGAAAAACACAGTTAATCATGACAGCCAGTGAAGGAAAAACACATCCCTCTTGAGGCAAACAACCATTAACACCAACTTTGCCCTACACTTCATTGTTTAAGGTAAAAACAGAAAGGTCTCAAACATAAATGAGTCAAACCTCACACCATTCTTTGTTTCAGACAAAAACAGGAGTGCTCTGAGCCAGAATGAGTAAATTTTGCCTAGAAATGTGGTCAAAGGTAAGGCAACCAAGACCTCATTCACATGCTCCAAGAGACACCTAGGGGAACTACATCTTGCTAGGCACAGAATAGGGTTGAGCACGACATCATGCACACATCTGTGATGACTGCTTCATGTTCACACATGTCCATTATGTAGCTGCTACATTCTTTATATGCATGCTAATTCTTTGGCAGAAAATTTATGTATCCTCACTGTTTTTCAACCATAGACCATATACCCGTTAACAATTTATTGCTCCTGACCTATAAATCAACTCTTGTCCTGCTCTATAAAAACATCCTCTAAGAGTTTTTCCTTTGCCATCTGGAATAAGTTTTCCCTGTGGAAAGACCTACAAAAGGTCCTCTTTCTGAATCCCGTGCCTGCGGAGCAAATCTTGCAATGTCTGTGACTTTGCAGTGCCACACTCCTTAGGACACTGGCAGGTAAACCCTCACAACCTCCTGAGCACCTACAACTTACATAGCACCTCCTGCTGTGCTTTCATCCTTTCCCATAGTGTCTTTGCCAGTGTGCAGCAGCCAGCAACCAGCAGCACGAAGTCGCTGGCAGCATGCCCTGCCATCGCCCTCAGAAAGCTGTGCCTCAGAAGAGACATGCCTCCATGAACAGCTCTGACACCCTAGGGGACAGCATGCTACAGAATGAGTTTCCAATAAGGTACATGGGGGGCATTTCCAACAAGTTTCACTGTGTGACACCACAGAAACTTCTCTGCCCCATAAGGTCTGGATCTGTTCCAGGATAAAAAGGAACTTCTTAGGGCCTTCTATCTTAATCCTAGAGGTGGTGACTGACTGCTCTAGACCTACAGTATTCCTATATATTTGTATTCCCATTATTTTTAGTATGATTTTTTTTTTTTTTTTTGGTACCAGGGATTGAACTCTGGATCTGAGGCAGGCAGCAGTAACACTGAGCTAAATCCCCAGTCATGTTTAATTTTTTGGGGGGTGGGGGTGGACCAGGTATCGAACTCAGGTCCTCGTTCTTGCGAGGCAGGGTGGAATCAAGCTAAATCTCTGGCCCTGTTTAATTTTTTAAAGTCAAAGGTCTTACTAAATTGCCTACCTGACCTTGAACTTAGATCTTCCAGCTTCAGTATCCTGAGTAGCTGGGATTAGAGGCCTGCATGTGCTCTTTACTTCTGACTAGACTCTCGTTACTATAATCCTGTTATAATTCTATTTATTAAGCATTCTCTGATTGTGTGCTTTGTCTCACCTGACTGCACTCACACTGATAAAGATCTCTAGAAACACTAGTCAAAAGAGAAGGAACTGTGGGTTCTAAAAATATGACAGAAGGACTACAGATGTGGCTCAGTTGTAGAGCATTTGCCAAGCATGCACAAGGTCCTGGGTTCAATCCTGAGTACTACAAAACAGACAAAAACAAAACAAAACACCTGAGTTTTGTGATTGTGCGTGCCTGTAATCCCAGCATTCTGGAAGGCCGAGGCAAGAGGACTATAAGTTTGAGTCCTACCTGGGTAACTTAGCAAGACCCTGTCGCAAAGTAAAAAAAATACAAAGAACTGGGTCTGAAGCTCAGTTTTGAAAGCCTTTGGGTTGTTTCCAGTAACTAAACCAAACAACCAACCAAGCCCCAGAATGGCAATAGAGTAAGAAAAGAAGCAAAAGGTACTAGAATTGGAAAACAGAAGAGCTCTCATAAATCTGATACCTTTTAAACCATTAGAGTTAGCAAGGTTACTGAATTTAGCAGAGTTCCACCCAAAGGCAGGCTTATATTCAATGAGATTTTGGAGTAGTTCAGAAAAAAGCAGTGCCAAGGCCAGCATGGCTGAAGGGTCCATGGAGTGAAAAATATGGGAAGATTAAGAAAAAACAAAAGAGATACTAAAAAGCAAAGAAAAACAAAGGTGCAGCCTGGTGGGGCTCTTACTCCTGATGGGAGAAAAAGACCACCAGGCAAAAGTGGGGCATTTATTCATAGTGGTAGGGATAAGGGAAGTGCAGGGGGAAGTAAAAAGGGCTGGTCTTAAGAGAACAAAAAAAATAGCTCAGGTCTGCAGGACATCATGCTTGACAATTTTCTGGCAAATGGGCGGGAAGAAGACTGTCCTCTTCTGGCCAGGCCTTGCTCCACCACACCCTTTTGTTGCCTATTATCCTCCCATGGGGCCCTGCCTCATCCCCAGAACAAGACCAGTTAGACCTGGCCATAGTGATTTACGGCACAGTGCCCCCAGCAATACAGTAAAAAAAAAAAAACCAAAAAACAAAAAAACAAAACAACTTTGGGTCATTATGTAGTAATCACTGTGAAGCCATTAGAATTTCAGAGAAACAAGTGATTTATCTCTCCCTCCCCCATAGTGGGGCTTGAACCCAGATCCTTCAATCTAAGGTACAGCTGTTGCCCAGGCTAGACTTGAACTTTGGATCCTCCTGCTTCTGCTTCCAAGACTGCTGGGATTATAGGTGTGCAACACCTCTCCTGGCTTTCTTTTTGTTTTGGGAGGTGGTGGTATTGAGGATTGAACCCAGGTGTCACATATACTAGGCAAGCACTCTACCACCAAACTACATTCCCAGCAGTATTTGGGGCTGAACCCAGAGGGGTTTTGCCACCAAGCTACATCCCTATCCCTTGTTTGTTTTAATATTGAGATAACCGTCTCAGTAATCTGCCAATCTGACTTAAAATTTGAGATCCTCCTGCTTCAGCCTCACCAGCATCTAGGACTACAAGTGTGCGCCAGCCCAGAAAGCGGTTTTGAATTTCACCCTGCTTTAGGGTAGTATTAACTGCAATATTAAAGATGAAACAAACATCAAGCACAATATAACTGAGGGGACCAGAAGCAAGCCACAGTAAAGAAACTCTGGAGCCAGGACTCAGACCTTTTTTTTTCTTTAGTTTCTTGTCTTTATTTTATTAGTACATGCTTGCAGTTCATGCAGTTTATAACCATCTTGGGAGTAGTTACATGTATATACCACAGCTTGCTTCTTCTTTTTTAAAAATCCCCTTCTTCTCCTTCATCCTCCTCTGATTCCTCTATCCCATTTTTTCTCTATACCATTCTTCATTATTGTTGATATTACTAATCTTAGCTAATGTTGTGACATGTTGTTTACATTAATTGAGGTTATAAGGTTCCTAAACATGGCATTATCTTTGTTCTATTTATTTTCCCTTCCCCTCCTTGTTTCCTTGGATAATCTCCCTATTGCAAGAGATCCATACCCTTTCCCCTTCTATCTATTCTTTACCATTCTCTTTGTGCTTTGCCTCACTCAAATGAGAGATACCATATGGTATTTAAGTTTGTGTGTCTGGTTTATTTCACTCAACACTGTATTTTCCAGGTGCATCCATTTTCCTACAAATGTGTCAAATTTGTCATTATTTATAGGCCAGTAGTATTGTTATATATAGACAAACTTCTTTACCCAATCATCTGTTGATGGGTATACAGGCTGCTTTCAGGATTTAGCTATCAGGAATTGTGCTGGTAATGTATATACTGCTGTAATATGATAACATAAGCTCTTTGAGGAAGATACCTAGCAAGAAAAGAGTGGCTCATACGGAATTCCTATTTTTAGTTCTTTGAGAAATCTCCATACTGATTTCTATGTTTCTACTAGTTTACATTCCCACCAACAATGAAGGAGGGTTCCTTTTTCACCAGAGATGCCAGCGTGTTACTGGTTTGATTTCTTAATGATTGCCAATTTTTCCAGAGTAAGATGAAATCTTAGCATTGTTTTAATTTGCATTTCTCTAATGGCCAGAAATGTTGATCATGGTTTCATGTACTTGTTGATCATTTATATTTCTTCCTCTGTGAAGTGTCTGCTCACTTCTCTTATCCATTTCTTGAATGGGCATTTAATTTTAGGTGGTTTTTTTTTTAGTTCTTTGTATATTCTAGATGTTAGTTCTCTGAGTAGCTGGAAAAATTTTTTTTCATTCTGTAGGTTGTCTCTTCATTCTACTGATTCTTTTGCTCTACAGAAGATTTTAGTCTGATATAATCCCATTTGTTGATTCATGCTGTTATTTCTTGTGAGATTCAGGTTCTGTTTAGAAAATCTTTTCTTATACCTATATCTTTTTGGGGGGAGATACCAGGGATTGAATTTGGGTCCTTGTGCTTGAGAGGCAAGCAGTGGAACCACTGAGCTAAATCCCCGGCCCTCTTATATCTGTATCTTTAAGTTTTACCTACTTCATCTTCCAGGACTTTTGTTTTACTGTTTAGATCTTTGATCCATTTTTATTTTAATTTAATGTATGATGAGAGATATGGGTCCTGTTTCAATCTTCTGCAAACAGATAACCAGTTTTCCTAGCATCACTCAATGAACACGTCATTTTTCCTCCAACATGCTTGTGGGCCCTTTGTCAAAGATCAAATAGTAGAATGTGTCTGGGGATATTTCTGTATTCTCAATTCTGTTTCATTGATCATGTGTCTGGTTTTTTTTTTTTTTTGGTACCAGGGATCAAACTCAGGACCTTGCACTTGTGAGGCAGGTGGCAGAATCACTGAGCTAAATTCCTGGCCCCTGTGTTTTTTTTCTAGTACCATGCCATTTTTGTCACTACTGCTTTGTAGTACAGCATGAAGCCAAGTATTGCTGTGCCTCCTGCTTTGCTCTTGTTACCCAAAATTACTTTTGCTATCTGGGTCTTTTCTGGCTCCATATGAATTTTAGAACTGTTTTTTCAAGATATGTAAAGTATACTGTTGGTAATTTGATTGCAGAAGGCATTGAATCTGTATAACAATTCTGGGAGTATAGCCATTTTGACAGTATTGGTTCTACCTATGGAGGCTTAGGAGAAATCTCTCCATTTTCTGATGTCCTCTTCAATCTCCATTTTCAGAGTACTATAATTTTCTTTGCAGAGGTCTTTCACTTCCTTGGTTAGGTCAATTCCTAGGTATTTCTTTTTTATTCAAGTCATTGTGAATGGTATTTTCATAATTTCCTTCTCATTACTGCTATCTACAAATGCAAATGATTTTTGTGTGTTGATCTTGTATCCTGCTACACTGCTGATGTTTGTTATTAATTCTAGAGATTTTTGGTGGAGTTATTTGGGTCTTCTATGTAGCATTTCATGTCATCTGCAAATAATCATAATTTGATTCTTCCTTTCCTATTTGTATCCCTTTTATTTCTTTCTTTTGCCTAATTGCTCTGGCTAATGTTTCACATACTATGCTGAGTAGAAGACATGGTAGTAGACATCCTTGTCTTGTTCCTGATTTTAGGGGAATCAATGTTGTTTTTCCCATTTAGTATGATGCTAGCTATTGGTATGCCATAAATAGCTCTTATCATACTGAGATATGGTCCTTCTACACCTGTCTTCAGGGTTTTTATCAGAAAGGGGTGCTGGATTTTGTCAAGTCTTTTCTGCATCTATTAATATGATCATATGGTTTTTGACCTTGCTCTTATTTATGTGACATATTACATTTATTGACTTATACATGTTGAACCATCTTTGTAACTTGAGATGAAACCTACTTGATTGTGATATATGACCTAGTTGATAATGTGCTGCAATCTATTTGCTAATATCTTGCTCAGGATTTTGGCATCTATGTTCATTAAGTAGATAGGCCTATAGTTTTCTTTTTCAGTTGGGTCTTTATATGGTTTTGGAATCACAGTAATACTGGCTTCCATAAATGAACTTGGAAACACTCCATCCTTTTCAACTGAACATTTCAAATGAACATTTCTCAGACAAAGAAGGAGGAACAGCAAATAAACAATGAAAAAATGTTCAACCAGTTGTGGTGGTGCCCGCCTGTAATCCCAGCATACGGGAGATTGAGGCAGGAGGATCACTGTGAGTTCAAAACCAGCCTGGGCTACACAGTGAGTTCCAGGTCAGTCTCAACTACATAGTGAGACCCTGTCTCAGAAAACCAAAAAACAAACAAAAAATGAAAAAATGTTCAACATTATTGGTCATTCAAGAGATGCAGATGAAAACAACGCTGAGATTCCACCTCACCCCCCAAAAATGGCTGCTATCAAGAAATTAACCAATAACAAAAGCTGGTGGGGTTGTGGGGAGAAAGGATCCCTTCTCTACTACTGATAGGAATGCAGACCAGTGTAGTCACTGTGGAAATTAGTACAGAGATGCCTCAAATAACTAGGATTAGAGGTCCCATTTGACCCAGCTATTTCCCTGCTGGGTATCTTCCTAAAAGAATTAAAGAATCATACCAAAGCAATATATGTGCACCCATTTACAGCAGCACAGTTTGTAATAGCTAAAACTTAAAAACAGCCCAACTGCCCAAATGGAGACTGGATAAAGAAAATGTGGGTTAAAAAAAAATTAAATGGAGTACTACTTAGCCATAAAGAAAGAGAAGCTAGACATTTATAGCTAAATGTATGTACATTGAGGCCATACTCAAGTGAAATAAATAGGACACACATGCGTAAATACTGAATAGTTTCTCTGGTGTGAGAAACTGCAAGTGTAAATAAGGAACAAAATGTATTATAAATAATGTGACATAGGAAGAAAAGGTCTAAAGAGGAAGGGGAAGTGGGAAGGGTAGGGGAAAGAAAAGGGAAAGGAATAAATATATGAAAAGGATAAAACAGAAACAAAGTCTGTAAATACAGAAGGGTGAATGGGTTGAAGGGAGGGCAGGGGAATGGGGAAAAAAGAACCAAGATATGTTATGTAAAGGTATAAATTCCCAATAACGAATGTTATCACACTGTATAACTAAAATGTACCAATAAAATCAATGAATGAAAAAAATGTAAAAATTTGAAATGAATTTTCCACTTGGATTTGTCTTTGAGCAGAGAGAAAAATGGGAAAAAAACAAAAAGGATTAAGTCTGTAGTCTTGGACTGTAGCTCAGAAGCAGAGCATGTCATAGCATGCATGAAGCCCTGGGTTTAATCACCAGTTCTACCAAAAATTCTGTGGGGTGTGGTGGCTCACACCTATAATCCCAGCCCTTTGGAGGCTGAGGCAGGAGGATTGCCACAAATTCCTGGTCAGCCTGAGTTACACAATGAGTTCACAACCAACCTAAACTACTTAGAGATCCTGTCTCAGAAAGGACAGAGGGAAGGAAAGAAGAAAAGGAGAGAGGGAGGGAGGAAGGAAGGAGAAAGAATAAAATAGAGGCTATCATAAAATAGGAAGTTAATGTGATGGCACATGCCAGTAATTCCAGCATTATATGTATCATATATAGATATATATATATAAAGTAATATATGGTTACTATATAAAACATGGAACATCTAGTAGTATAAAGAAAACACCCATAACCTGTCATGTAAAGGTACAAGATCCCAGTAATGAATGTATACCTAAAATGTACCAATAAACTCAATTAAAAAAAAGAGCCATAATTTCACTATATATAAAGTATATTAATACATATTTTTGAGATCATAATGTGTTCACAATTTTTTGGCAGGGTTGTTTTGTTTGGTTTTTAACTATTCTTTTTTTTCTGTACCAGAGATCAAACTCGGGACCTTGCACTTGGCAGCAGAACCACTGAGTTAAATCCGCAGCCCTGTTTTGTTTTCTGAGAGAGGGTGCTACTATGTAGTTTAAGATCAGTTTGAACTGCAGAGCGAGACCCTGTCTCAAAAAAACAAAACAAAAGATTCTGGCCTGACAACAACAGAAAAATCAATAGACACAGAAGAGCTCAGGTCTCTCTGTTCCATCTTTCCAGTTACTCAGGAAGCCTGGGGATGTAACTTAGTGGTGAAGCAACTGCCTAGCCATGTGTGGGGCCCTGGGTTCCATCTCAAGCACCACAAAAACAAAAACCAGAAACAAAATAAAACAAATCTTTACAAAGTGAGTCTACAATTCATAATGCTATTTTCTTTTTTAAGTGTATGGGTTTTTGTGTGTTTCTTTCATTTTGTTTAAAAATTTCAAGAGAAAAAATCAGCTTAGAGAGACACAAGGAAAGAGTGGCAAAGACAGCATACCAAAAGTTTTAAAACATACTATTATTCAACACTGCAGAACACCAGACCAATCTACTCAGCACCTCACCTTTAGCAGGAGAGCAAAGTTACTCTGCAGAGCCTCCATCACAGCACGGCCACACAGCTTCTTTCCAAGGTGGTGCTGACTCACACTCTCACCACCAGACTGATACCTCAGCAATGACTTCAGCATGGTTTCAAAAGGGTCCACTGGAACAGACAGGTCAAACTTTCTAAATAAAAAACATCACTGAAAAACAGTCACTTGCTAGGCAAGGTGGTGCACGTAAACCTATAATCCCAGCATTTGTGAGGATGAGGCAGGAGGATTGCTGGGAGATCAGGCCAGCCTAGGGTACATAGCAAGTTCAAAGTCAGCCTGAACTACATAGTCAGACCCTGTCTCAAATCAAAAACAAACAAACAAAACAAAACAAACCAGCAACAACAGCAAAACCTTCCAAAAAAATCCCCCAAAGATCAAGAAGGGTAACTGATGAGATGATAGCTGAGATCACGGCATTTTTTTTTTTTTTCACAATTCCCCAAACAATTTTTTCACAATTCCCTTAACAGTTTCACCTGTATTTTTCATTTCTTTTAATCAGGTGAAAATCTCATTTTTACTTGTTTCCAAAAGATTATGAGTGAACTTGAAATCTCTTCATTTGTTTACTGGCCACTTGTATTTCATCTTTCTTAATTACTTTGGTTTTGCTCATTTTTTTACAAGAGTGGTTTGTTTTGTGTTCTTTTTATTTTTTTGGTTTTTTGAGTCAGGGTCTTGCTATGCATAGTCCAGGCTAACCCTGAACTCGTTATGTAATCCAGGCTGGCCTTGAGCTCATCCTCCTGCCTCAGCCTCCTGAGTGTTGGGGTTACAGATATGCACCACCACACCTAGTTGTTTTGCTTTCTTATTAGTTTTTATAGTGTGTGTGTATGTATGTGTGTGCACATATGTGTGTATGAAACAGTTTTCTCATTTCTTACTATTTGGTCAGTTGATTTGTTTCTTTTGGTGTTTTGTGACAGGGTCTCACTATATAGACCAGGCTGGCCTCAAACTTGCAATCTTCCTGCCTCAGCCTCCTGGTGGCTGGGATCATAGGCATACATCACCATGCCTGGCCTTTAGTCTTGTATTATTGTAAGAAATGATGTAACAATACTTCTTGCTGCCAAAAAAAAGTTTAATATTTAGTCATGTTTTCTTCTTTTCGTGTCTTCATATTTTAATCATTTGGAATATGACATAAAAGACAATGCAGTAGGGCCAGGGATTTAGCTCAGTGGCACTGCGCCTACCTTGCAAGTGCAAGGTCCTGAGTACTATCTCTGGTACAGAAAAAAAAAAGATAATGAAGGGATTAATATTTTTTTCAAATATCTAACTGGTTTTCAAAAATATTTATCTTTTATCTCTTATTATAAAATACTATCTTTGCTGGGCATGGTGGTGCACGCCTGTAATGCCGGCGCACACCTGTAATGCTGGCACTCAGGAGGCTAAGACAGGAGGATCACTATGAGTTCTAGACCAGCCTGGGCTACATACATAGTGAGTTCCAGGTCAGTCTCAACTACGTAGTGAGACCCTGTCTCAAAAAACAAAACAAAACAAAACAAAAAAATAATAATACTATCTTTAAGAAAAGATAAGCATAAGGGGCTGGGGATTTAGCTCAGCAGTTCGGTGGCCTGCCTTGCAAGCACAAGGACCAGAGTTCAATCCCCAGTGCCAAAAAAAGATAAGCATAAAAAAATTTTAAGTGATAAATACACATAATTGACTAATAATCAGCCTTAGAAAAGGAGGAAATTCTGTTGTTTTCAAGAAGACATAACCTGGAGAATGTTATGCTAAGTAGAATAAAGCAGTCACAGAAAGATGAAAACAAAACAATCCTGCTATTTTAATTATTTGTAGCATAGGTTTGCTTTCTGAAGAGTCTGTAGATTAATCTAGCTTTATACCACTACACTAGTGATGGCAAACCTTTTAGAGTGTCCAAACTGCAACCCAAAACCCACTCATTCATCACAAA
This sequence comes from Fukomys damarensis, assembly GCF_012274545.1. Lineage (NCBI taxonomy): Eukaryota > Metazoa > Chordata > Mammalia > Rodentia > Bathyergidae > Fukomys > Fukomys damarensis. Next base: position 103,808,240 of record NW_022900928.1, on the reverse strand, counting down.
GTGGGAACACTGTAATTAAACTTGAATACTGGGGTTTTAGGTTCAGAAAAAACAATCCATACATTAACATCTTTTGTCTTAAAAGAAAAACAAATAACATGTGTACCATAGGTTTGCCACCACTGCACGATGGTACAAAGTTTTCCCTTATTAAGACTCTTTAGGGGGCCAGGAATTTAGCTCAGCGGTTCAGTGACCTGCCTTGCAAGCGCAAGGATCCGAGTTCAATCCCCAGTACCAAAAAAAAAAAAAAAAACACTCTTTTGGTTTTTTCCAGGTTGCTCATTATATATTTAATCTTCAAGATGCGCCCTACAACATTTTTTAATGTTACTGGGAATCAAATGTCAAATTATTTTTCAGGTTTCCCAAAAAATCCTATTATACTTTACAGTGAAGTTTTGTTGTATAGGTCTACAAATTAACAAAAAATATAATTTTACAACATTGTCTTAAATGAGGTGAAATGAAGCACAATGTCTAGGCAGCACAAAATGCTCAATAAATAAATAAATACATAAATAATAAATGTTACCTCTTCCTATCCAAAAACAATGTATAGTTACTTATAAACATTTACTCTTCAAAAATAACAATCAACTAATTAGAAAACGGAACTTACAAGTCCTGTTGGGGTTGATATGCTGCTTCAGTACCTCCACTGTACCCAGGCTAACCACAAGGCGCCTGCCAAACCAGAAAGAGACCACAGGCCCGTATCTCTCGTGCAGATTAACCAGGAACTCGTGCAAACTTCCACTGTTCACAATATCTGGAAGATTGCCATCTCTGATAAAAAATGAAACATTTAACGATACAATTTAACTTGAAAAATTCAGAAAAACCAGTTGATTCTGAATTAACTATGTCAACAGATAAGAGCAAACTTTCATGAAATTTAAATTACCCCAAAATCCAAAACCCAATTATATTTGCCTTCTTGCTGTGTGCTTCTATAGTTATATTTAGACATAGATTTTTCCAAGAATTTTGAGAATTCAAAACACTTAAAACCAAGTGAGAAAGCTACACTAGGAACGTCTGACTTAGATTCTGGAGAATGCCCAACTCTGGCAGCACCTCATTCTGAGCTGGCAACAGACATCATCACAGGCTGATGAAGATCATCACATCAGCTATGGCAACTTTTTCATCTTTCTTTCTAAATTCTATCTATTTTCAGCTTTCTCTGGCAAGGAGAAGTGAAAGTAAATCATGTTTTGGACCTGCATCCTTTTAGTTCTTAAAGTTTACAATGTATGTGCACAGGTAAATTTAAAGTGAACAAAGGAATTAAACAAGATGATAATCTGAAAATATGGTTTAGCTTTGTTACCAAAAATGAAGAATTGACTCTACTTGAAGTACAAATACTTACTTTTCTTCAGTTGGAGCAATGCCTGGAATTCCTGCAGCTTGCCTAGAAGCCTTAAGGAAAAAAAAAAAAAAAATGTTTTCATCTTATTTTGTTTTGTTGTTTTGAGACAAAGTCTCCCTATGCACTCCAGGCAGGCCTTAAACTCACTATGTAGCACAGGCTGGCCTTGAACTTGCAGTGATCCTTCTGCCTCAGCTCCCCCCTCGAATCCTGGGATTAGTTCTGTACAATGAGTTATCGTATATCCTGCAAATCAGATGTGTTTATTAAGACAGGCAGAACCTTAAACAATGGTTTTCCTACTCACTTGAATCTAAAAAATTATTTTAAAAAATGGGTTATTTGCATGGAAAGGGAAAAATATTCTTTTGTCAAATAAACTAAGGTATTCAAAGACTATCTATCTATCGAATGCATTTTAATATATATCAAGTACACTGGTCCCAACTGGCATGGTTAAAAAAAAAAACAAACTATGTCCATGTTTATAATAGTTTCAATCCTGAAATAATTATGCTCCTTGTAGTTAAAGAATTTATCAAAATTGGGCCAGGGATTTAGCTCATTGGAGCTGCCCTAGCTCATGTTTGTTTTTATTTTGATTGTTTTGTTTTTCAAGATAGGGTGTTGCTCTAAAACTCAGGTTGGCCTTGAACTCACTAGGTAGCCTAGGCTGGCCCTGAATCTCCTGCCTCAGCCTTCCAAGTGTTGGGATTACAGGTGTTCATCACTATACCTGGCTATGACCTTTCTTTTGTTAAAATACCACAGGAAGCCCTGGACATTTTAAATCATAAATACCCCCAATGGCAAACCTTTTAGAGGTTGCAATGATAACAAACAGCTGGCTGTGGCACAGGTGCCATAGTTTCACCATCACTGTGCTGAGACTCTATTTCTACAGTTTATCTTCTTTCCTGAGGACCTAACTCTACCCCTACTCAAATCTTCATCCTACTTCAGCCATTCATCGCCACGATCATATATTAGGTCTTCACATTACCAGTAAATTTAACATCACTAAAATTTTAATTTCAGGCGCCCAAATCTCTAATCACCTCCTATCTTTTCTCTCTTTAATATCTTGATTCAAAAAATATTCTTACCCTAAAGGAACGTTTTTTGGGGGGTACCGGGATTCAAACTGAGGACCTTGCGCTTGTGAGGCAAGTGGCGGCTCCACTGAGCTAAATCCCCAGCCCACCCTACAGGAACTTTTAAAACACCTACTCATATACTCATTTCCCACTCTACCCAACTTAGATTTCATATTGTCATTACCACAACTCCTTTGCACGTATTTCAACTCCTTTTCCTCTATCCTTTTTTCATAATCATCAGCAAAACCTCAATTCTGATAAAATCCCAAGCTCTATCAACTCTGCCCCTGAAGCCATGCAGGTAGAGAAAAACACAGGCCAAGGAAGACACAGCCACGTTGACTTGACTGATAGCACTATAATTTGGTAGATGATCCAAGGAAGCACTGGCAGTGTCATAATTAAGAATTGCAAGGGAAAAGATTTAATGCAAGACTCTTAATTTATAGGATTATAATATTCACCCAAAAAGTCAAATGCAAATGAGCATAAGAGGTCTGTCCACAGGCTAGAAAACCCAAAGAATGTAACCAAGGGCCTGGATCCCATGACACTGTCCCACACAAGCCCAGTTGAAGGCCTAGAGCCCAAGGAAATGCCCCATACAAGTCCATATTGAGATCTGCACCAGGAAGCTAGAAAGTCTGCACCGGCAGGGTGAAGGATTTGGGCCACCATGCTGAGAGATCTGCATGCACTGCAGCCAGGAAGTGACAGTCAAGGTGAAGACCATAGCTCCCCTGATGAGAACAGCAGCCATCCCAGGTGAGGTGAGGACTTGAGTTGCACTTGAGAACAGCTGATTTCGTATTAAGAAAATTAGCCATGGCAAGCTTCTCCAAGAAAATCAACAGCATGCAATTTTCCCTTCCAGTTCTGCTTTTACGCCATTGGCAAAAAATTCCCAGGTGGGAATAAATCTGTATGTTACAAAATATTCAGGCCTTAATTCACTTATCTACAACATTTGATTCAGCTGATTATTCTCTTATGCTCAAAACTTTTGGATTCCTTCTATTTATCTGCCTGCTCCTCTCCCTCTTCTCAATCTCTAAACACTGAAGAATTCTCAGACATCTCTCTTTTCTTTAAAATCCCTGGGAGACAACAAGAAGCCTCTTAGCTTTAGGACCACCTACATACTGGGAGCTCCCAAACCTATATATCCAGCCTAGTCTTTTCCTTTAAAACTCAAAACTTATATATCCTATTATCTTCACCTGGATGTCTAAGAGGTATCTCTCAAAGCTAGTGTACCCAAAACCATACTCATAATTTCCATGAATACCCGTTGCCTCCCACCAAAATAAGATTAAATGTAACTAAACAACAAAATCTCTGACTGACTTTCCTTAGAGTCAGTACATCTTTTTTTTTTTTTTTTTTTTTTTTTTTTTTTTTTTTTTATTTTTTTTTGGTACCAGTGATCGAACCTGGGGTCTTTGTGCTTCTGAGGCAGGTGCTGGGACCACGGAGCTAAATCCCCAGCCCTTAGTACATCTTTCCATCTACCAGGCTGAAAAACACTGTTTTTTTAATGCCTTTCTTTTGCTCACAAGTTCACATCTAATCCTTTGGAAAATCCAGTGGCTTTGTCCTCACAATGGCAGAGTTCTCACCATCTCTGTCTGAGGCTACTTCCATGGTCCAAGCCGACTCAACTGGGGGGGTGGAGACAGGGTCTCACTGTCTAGTTGAGACTGACCTGGAATTATGTAGTCCAGGCTGGTGTCGAGCTCACAGCAATCCTCCTACCTCAGCCTCCCGAGTGCTGGGATTACAGGCATGTGCCACCATGCCCAGCTCCAAGCCAACTCAATTTCTCAACAAAATGATTGTCATACCCAAGATCACAATTCTGTTCACATAGCAACCAGAATTTTTAAAATTTTATCTAATAAGATTAAAAATGTTTTGAGATGGGTCTTGCTATTTTGACAGGCAAGAAGTTTCTAACTTGTAACTTTCCTGCCCCAGCTTCACGTATAGCTAGGATTACAGGTGCATGTCACTGTGCCTGGCTTTAATACTAATTCTTTTTTTTGTCCTGGGGATCGAACTCAGGACGTTGTGCTCGTGAGGCAGGCAGCGAACTACTGAGCTAAATCCCAGGCTCTTTAATACTAATTTTAAAATTCTCCTTAAATTGTAAATGTCAGTCATCCTTTGAAACTCTCCAGTAGCATACAGAATGAAAGGCCACAAAACTGCTTACCTACAAGCCACTTAAAATTTGTCTTTCCTCCCCATCACTTCAGTCCAGGCACAGAGGCCACACAGTCCCCTGAGGGTTTCCTCACTCCTTTTACCTGGAATGCTCTCTTCGAAACCAGATTGGCCTGCACCTTGACACCTTCACCTCAAATCTGTGTGTGTTGTGTGTCTCTGTTTACTGGGGACTGGGTCCAGAGACTTCACAGTGAACTACATCTCTACCTTTTTTTTTTTTTTTTTTTTTTTTTTTTTTCTGAGTCCAAACTTGAGGTCCTCCTGCATCTGCCTCCATAATGCTGGGAATACAGATGTGTGCCACCACACCTGGCTCAAATGTCTCGTTACCTTTTGCCCTCCCTACTTTAAAATACGAATCATTCCTCTTTTGAAATTTATATTTCTTTGGAGCTGAGAATGAACTCAGTCCGTGCGTGCCAGCCAAGGGCTCCACCATGAGCACACGTCCAGCTCCCTTCATATACTGTATTTTACACTGTAACCCTCAATTTTATCTAACTTGTTCCCTGCGTTGACTGTGACGTCCAGCTATTTCTCAACTTTTACCATAAAACCAGCTCTGCTCTGCTCTGCAGAGCTTTCTGGGGTTACTTTGGTTTTTTAGAGACCAGGTCTCGCTACGCGGCCCGGCGGTCAGGACCAGGGAATCTCCCGTTCCTGCGTGAGGCCGGACTGCGGACCCAGGCCCTGGTAAAGGCATCTTCCTCTTAGCGATGGACACCCGAACCCAGGTTTGGCTGAACGGCCCAGGACCCCCACGGTAAACTCACACTGAAAGGGTTCGGCGACACGTGACCCACGTGCTGTGCCACGTGATCCGCGTGTTGCACCACGTGACGGGTTCCAGCCAGCGCCTCCCCTCAGACCCGCCCCCTGCCGTCTGACCCCGGCTAAGCAAAGCGAACGCTGGACTAGAGAGGCTCGGACAGCATCCAGAGCTCCTGAGAGCCAAGATGGGTTACCGGGTAGAGGTAGAGCACTGCTCCCACCAGTGCCAGCAAGAAGGTCACGGCGAAGATCGCGAAGTCCAACATGGTTCCTCAGCCTGGGAGCCACGTCTTGGATCGTCTGCTCTGGCAGCAGCAGTTCTGCCTCGAGGGACTGAGGAACGGGTGTGTGGGCGGAGCAGCCGCAGGGCCAGCAGACCAATAGACGAGTGGGGGCGTGGTCATGTCTGTAGCTGGGATGGAGGGGAAAGCAATAGATCACCGAGGAGCTTCGGTGACCGGGCCCTAAATCCCAACCCAATGCGAGAACAGTGGATTTTAAATGAAAACCTCTCAAAACTGTGGTTCACAAAGTGTAGTGCTGAGACTAGCGCATCTCTGTAGCCTGAGAACGAGTTAGAAATCCAGATATTTAGTCCCCACCCCAGACTTACTGAGTAGAACCACACTCTGGGTAGAGGGGATACATCAATCGGGGTGGTTTTGGTTTTTTTTCCCAGCACTGGGGATTGCACGACGGCCTTCGGACTGAATTATCTACCTAGTCTTTTTCTTATTTTTGGTTTTGACGCAGGGACTCGCTAAGTCCCTGCATTGCCCAGTTTGGACTCTTAACTTTCAGTCCTCCTGCCTCAGCCTCCCAGAGTGCATGCAGCATGTACAGTATGTATCTTGACACCGCCCTCTCAGGGATACCTTAGACACTGAAAATTTGAATCGAAACTACTGAATTAAGCTAACCTAACCCAGGCAGAGGCGTGAACTCTCAAGAGTGAGTACAGGAGAGTGGTGGGCAGGATACCTGAGTCTGGTAGCTCTGAGTTATGATAAATTGCTTGAATTTTCTGAGTTTCCATTTCCTTCTTTGCAAAATAGTGACAGTAATAACACACTGAGTTGCCTGTAGGATTAAATTAGATATTCCATGAAAAAACACCTCACATAGCCCCTGGCAGAACTGAACTAAGTTTTGTAGGGCAGAGTTCCGCAGTAGTTGCTCTGGGCACCTGAAGATCCTTGTGTCTCCCACGTGCAGTTTTGACATGGCTAGTGTAATTCTGCTGCTTATTGGTAATCCTTTTACTGAAAGCATCCTGGGGCTGGGGATTTAGCTCTGTGGGGCTGGCGCCTGCCTCACAAATACAAGGTCCTGAGTTTGATAGCTGGTATCAAAAAAAAAGAAAAAGAAACGTAAAAGAAAGCATCATAAAACTGTTTTATAGCATCAAGAATGAACAATTCAACCAGAAAAATTTCAGCTGCCTCAATAAATGTCTGTTACATAGTATGAAATGTGCTGCATTAAAAGTGCCAAATCTTTTGATATCTATAGCAAAAAATGAAACATTGATTTTTTAAAATATCTCATTTGGCAGAAATCTCACTTTTGTTGTTTTTAGATGGATCTTGCTATGTAGGCTAAGCTGGCCCCAAACTATGGATCCTGCTGCCTCAACCTCTGGTCCAGCTCGGACTACAGGCACCAGTCCAAACACCCAGAAGAAATCGCGCTTTTAGCTATCCATATTAATTCCAACATATGTGTGCATGTGAAATGGTTCCCCCCACCTTTTTAAATGGCAGTTCTGGGAATTAAACCCAGGGCCATGTACATGCTAGACAAGCAGCTCTGCCACCAAGCTACACCACAGCCAGAGTTCAGTTTTTCAGAGTCTTGGCTATAATTTTGAAGACATATCTCAATAAAATGATGCTCAAAATCAACTGTAACATATTTTTTAAATGCATGGTGTAGCTGAGTAACAGGCTCCTTACACAACAGTCCTCCAGGATGTCTGGATTCCTCTTTAGTCCTAATTTGAGATCTTCTAAACTTTGAATATCTATGAAAAAAGAGACAAATTTCAAGGTGGGAAGGGCATAATATTTCAGATACTGAATCTAAAAAGAAATGTCAGGGGTTCAGTGATAGAGCATTTGCCAATCATGGAGGCCCTGGGTTTGTGTCCTGGCACCCCAAAAACAAAAACAAACAAACTAAAAGCTAGACATCTACCATCTCTTCCTGTGTTTTCCATACCTTTTGCTCAGATACTCCTTAAAAGTATTCTAAATAACCATATAATATATATATATTTTAACTTGAAAGGATTAAATTCTGGCATGTTGTAGTCACATTTGGAAATGGTTATATATCTTTTAAATATAAAAAAGGGAATTTAAGGAGTAGTGATGTGATAACTAGTATCAGATTTTTAAAAATTCATAAACTTGGGCTGGGGATTTAGCTGAGTGTTGCTGCCTGCCTTGCAAGCTCAAGGTCCCGAGTTCAATCCCCAGTAACCACCCCCAAAAAAAGTCACAAACTCTTTGAAATTTTCCATGTTTCCTTTTTCTAAACTTCTGTTGTACTTCAACTACAGATACTGTCCTAGTGAAAGTATCTTTATTGAAAGTAATGTTCTTCATTAGCTGTCATATTTCTTTTCAATGTATATTCATGTTGAATTAAAGTTTTCAATTCTATGACTCTAAAACTCCCGTTTTAAAACTCCGACAATTTTTCAGGCGGGTGCGATAGTGTTTATCTGTAATCCCAGCACTCAGAAGAATGAGGCGGATGATTGCTGCAAATTCAGCCAGCCTGGACTGTATGGCAAGACTCTGCCTCAAAAACGAACAAACAAACAAAAAACCAAAACAGAAAGCCCCAAAACAACCCTCCTATAATTTTTAAAATATCTAAAATAATTAAACATTTAAATATTTTAAAGTTTAAAATATTTAAAATTTTAGAACAAATATTTCTTCAGGATCAAATTACCAGTGTGATTTTGTTGTTATGCAATACATCAAAGCAAATATAGTATGTGATAAATATAAGTAAAATTTTTTGAAAAAAGCAGCCCTTTAGATTGGACACTTTTTGCATTCATTTAGGAATTTATGAATAAATATTAATTGAATATTAATAATTATAAAGTTAATGTTAAAATATTAATTGAATATGAATTAATGTTAATTATTAAAATGAGTCTGGAATCAACATTAATTCTGTTTTTTGTTTTAGTCACTGTAAGCCTCATGAAATGTTTCTCACATAAATAACAAGATGAGGCATTGTTATATATAAAACAATATCATTTGATTTTTTTTGCAGTCCTTTTTTTTTTTGATACTGGGGATCAAACTCAGGTCCTTGTGCTTGCAAGGCAGGTGCCGGAATCACAGAGCTAAATCCCCAGACCTGCAGTCCTTTTGAGACACAGGCCAAATACATGAACACTGATTGTTAACTTATTATATTTAATGGCCTATTACTTCACATCTCAGTTAAGCCCTCTTTCCATTTTTCTGAAAGTAACTGGAAACATCTATACTAATTCTTTCCCGCTCCTATCCTCCTTCCAAACCATCAGGTCTGTTTCCTGCCATTCTTTGCCCTGTACTGTGACATTATTTTTTTTCTGAGACAGAGTCTTGCTATGTTGTTTGAGCTGGTCTCAAACTCACAGTGATCCTCCTGCCTCAGCCTCCCCAGTGCTGGTATTACAGGTGTACAGCACCATGCCCTCCCTGCACTATGACTATTGAAACTAACACTTCTGACTATACCACATAGCTCTTTATGAACTGCTAGTTGAATTCCACTAAAAGGAAGCATTAGCAGGCTGAGGCTAAGAAGAAAGCAGATTCAGAAAGTTCCTTTTCTGCTTTCTCTTAGTGAAATTTGCTGGAATTATATCAGGAGTGGCAAATCTATGACACCTGTGCCACAGTGGTCTGTTTGTATCATTGAAAGTTTTAAAAGGTTAGCTGTCACTGAAATATAGCCTATGATATTGATAGCTTTTGAGGTACAAGTTAGTCTTATGATCTGATCTTCTAACCCTGTCTCAAGGTAGAAAAATAAAGAAAATAGAGAAGGGCTGGAGATGTGTGAAGATCCTGGGTTCAATCCACAGCACTGCAGTCAAGCTTGATGATGCACATCTGTAATTCCAGCACTCTGGCAGGCCGAGGCAGTAGGATCAAGCCCAGTTTGGCAATTTAGTCACTTAGTGAGACCATCTCTCAAAATATAAAAGCAAGAAAGGGCTGGGGATGTAGTTCAGTGTGAAGGCCCTGGGTTCAATCCTCATTACAAAAAATGAAATCCCAAGTACTGCAAGGGGAAAAAAAAGAGCTATTTTTTTACTGCATCTTAGAGCTTGTATGGAATAAAAAAGAAAACTTTAAAGCCTTGAACACAGCAGATGATACTGCAGATGGAAAACCAGTTTTCCATGGTGATTTCAAATCCCTCAATTTGTGCAGCTGCAGGACAGATATGGCCGAGTATTCACCCACAAAGTCTGAATGTACAGGTTGTAGAGTTTCACTGCTGATAAAAAAGGCCAGTCCAGGGACTGGGGACTTAGTTCAGTGGCACCATACCTGTCTTGCAAGTGCATGTATGGTCCTGACTTTGATTCTTGGTACAAAAAACAAAACAAAATAAAAAGGGCCCATTTATCAATGCTTTTTCTCCTAAATTAGGGCACTGTTTGAGAAAGAATAAGACTCTGATATCATAACATTTGGTCAAAGAAAAACGAAAGCTGAAACTCCAAGACCCTCTTACCTGAATGAACTTCCCTTATGTGAGGAAAATAGCTTTTCTCACTGACAGAGTCTCTCAGAAGTTATTCTGGGGTAGTTACATAATGAGGGAATGTCGAGTATCCTCAAGAATACTCATTTCCCTTTAGCCCCACACTAATAAAGAGATTAAATCCAGAGTGATTGGAAAGAGAATTGTCAGTTAAGAAAAATCTGATCAATATGGCTTCCCAGGAGGAAGGGGCTGGGTGATGGCACATAGCAGGGTACCCCATGATGTTTTTCACTATTGCCAGCACATGGTGATAATGTAAACCAGATGTTTAATTGGTTGTCATTGCTTTAAAAATTTCAGCATACAATGCCTAGAGCTGCAGAACACTGGTTTATGTCAATGAAGCATAAAACCTTACCAATTTGTATCAGAAGGAACCTAGGAAGAGAGTAGAAAATGGAAAAGAAAACAAAGCTCTTAAAGGCTAAATTTATTTACATTATTTAGGATTTAGGGAATGAGTTATGTTAGCATCTGAGATTGATTCTGAATGTGTATATTTGGTTAATTGAAGCCTTGATTCAGTATTGGCTTACAATAACTCAAGTAGAGACTTCAGCCATCTCCTGGCGTCGTTTTGTTGGACTCTAAAAACTAAGGATTGTGGGTCCACACCTGTCTTTGTAAACAGTGTTATATGGGAAGGCACTATTCTTGTTTACTTATCACTTCAAGTAGTTTTTAGATCTATACATAAGCAAATTGATACCACACTTAAATTTTGTGTACCTACATATATCTTTTAAAGAGTAATTAAATATTTCAAACTGTTCTTAAGCTATCAGTTGCAACCAATGTAGTCACTCCGCTATTTTTTTTTTATTTTTTTAAAACAACTGGATTGAAGTAGAAGATTAGGGCTGGGGAAAACCAGACAACTAACTGGGCAGAATGTGTCAAAGGTTATAAAAATCCAGGGATATCCTTGTATACAAATAACAGACTGACTTACAGAGAAATTGGGGAAAAAATTCCTTTCACAGTAGCATCCAAAAAAGAAAAAGAGGGCCGGGGATTTAGCTCAGAGGTTCAGTGGCCTGCCTTGCAAGCGCAAAGACCCGAGTTTGATCCCCGGTACCAAAAAAAAACAAAACAAAACAAAACAAAACAAAAAAAAAACCTAGGAATCAGTCTAACGAAGGAAGTAAAAGACCTCTACCTTGAAAACTCAGCATTTTGACAAGAGATTGAAGAGTATAATCAGAAAGCATCCTTTGCTCCTGGGTAAGAAGAATCAATATAGTAAAAATGGCCATACTTCCAAAACTGCTATATAGATTCAATGCAATCCCGATTGAAATTCCAACAATATATTTCACAGAACTAGAGAAAACAATCCAAAAACTCATTTGGAACCAGAAGAGACCTAGAATAGCAAAAGAAATTCTGGGCAACAAAGACAATCCCCAACATGAAGAAGCTGAAAAATAGTTATTTTAGGATCAAGTCATCTAGTTTGTAGGAACTGGTCCATTCCATGTTTATGAAAGGTTCTCTATTCTTCTGAGGCTTTGGGCCTCCTGGTCTGGAATGGTCTGTTCTATAAACAGGATTTAGGCCAGGACAGTAAATTAAGGGGGAATTTACAAGGCTGAAACAATGTAGGGAAAGGTCAGAAGTCATGAAAGATGTCCTTAGGACTTTTCCTTTCATGAACAGATTTAATAGTACAGATAGGAAGTAAAGGAGGGAGAGAGGGCCAAAAATATGTAAACACATTTCAGGAAAAGAAAAAGAATCATACGATTTTTTAAACAGATGGTGTGACCCTCATGTGGAGGACATTAGAGGATATAATATGTCACAGAAAACCCACTACACTGCTGGCCCTCAGAGAAGAAATTAAAAATGTACAGCAATGTCAGTGACCACAGCTATCCAAGCAGTTCACCCTAATAAATATCTGGAAGGTAATGGCCACTATTTTGTGAATCTCTTGTAATGGTAGAGGACAAAGGTAACATATTAATCTAATGATGTCTCAATGCATTTAGTATTAAAATATTTATACAACCTTTTCTTTTCCTGAAGTGTGTATACACTTTTTTTGGCGGACTCTGTAGGCGTACATGGTAGCTTGCAAAGTCAAGTGTAAGAATGCAAAAGAGCTGTCTGCACACTGGACAGAGGATCCACTCAAAAGTTATGAAAGGGTGGCATTTTGTCCTTCCTGGCATAGACTCTTATTCTGGGCATGCTTCCCTGCATGTAATGCATCTACAAAAACTACCATCCATTAATGTGAAATAGGAAGAAAAGGTACAAAGAGGAAGGGGAGGTAGGAGAGGTAGGGAAAAGGAAAGAGGGGAATGGAATTAATATGAGAAAATTAAAAAATGAAAACAAAGTCTTTATCAGTTGGGAGAGGTGGAGGGGTTGAAGGGAGGGCACAGGAATGGGGAAAAAATAAGAACCAGGATAGCCGGGCGTGGTGGCGCTCACCTTTAATCCTAGCACTGGGGAGGCTGAGACAGGAGGATTGCTGTGAGTTCGAGACCAGCCTGAACTACATAGTGAGCTCCAGGTCAGTCTCAACTACATAGTGAGACTCTGGCTCAAAAAAAACAAAAACAAACCCAAGGTACATCATGTAAAGGTACAGATCACAATGATGAATGTAACTGAATTGTATACATTAAAATGTACCAATAAACTTAATGAAAAAAAAAAAAACAAACCAAAAACTACCATCTATGGACTCACAGAATGCCTTATCACCATAATGGTATTCCACACAGCATTGCTTCTTACCGTGGAACATATTTCATGGCTGAAGAAGTGAGACATTTGGCTCATGCTCACGGAATTCACTGATGTTGGCACATTTCTCACCATCCAGAAGCAGCTGGATTGACAGAAAGGTGGAATAGCCTTTGAAGGTGCAGTTACAGCACCAGCTAGATGGCAGTGCCTTGCAGAACTAGGGCAGGGACTCCAGAAGGGTGTGTCACCTATAACCAGCATTCATGGGCCTAGGATAAGGGGTGGAAGTGGGAATGGTACCACTATTACCCCTAGTGATCCACTAGCAAAATTTCTGCTTTCTGTTCCCATGAACTTACACTCTGCTGGCCTAGAAGTCTTAGTCTTACTTCCAGAGGAAGAAACAATAATGCCATAAAACTTGGAGCTTAAACTTGTGTCTGCTTTATGAATAAGTAACCTTAATAAGAACACATGGTAAAGGTACAAGATCCCAATAATGAACGTAACTGTACTGTATACCTAAAATGTACCAACAAACTCGGGGGGGGGGAGAACACATGGGCAAGGTTAGTATTTACAGTGTCAAAAGTTAATGGAGAAAAAAAAAGTTAATGGAGAAGGGCAGGGGTATAGCTCTACAGCAAAATGCTTGACTAGCAAACACAAGGCCTTGCGTTCCATCACCAGCACCCCCCAAAAAAATTGGCTAAGGGAAAAAACACAACAATGTTTTTCAGTTGACTTTCAAATGAAAGACTAACAGCATGTATGAATTTATGATAAAAGGTGAATAACAATAATTACCTTGTGTACAACTGGACTACAGAAAAAATTGTACTCAGAGAAAAAAACAGTGGGCAAATTTGTTTAACAAATACAAAGAAGAAAAGCAAAATTTTTCAACAAAGATAAAACATTATAAATAAAACAAATTAGCATATATATTAAAATATTTTGGAAACAATGGAATCTGTAATTTGAGGCATTATTTGAACTTCTATTTCCTATTTATCTCATTATTTAGTCTATGTATAGTGTCTCTATAGAGAGAAATATAGATAGAAAGCAGAAATTTTGCTATACAGACACTATATAGAGAGAGACACTAGAGAGAGAGAGAGAGAGAGAGAGAGAGAGTGGTTTCAGCTTTGTGAGAATATTTTTAGCTACGTCTTGTATTTTTTTTTGTTTTGTTTTGTTTTGTGGTACCTGGGATGGAGGAATCAAACTCCCAGCCCTTTGAATAACTATTTTGAAGGTAATGATACACAGTGTATAAAGTATTGTTATTCTTATTTTATGAAATTTTGTCTTTTTTAATAAAATTAAAAAGCTCTCCAAAAATACTGTATTGAATTTGTATACCCAAAGAATTTAGCTCAGGCTAAATTGCATTTGGACTCTAAATTAAGAATTACAGTACCACTGGGCATGATGGTGCATGCCTATAATCCCAGCACTCGGGAGGCTGAGGCAGGAGGATTGATGTGAGTTTGAAACCAGCCTGGGCTACATAGTGAGTTCCAGGTCAGTCTCAACTACATAGTGGGACCCTGCTCAAAAAAACAAAAAGAATTACAGGGCTGGGGCCAGGGATTTAGCTCAGTGGTGCTGTCGCTTGCCTTGCAAGGGCAAGGTCCTGAGTTCAATCCCAGTACCCAAAAAAAAAAAAAAAAAAAACCCAAAACCAAAAACAATTATAGGGCCAGGGATTTAGCTCAAGGGCGTTGTGCCTGCCTTGCAAGCACAAGGTCCTGAGTTTGATCCACAATACCAAAAAGGAAAAAAAAAAAAAAAAAAAGAATTATAAATCAACTGAAAGTAACATCATGTTTTTATTTGATTCAAACTCATTTTCATATACAAAGGTAATTTATTATGTACAAACAAAATCCATTCTTAAAAACTGTTAGAATACAAATTTCCAAGCTATTAAAAAAGTGCAAAAATTTCAATTATTTTTAACTATATGAAACAAATCAAACATTAACTCATATATACACATTACTTTAAAAACACCATTTCATGTAATAAAACATACATCCTATGTATTTAAACTTCAAAGAATGAAGAATGTATTGCACCAAGCTAACAGTAACTTCATTATAATGAGAATATGAATTAAAAGATTATTTACATATTTAAAAACTTGTTCAACTTTAAAACTATTTTTGTTCTGCAAATACCTAATAAATCAGTTTGCATACTCAATAATTTGATATAAATAAAGCTTAATATTCTCTTCTGTAGTGAATTCCAATAGAATAAATGACAAGGAACATTTTAAAACACACACAATTTTTTAATTCCTTAAATATTTAAGCAGCAGCACAATTTCCAAATCCTTTTGAAAATTCACTCTGAATGTTCAACTAACCACTCTGAACTGACTAGTAGACATATGGCATTTAAAACACACCACCCTCAGCCGGGCGTGATGGTGCAGGCCTATAATCTCAGCACTTGGGAGGCTGAGGCAGGAAGATTGCAGTGACTTTGAGACCAGTCTGGGCTACACAGTGAGTTCCAGGTCAGTCTCAACTACATAGTGAGACCCTGTCTCAAAAAACCAAAAAACCAACCCCCCCAAAAAAAAGACACACCACCCTCCATGAAAACTGTGGGTCCCAGAGAAACTAGACAAATATGCTTGATGTTCTGCTTTAATGGATTCTCTTCTGTAGCAATGAATCTGACAGAAAATGGCCAGATATATTTTTTTTCCTTCTATTGTATAAAATCAAGTAGCTGGGGGAAGAAAAGCCATGTTTGGAGTTTCTGAATAGAACATATCAGACTCATGGTTTTCTAACAAGTTTTCTTTTGAGAAATAAATAGTAGCCACAAAAATGTTTGATGCTAGTGTTTAAGAATCCGTTGTTGCCAAAAAGCAGTATAGGAGTGCCAGGGATTTAGCTCAGTGGCACTGTACCTGCCTAGCAAGTGCAAGATCCTGAGTTTGATCCCCAGTACTGCCTCCCCCAAAAAGTAGGATAGTAAAAAAATGGTCTGAAATGTAAAAGAACTTGTAACAATAAGATCTACTGTAACATATCACAATTTTGGGAGAAGTGCAGAAACCATTAGGTCACTATAAATTTTCCTTTAAAAAGTAAACAAATTTCCAAAGGAAATTTTTAAAATTCCTAAATAAGAAACTAAGAGGCTCAAGTATTTTTTCAGTTAAATGTGCCCACTGGCATTTCCTTGCCAGAACCACTTATTTCTGTTAGTTTTCTGAAGAGCAAAATAAGTATGCCTACTATGATAAGAGTTTTTTCCTTCAAAATACAAAAGCAGCAAGTAGAAATTTGTGGACCAAGTCTACTAAACGTTAAAACACATTGTTTAGTGTAGGAAAATGTTACAAAAAGAAAGAACACCAAAAACAGCATTTTAAAGTCTATTACACTATCAGAGAAACTCAAATTTTAATACATCTTAAATTGAAATATATTAACAAAATCAGATTTTAAAAGATAAAAGTGGAAAAAGACTTCTTTAAAATAGTTCATATTTTAATCACTAAAAGCTTCTGATCTCAGCTAAATCTTAGCTTTTCTTAGTCTCACATTACAATGCTACATTTGCAATAGCATTATAAGCAGTTAATCACTTTATACACTCAAAAATACTAATAAAATTAAATGAATAAGCAGAAACACACACATACCCCTCTTCACAAACAGTAAACTCTGAAACATAATCTCTCTTTTTTTGAGTCAGTCTTGGTCTTGCTTCCAGATTTGTCTTGAACCCTTGGGCTCAAATAATACTCCTGCCTCAGCCTCCTGAGTAGCTGATATCACCATGCCTTAGGTGAGTAATCTTTCATTGGAGAAAATTATGTCATTATTATTATTGCTGTTGTTGTATTTGCAAAATTAAGTTTCTAAGGAAAGATATGAAAATTGTACCATAAAAATGTTGATTTAGAGATCTTATACTTGTTTTTTTTTCTGAATTTTCAGCTCATAGGTTCTCAGTACTAAGATAAAAACCACGGAATCTATGTCTTCTTATTCATCACTAATAGCATTAGCTTCCTATGTCAAAATTCTGCAATTTTTGGAAACCACCCACAAGTGATGAATTCCAGTGAGACAATCTGTGTCTGATGAATTACTCCAATCTATCAGAAAAGTATTTGATAATAAAGCCAGTTTTACACAAGATTCTTCTTTTGTTTTTGTTTTTTCTTTTGAGACAGGGTCTTGCTATGTAGGTTAGGCTGGCCCTGAACTCATTATGTAGCCCAGGCTGGCCTTGAACTTGCAGTGACCCTTTTGCCTCAATTTCCCTCCTCTTGACTCAGCCTCTGCAGTACTGGGATTACAGGGTGTGCCACCACAGCCAGCTACACAAGTTTTTACATTCAATAAGAATCACATAGTTCTTATCTTCTAGGTTAGCCTTAAGACTTTTTTTTTAACAAACCAAAGTTAAAGGTTCCTAATTTAGGTCTAAATATTTTAAATGTTAATGTTCTAGTCCCTCTAGCATCTGTAAAAAATTAAAGATTATTTCTTTTTTATTTTTGGTACCGGGGAATAAACTCTGGACCTTATACTTGTGAGGCAGTTGGTGGGAACCACTGAGCTAAATCCCTGGCCTGATTATTTCTATATAGAGATTGTACCTATGAAAGTGATCAGAAGAACTCAGACAATTTATCCAATGCTTTTTAATTCAGAAAATAAGAATTAATTGTTTCAAGGCTATACTGGATCGAATTCTGTTTTAAATTTAGTTTTTGTTACACATGCTTTTATTAATTTTTTAATCAAAATGTTACTTAATTGAGGTGTATAAAATATTCACAGAATTATTAGAAACTAATACTCCCAAACAGATGCCTTTTTGGAGGCAAACGGTAGATATTTAAAATAAGAAAGGTTATAAAGAGCGTTCAAAAGAATAATGCAACTGTAAAGATTTGTTTTTTTCTATAGATACAAGGAAAAATAAGGCAATTCTTAGCAAACCTCAGACAAAATGTTTCTCAGGATAAAAACATTATTTTCAAATATTAGACCTGGTTTCTAAAAATATGGACACAATTACTATAAACATTTTTAAAAATGTAATCCTGGGCTAGGGATTTAGCTCAATGGTTCCACTGCCCCTTCAGCACAAGATCCTGAGTTTGATCCCCAGTACCAAAAAACAAAACAAAACAAAACAAAAAAACCCAAAAAACAAAAAAAAGATATGCAATCCAGAGACTTAAGTTTTTTATACCAAGAATAGCAAGTAGAGTCTTTTTTTCTAAAATACAAAGTAGTGCTTAAAAATTGTATTTATGTATACAACACACACACACACATATATACCTCACACATATTTTCAGTCCTGGAGGTTGAATTTGGAGCCTTAACATGCTTGGCAAGCACTATACCGCTGAGCTACATTCCTAGCCCTTTAGAAACAGGGTCTTGCTAGTTACCCACGCTGGGCTTCAGCTTCTTTTTTTGGGGTACTGGGGATCAAACTCAAAACCTTGTGCCTCCGAGGAGGCGGCAGCACCACTGAGCTTCAATTCTTGATCCTCCTACCTCAGCTTCCTAAATATCTGGGATTGTAGGTATGCACCACCATGCCCAGAAAACATTTGTTTGTTTGTTTGGTTTTGGTTTTTTGGTACCAGGGGTCAAACTCAGGATCTAGCACTTGAGAGGGAGGCATGGTACCACTGAGTTACATCCTTGGCCCAAACATTGTATATTTATAAAACTCTATGGATAAGACTAATTAGCAATCTCAGTTAAGAACTACTGGCCTATGGGAAGGCTGAGGCAGGATGATAACCTCCAGATGAAGACGAACCTATGCTACATAGTAAATTCAAGGCCAGCCTGGACTACAAAATGAGACTTTGTCTCAAAAAATAAATGAAAACAAGCTAAGTGTGGTGGTGCATGCTAGTAATCCTCACATTTGGGAGGTTGAGGCAAGAGGCTGGCTACACGTTTGAGGCCAACTTGAACTACATAGTGAACCTCTGTCTCAAAAACAAAACAAAACAAAACAAAAACCACACACACATACACATAACCACTTGTAACACTATATTATCGCCTAATGCCATCAGGAAAAGTACCATCACAATTCTGATAAATACAGGAAAACTCCAAACTCCAGAGAACACTGTTACAGATAGGATCAAATTTGAAATAGATTTCTCAGTATAAATGATGCATATACAAATTAGGAAAAAATAGTGAAAATGGACATAACCTAGCATGGCCTGGAATGCATGAACCTCTTCCCTAAGTATCCTGAGTGCTGGGATTATAAGTGTGCGACACCAAATGTGGCTCAAAAGATTTCTTCAGTGCTTTGTTTAATAATAATAAAAAAATACCTACACAGAAAAGCCATGTCCCTGTCATCATTAAATAAAAATGTGGTATTCAAGTTAATTTTCTCTGTATGCTGATATACACAAACACCTCCACATCTAAATTCTGACGGCACGCTTACTTTGATTTTCAGTATGAATTCTTTGAAAAAATAACTTTTTTTGTACAGGGGATTGAAGTCAGGTCCTTGTATTTGCAAGGCAGGCAGCAGAACCACTGAGCTAAATCTCCGGTCCCTGAAAAAATAATTTTGTTATGTATAAAAAGGGGGAGAAAGCTGGGGATTTAGCTTAGTGGCAATGCACCTGCCTCACAAGCCCAAGATCCTGAGTTCAATCCCAGTACCCAAATACTACATTTTTTTCCTACCAAAGGATACATCACAACATAAAGAAAATTAGAAACTTATTCAGAACTGACAGGAACTTCACAAGCTAGACTTTAAACCAACTAGTCAATCCTGCTTTGCCTATATTTTCCTGATTTTTATGTCCCAATCTATTTTATTTTCTCCAATTTCATCTAAGTAATGACAGAAATTGGGCAGACTGGCAAAAGAATTTTATATAACTTCTTTATTCTCAAAGTACACACAGTTATTAAACATTGGAATACTTGACTTTACTTTCTTGTTTTTTTTTCCTTTGGTGGCGGGAACTGAACTCAGAACCTTGCGCTTGTCAGGTAGGTGTAACACCACTGAGCTACATCCCTGGCCTTTGACTTCACTTTCTAAAAGTAAAATTATTAGTATAAATTTCTCCCTATCACCAGGATGTTGAGATTTTTATTTTCATCATTACTAGTGTCAAGAAACGATGAAAAGTTCTGAAAAGGGAGCAGACTTTGTAACAGACAGGCTGAGATACTGTATTCATCAATTTCAATGCCCATCTATTATTCCTTTCTAAACACACTAATTTCTGCCATTATACAATATAGAAGTAATTTCTATGCATACCATCTCAATACATCACAATCCCCAAGAAACCTTCCTAGTAAATTCAGTGACACATACTGTTTAAATGAGGAATGTATCACTCAGCAATTATGTATTTATCTTTTTATTTTTAGTTTTATTATTATTACTATTATTATTTTGAGACAGGGTCTCATGATGTATCCATGCTGGCCTCAAATTTTTGGCAGTCCTCCTGCATCAGCCTCCCAAGTGCTGGGATTAGAGGTGTGGGCCACCATACCTAGTTTATCTTTGCTTATTTAAATAAATAAATTTAAGTTCTGGTCTTCTAGATCATTGCTATTTTTCTAAGAATCCTACATGTTTGTTTTTTTACTTTTTGGAATAATTCTACTCTTCTCATATAGGATTAGTCTATGTAAAGTGTCTATTATACTCCTATTAACAGAGCTTCTTATTTATGCTATAAAACGAATACTGAAGCACAGTAAAACACCATCAATTTAGGAAATTTTCTCTGATTATCTAACTAAAATCCTTAAGCAACCAAAATAATTTTCAAGGCTGGGCGTGGTCGTGCATGCCTGTAATCCCAGCACTTGGGAGGCTGAGGCAGGAGTACCACTGTGAGTTTGAGGTCAGCCTAAACTACATAGTGAGTCCAATCAAGGTCAGCCTGAACTACATAGTGAGACTCTGTCTTAAAAAAAAATTCAAATTCAATATTAAGTGACCTAAAAAAATAAAGAAGGCATCTTTATATCAGAATCTATGGGTCAATAACTGAAAGAAAAATTTACAAAGTTTTAACTTAGAAAAAATTGCCTCTCAAAATCAATATGTTATAAACAAACAAACAAAACAAACTCAATCATGTTGATTCTACTGACTTGCAATCTTTAAACATGTAACATAAGGCATGAGTTAGCACTGTTGGTGCCATAGTGGAGCCTAATCTGGAAGTCAAAACAACAACAATCACAGCAAACCTAGTAGCAGCACCACCTCTCTTCCAAAGTGCAGTATTTCTATTGACTTGTGAGGGGCCTTTTTGTGGTGTGTGGTGGTAGTGGGGCTTGAACCCAGGACTCTGAATTGAGCTACATCCCAACCTTTCCTTTACTCGAAAAGAGTTTTTGTTAAATTGCTAAACTGATTAGGCTGGGCTTGAACTTGTACTGGGATTACAGATATGTGCCTCTACATTGGCCTATGAGACTTTATTTCTAAAATTAACAAATTCCTGAACGCCTCAGAAAAGGCAATCTTCATGTTTACATATTTGTTTTTGTATCAATTAATTTTAAGAGTCATTGTTTAAAACAAAGCTATTTTATTCCCGAATAAAAGAAGATTTAAATTGGGGGTGGTGGTGCACACCTGTAATCCCAGCACTTAGGAGGCTGAGGCAGGAGGATCACTACAAGTTTGAGGCCACCCTTGGCTATGTAATGAGTTCAAAGCCAGCCGGGACTACATAGCAAGACCTTGTCTTAAGAAAAAACAAAAACAAAAAGAGGATTTAAATTTGCTAGAAAACTATGCTATAACTTTGTATTAGTCTTGAATCATAACTAATCAATGTATTCAAAAATTTCTCTAAATAGAATCCTTTATTTCTAAAACTGTTTCATTCATTCACAGGATTATAAAGAAAAGGGCCCTGGGTACTATGCTCAACAGAAGAGAGAAAATGCAAAGGGAAAATATCTCAAAAATTCATTTGAGAAAACAATCAGATATAAGGAAACCTATGACATGTGAAATAAAAGATATTATTCTAAGAAGCTATTACTGTAAGAAGTCTCATTTGTTCATAGACCCTTTAAGAAAGATACCTAATCAATTTTTTCTGAAAATGCATTCTACATAAAATAGTTCTGCATAATTATAGGAGTTCATAAATTCCAAGTCCATGGAATTTCAAGCAAATAACACTGGTACTTCTAACAGCTCTAACTTACCTCAAAAGATGATTCTTTTTTGTTTGTTTGTTTGTTTTTTGAGACAGGTTTCACTATGTAGTTGAGACTGACCTGGAACTCACTATGTAGCCCAGGCTGGTCTCAACTCACAGTGATCCTCCTGCCTCAGCCTCCCGAGTGCTGGGATTAGAGGCGTGCACCACCACGCCTGGCATCAAAAGATGATTCTATAAAAGAACTAGGATTAACAATCTCTTTGAATTCCAAATAAGTCATTCAGCCTTTTACTATAAAATCTTGGATAGCAAAGCATAACACTTAGCTACCTATAAGATTAACTATAATCCTAAAAGTTGTACATATCATAAAATAGAAATTAAAAAAAAACAAAAACTACTTTAGCAGGGCTGGGGATTTAGCTCAGTGGTTCCACCACCTGCCTCACAAGTGCAAGGTCCAGAGTTTGATCCCCAGTACCAAAACAAAACAAAACAAAAAAACTACTTAAGCAGCTGGGCCTGGTGGTTCAGGCCTGTAATTACAGCACTCAGGACACTGAGGCAGGATTGCCAAGATGTCAAGGCCAGTCTGAGCTACACAGTCAGTCCAACACTGAACTACAGTGTGAACACAGTTCAGGATGAATCACAAGGTGAAACCCTGTCTCAAAATAACCAACCAATTAAACCTAAAAGATTACTTTAAATGATTATTTAATTTATATACGTTTTTTCAATTAATCCATCAATCACAGATATCCTAGGTAAAAAAATAATATATTTGGGTAAAGTTAATTCTTCTAATTTTCAGAGTAAAAGAGTATTTACTTATCAAATAAGACACCAAGAAATTTTGAATTTTGCAGTTGTAAACTCTGTTAATATTACTTAAAATACCCACTGATAAAATCACAAACAGCATTTTTGCTTAAATATACTATAATGAAACACATCTATAAAATGTATCTCTAGCTTCTCTTTTTCCTACTCAACTTTTATTTTCTGTGATGATACAACTCAAATTTTCATTAATAGCATGTGAAATAGTTGCAGAATGAGCCATTGTACCACTTTGAATATTTTCTTTTAATCTTACCATGCAATCCTAGAACTTTTGGTGAGTTTTGAAAATATAAGTATGCAACACATGCATTAGAAATTATTACCTCCAGTCAGTAGATTCATAAATAATTTTTAATGTGGAAGTCAGAAAATAGAAAAATGATTATCTAAAGAATGTGTAGAAAGCCACATTTCTCAGCCCACTGTCTGTATTCTTTTACTAGAAATACCTTAAATTTTGCTACTTTGGCTACTAGATGAATTGAATATAATTTCATTTTGAAAATTTATTTTTTAAATGGATCTAATGATTTTTAGGAATGGGTAATTAAATTAAATCAAATCAAGTTTCTCAAATCCATCTCAGCATAGACTAAAGATTGATTAATAAGAATAGATTTAGTAACACTAAACAGCTAAAAGTGCATAATACACCCTACATACTTATATAAACCATACCAAATTGTAGCAAACTCACATAAGGGATTTTCAGAGACAAAAGCTTTACAGCCTTTTGGAGAGCTGAGAGATGTGGTTAAAATGACAAAACAATACATCAAGTTTCAGTTATCCATGACAGAAGATGGAAATAATCACTTGAAATCTTGAGTGTTATATTCTGTTTCTCCAGCTGAAATCTGGCTGAGTCGCTTGCTAGATCCCCACAATTTTCGAGAAAGCTGACCTGAACGCATCTGTTTAATCCAGAGAAATGAAAAAAAGAAATAGATGTTAAGAAAATGAAAGAATAAAGTCATTATATAACACTTATTTTGCAGAACGAACAGGTTTTGTTAGCAGATCATTAATGTTTTAAAGATTCTTGATTAATAATAAAGGCATTTGATTATGTCTTTTAGTTGAGAAAGGTCTCAAGTAAATTTGTAACTCTAAAAATAAAATATCACAGGGCCAGGGATTTAGCTCAGCGGTTCCACTGCCTGCCTGGCAAGTGTGAGGACCCGAGTTCAATCCCCGGTACCTCCCCCAAAAAAATCCCAGTTATGTTATGTAAAA
This sequence comes from Fukomys damarensis, assembly GCF_012274545.1. Lineage (NCBI taxonomy): Eukaryota > Metazoa > Chordata > Mammalia > Rodentia > Bathyergidae > Fukomys > Fukomys damarensis. The sequence continues at coordinate 103,783,972 of NW_022900928.1, read as the reverse complement.
ATTATCACACCCCTTAACAAAAATATGTATTACTTCATTAAAATATATGTATTGAACTATACTTTATCTAGCCAGTAAGATATATAGGTTTGGAGATGTTTTTCCTGGTATTTATAGAACCATTAATGTCAAATATAAAGAATGTAAAATAATGTTTTGATGAAAATAATTTAAAATATTTTGATATAAGAATTTTAAATATTAATATTTAACAATAGAATGGTAGAACTGAGCTATATCCCAGCTCTTTTTTATAGACCTAAATTTTAGATAGGGTCTTGCTAAGTTGCTCAAACTGGCCTTGAACTTGTGATACTCCTGCCTCAAACTGCCATGAACCTGAGATTACTGAGTAGTTGGAATTCTAGGTATGAGCCATTCATTATGGCTGGCCCAGTGACAATTTACTTTTTTACTAGATATTCCTCTGCTACCTACCCATTTCTTTCTTTTTTTTTTTTTTCCTTTGGTACTGGGGATGAAACTCAGGATCTTGCACTTGCCAGGCAGGTGCTGTGTTACTGAGCTAAAATCTCCGGTTGCTACCCTTTTCAAATGGTGACTTTTCACAGGCCTCATAAAATTTTACCAGTGGCTTTGGGTGCTTGTTTTGCATTTTCATTTCCAGATGTATTTCCTGAAATATTATTTTCATTAATCTATTACTACCCTATAATCTGATTTATAAATATGAATTCCACACTGACAGAATAATATGTAAAACTGATATATGATTTGAAAATATACATTAATCAAAATTTTGATGTTTTAGATGGAAAAAATAAACCATGGTAGTTGAACACAATGCTGTATCCCTGTAATCTCAGCTGTGTGGGAGGCTGAGGCAGGATAGGACTCAATCCCAAATTTGAGTCTATCTTGGCAACTTACTGAGATCCTGTCTCAAAAATTCAAACAACAAAAAAGGGGCTGGCAATATAGCTCAGTGCCAGAGCATCCCTGGGTTCAATCCTCTACCACACACACAAAAAAAGCTGAATGACATCCTGGATTTGATCCCCAGTTCCAAGGGGGGGAAAAAATCTTGAAATAGAAATCTTTTCATAACTAAATACTAATCTAGTTCATATTTTATATGATCATAGCTATTTTTGTTTTTCCAGAACCAGGGAATGAATTCAGGACCTTGCCAGCCAGACACAGTGCCACTGAGCTACATTCCTGGCCCAATCACAGCTATTACATGAATTATATTTTGTTCTGAAAGATTCAGAATATTCAATTTGCTAAAGTAGATCCCTAATTTAGCTGATATAGCCAAAGATGTAAAACAGATTAAAAACGTACTTTAATTTACAACTTACACACAATTCAGATTCTATATTGTAGACTATATAAATCTTATAATAAGGGAAATTACCAAACTTATCTATAAATACTACAAAACATTAATTTAGGCCTATGAAATCCAGCTGCTCTGCTTAGGTGTTTTTTCCAAATAATTTAAAAAAATGTATACAATATTGGTCATTTCACTGAAAAAATTGAGTAAGATCAGAAAAGTGACAAGCTTACCTAATGTGGGAAAGAGCAGGCAATTAAAAAAGCATGCGAGTAAACCACAGAAAGTGAAATACAAAAAGTAAAGTCTGAGCTGAGATTTTATGAGATTCTCACACCAGCAGGGAACAGGTAAGTATGATTTGGGAAATTCACTGACCAGGAAATTCAGTGTTAAATATTGCTTAAATATTTTATTTTATTTTTATTTTTTGGTACTGGGGATCGAACTCAGGACCTTGTGCCTGAAAGGCAGCCATGGTGCCACTGAGCTAAATCCTCAACCCTTAAATATTTTAAATACAAGTGAAACACTGACATGTAAGCGTCCTGACAATGGAAGGTTGTTACATCTGAAATCAAATGTTGTAGTCACTTACGTATTTTAATGTAACTTTTTTATCCAGAAAAAAACAACTTAAGAAATTTTGAAATATTTATAAAACAAAAAGGTTCTTTTGTCCTGTCATACATAGACTTATTACAACCACTGTGTGGTAGTAAATTTTTCTCTTAAAATGATCCCACAGATGTCACATAGATTTATCAGAAAAGATCACTGATGAATCGAAAAAACTTACAATGATTAAATATCTCTATGAAATAAATTTCTTAAAAGAATCAGTAAATCACCTGGAGTTTAGCCACTTAGTTCTCCAAGAGACAAGAGCTAGATTTATTTCATCTTAATAATTAGCAATTGCTAAACCACTAGCAAATTTACAATTACTGGAAACTGAGAATTATGACTTTACAAAAAGATGTACAGTCATGGTGGATATATATTAAAATGATGTATTTTCATTATCTGAGCCAAAATTTTTTTAATAAAGGCTTTTATGTACTAAAAATCTATGTAGTAGTGTTGAATCAAGTGGTAGATGAAAACTACCAAATGTGTGCTTCCAATCATAACATAAACATCACTCTTGAACAACAGTATCCTCTGTTTTCATTTATTGCCCTTTGAAAAATCAAATTTATTTTTAAACTTGTTCATCCATAATGGAGACTTTTGAGTTAGTTGGAATAAAAGCGAACCAAAGGCATCCCCAACAGTACGGGAAATAAAATTCATGACATTAGATTTTACCTCAGCTGGCTTGCCAACACCTACTACAATCAACTTGCCATCTTCTAAACCTACTAGAATATGGCTGTATTCCTTGGTTACACAAACACAGTGGATAGGCAACCGCATGTCTAATGGCGCGATGCTGAGATTCAAACTAGAAGAGAAATAAAAAAAGACCCAATTACATGCAAATATTCTGTATTCACAATTTTATACCTGGAAAATGATAAATCTAGAAGTGACTCACATAAAGGCCCATATTTATAGTACTACTTAAAAGACCTGATAGATCTTTTCCTTAGACCCAACATACTTTTCTTCTAATAATCAGACAAAATATTACTAAAACATCCCTCAAACTTATATGTAAAATTTTTTATTCCTTACTAAGAACTTTACACTTATTCTTCAATTTCCCCATTATTATTACAACATCCCCCTCCCCTCCCTGTATGTGTTTTAGACGGGATCCCACTATGATTCCTAGGGAGATTTGAAACTCTGAACTGAAGTAATCTATCCTCCTGCCTTAGCCTCCTGAGTAGCTGAGAGTACAGTTCTGAGCTACCCTTTCAGGCTTCAAATGTTCATTATGATTCATCATATATCTAAGGTAAATATCTTGTCTATTCCCTTGACAGAGGGTTCCTAGTGTGATCAGAGGGAGATAAGAGATCAAGGAAAAAAAACAGGTAGAACTCTATGTAGATATTATTAGACTTTTGTCTTTAGTGTCTTTCCTAAAACAGGTGGAAATGTCCTTTCATTAGTCATCATTCTCTTAATCCAAGATAATCAGCAGGCATCTGTACTAGCTCTACTTTAACCATACTTCTGAAACCAAGTGCAATACAAAGCTCATGGCTGTCTGTTGGGAGACATTCTACATAATTTTTGGGGGAACAAATTATTTCACAATTAAATTACGATTACTCAATAGTCCTGGGATGTTGTGATGCTCAAGGGCAAGATTATATCAGCTGAAGATATCCTGAGTCTTTGAGAACTGAGTAGAAAGATTTCAGCTGGGGAGGGACAAATTCCTTATCAGTTTAAACTCATCCCACCTACTATTGTAAGAACATTTTTTTTGCTCACCTTACCATCCAGATCAACATAAGATCCTCATCAACATAAATTCCTCATTGGTATAGGATTACTGCTACCCTCTGAATAATCTGACATTTCCTCTGATTATAAGATCCTCATCAATCTAGGATTATCACCTCCATATGAGTCATCAGATACTCCCTATGAACCCAATAAATATTGGCAAGCTAGGAGTGTCTTTGTCTTTGCTGCCCAGAGCAGCACTGATCAGGCTCATTTCCTGTCTTTATTCTTTAATTCACCTTGTGCTGTTGTGGCTCACAGGAGACCAGGACTCACTGCAAGGGTTCTGGTAGCATCCCTTTTCCCATTCCCCATAGTTGTCTTTGAGCCGTGTCTTTGAGCTCTATTTTATTTTCACCTCCAAAAGAGGGCCCTCCTTTTTATCTCCATTTCAATTCCTACTAACGCTTCATTAAGACTCCCATGACTACTCGACCTGGAGTAACTTTTAATGTCTTTTAAACTCTTTTTGCACATATAACTAATACAACATAATTTAATGTATTATTATTTTTCTAATTAGCATGCTAATATTGCCATTTCCTTCGGTAGTCTTAAAACCCAGAAGGTCAGTTATTATTATGCATCACAGAACTGAGGTACATTTATTAAATGCTTTTCATTTTGTCAATTAATAAGTGAGAGCTGGACAGGAATGACAAAAAGCTCAAAAAATGCACACACATATGGTGTGTGCTTTTGAGGTAAATACAATTGTTCTATTTGCTTTTTATGGTATTCCATTATGACAATGTCTGTGTTTGTTTAATCATTAGACAATGAAGAATCCTATGTCACACAAACACACTCAACATTCCAGAGTAACCTGCTGAGATCCATTGATTTTTCTACTTTGAGAATCTCCTACAGGTACCCTAAAAATTAGAAAAAAAAAGAGATGGTAAGATATAATTGGAATGTGGACTCTGTTACGGCTTACATCTAGATGTCCCTCCAAAGCCTTATATGCTCATAGTAGGGGATTTGGGGAGTGACTAAATACTGGATCAGTCCACTGACTGGTTTAGCATATTTCTGGGTGTGGGTGATGGACTTGCTGAAGAGGGAAGACAGGCTCTGAGTCAACAGGCTTATAAGCCTGGATGGAATACAAAGAGAAAGGAGGAAAATTTGCTGCCTCCTGCCTGCCATGTCATGGACTGTCTCTCCTCAGAGATGCCCCTCTGCCATGATGCCTTGCCTCGGAGGAAACCTCCTTGGACTGAAACCTCTACAAATTGAGGGCCAAAATAAACATTCCTCCTTTAACTTGTGGGTGTCAGGTATTTTGTTCCAGCAACAAGAAAATAACTTGAGAACACTGAGATAGATTTAATGCTGTAACACAGGACAAAAAAAAAAAAAAAAAAAAAAGCAGAAAGTAAAAGCAAAGGATTTTGGTATAGAAGTGAATTGCCTATTGAAAAAAAAGAAAATAAAGGAAGTGAATGTGATATAAAAATGCAACAAAATAGAATACCTCAGATGAGAAAATAATTGGTAAAAAGATATTTTGGGGGGAGGGCAAGAATAATTTGGGTATATAAATAAACCACAGTAATTTATTTTTAAGAAGGAAAGAAAAAAAAAACCACATTAGTGGCACAGGTAGAATAACAGTGCTTTCTGTATTTAAGCTAATACATCTGAAGAATACTGAATTTAGAAACATACCCTTACTCTAACATCCTTGTCTTTCATTGAAGAACAGAGAATTCCTTTATTGAATTAAATAACAGAAGATTCTGTCATCAATAAAGCACAAGTAGAGTAGCATTAAAAATACTTGTTTTTCCTATCAGAATTTAAAAAAAATTAGTTTGTAACAATTCAAACCCTAACATGGACAAATTTCCAAATTCACCATTCAGGCTTGGCACTATTAAAACTTTTTGCTGAGTCTACATATTTTTGAAAACTTTAATTGTGGTAAAATATACACAATGCGAACTTTTCTACATATTTTTATTTTATTTATTTGTTGTTGTTGTTGTTTTGAGACAGGGTCTCACTTCATAGTTCATGCTTGCCCTGAACTCACTATGTAGCTCAGGCTGGCCTTGAACTCAAGGCAATCCTCCTGCCCCTTCCAAGTACTGGGATTACAGACGTAAACCACCATACCTGGCTCTACATATTTTTAATATGTGTGTGAATACATATTTCATTAATTAATCCAGGAATACTTTATCTTCCTCAAATTTTTTTATCATGTGAACATTTCAAAATGACAAAGGATTAGAAGTTTAGATTTCTGATTTCCACTCTAGGCTGAAGTACTGCTACCTATTTTGAAATGGTGCTTCAATAATTTTTATTACTTACCTGTGGAGATCTCTTATAGATAGGGACCCTTGTAAACTGCCCACGACAATGTGTTCTCCAATTATACACATATCTGATATTTGTTCCTTCAGGACTTGAGACCCCAGATACTTGCCATTTACTGAAAACAGATGTAAAGCATTCTTATCCTACAAAGAAGTGATGAGGAAAATTTAATGATCTCAACTAGAAGCTCAGGTGTTTTTTCATTTCTACTATTATTTTATTTTTAAGATATTTTTTAAAGGGCCGGGGATTTAGCTCAGTGGTGCCACCACCTTGCCTTGCAAGCACAAAGTACCAAACAAAAAAAAAAAATTTTTTTTTTTTTTACAATATTTTCAACTTAAACACGATTTACACTGAACACGTATGGCAGCTTAACTTAACCAAACATGAAATTTAAGAAGCTAAAACTGTTGTAGCTTTGTTAAAAAGAAAAGCTGTGCTGCAAACTACTATCATGATAGTCAACAAAGCAAGGAAAAGCACTATTCAAATTATGTAAACATCTCTTTGTTTAACTGAATTATAGGCTGGTGTTTGTCCCAAATTAGACTTCACACAGGTATGGCTATGACAAGGTGAATCTTCAGAGGACACAATTCTCAAATCACATATTCCTCAAATGTATCATTAGTAGAATTCAGTATTTCTAACATGATAAAATATCAAGAAAGCCAGGAATAACTATCATTACCTTGCTACCTCAGTCACCAAAGACATAATTATTTCAAATTAGATATTCTTCAGAAAAATTTTTTCTTTTTTTTTGAGACAGGGTCTTGCTATAGTTTAAGCTGACCTTAAACTCACTACATAGCTGAGGGTGGCCTCCAACTTGTGGCAATCCTCCTGCCTCACGGGGAGTCCTCTTTGTAAGGACATGCAACTAAAAAATCTGGAATGTAATTTAAATTTACTCATTTCTATAAAATGTACACATTAACAAGTGTTGGTTAATCCTAAGGGGACAGTTTAGCTTCAAGGATGACAATTTAGTAAGATTTAGAGTTATTTAATTTGGTCCTTTGTCACTACTTGACTGGTGGTTCCTTTCTTGCTGTCTTTACATTAAGTCACGGGACCAATTCTATTTTCAATAAATGTTTGACTACTTTTTACTTAATAACAGTCTCAGCACTTTTACCAAGCATGCAGGACTAACAAAAACTTTGGCAATGCACAAGTGTAACAGTGACAAGAGAGCTTTTACCATTAAGTCTTCTAATACTGCCTTCACAGTGTGGAAATTGTGCTATATCCACCAAAAAAGGGCCCATCTACTGAAATATTTTAGTACTTCACCCCAGGAACAACTCCTTTGCATTTGGATTCAAATTACTCTCAACCACCAGAGAAGAGCCATCATTGATAACAAGGTCATTAAATTGACTTGGATTTGGGTCCATAGTTTGTGGGAGACCTCAACTGGAATAAACCACTCATATTCCTCTTCATCTTCTAGCATTTTTTGGAAATAGCATTCAATAAATTTTTCTTCCTACAACTCCTCTTCTATTTGTTTTGAATTCCTCTTCATTTGCCATCCACATGTACTCTGCAAATGGATTGTCATCTTTGTGAGAATGACTATTGTTAATCACATCTTCATTGGTGATGCTTGGGTCAGTACTGCTGCTTCTTGGACCTTTCATGGCTGGCATTTTCATTTTTAACCCAGGGTGTGGCAGTGGGGATGGCAGCCAACAAATTCTGTCAGATCTCCACAGGCAACTCTGTTCTCCCGCTCAGTGCGCTTCACCCGCCACCTCCCTTCTCCAGTCCAAACAAGCACTGAAGCTGTTTTTATATTGTTAGTTAAAAGGTGTAACAGAATGATTAAAATTTTGTAATAAAAATATAGTTACACTTAAAAGAAAAGTATACAGACAATATGAGTGATTTCAAATTAGACAGCCAAATAAATAAATGTTAAATAGGATGTCTCACCCTCACCTGAAGGAAAAGTAAAATGTCCAGTCCTGCAAATATCCTACATTATTAAAGCAAAAGCAAAAGATTCTTTTAAAAGCTATCACTGAAAGGAAATAAACATAAAACTCAGGGTGAATTTATTTATATTCTGCCTTGTGAAAAAAGATAAATTGGCACAGGGCGTGGTGGCGCACACCTGTAATCCCAGCACTTGGTAGGCTGAAGCAGGAGGATCGCTGTAAATTTATGACCAGCCTGGGCTACATAGTGAGTTCCATGTCAGTCTCAACTACCTAGTGAAACCCTGTCTCAAAAAACAAAACAAAACAAAACAAAAAGATAAACTGGCTATCATTTCCATTAAGCTTATGATGTCCCACATAATCAGAAATTATTTTCTAAATCTTATATTGCATAGAGTAATAGAAATTCCTGTAATAAACATTCAAATGTAGACTTTTTGGGGGGGTATCGGGGATTGAACTTGGGACCTTGCACTTGCAAGGCAGGCAGCAGCACCACTGAGCTAAATCCCCAGCCTAAAAATACAAATGTGAGGCCAACACCATGGTAGAAGTCTATGTAATGGTAAGGAATGAATAAATGAATGATAAAAAGAAAAACAGCCTCTTTAAAACACTTTTTTGGGGGGCGGGTGTGGTACTGGAGCTCTAACTCTGGACCTTGTGCTTGCAAAGAAGGCACGGTGCCACTGAGCTAAATTCCCAGCCCAAACACAGTGTTCTTTTTGTGCTCAAACTGCCTCCATCGTGGAAAGGGAAGGACGTGCTACTGGTACACTGTTCCTACTGCATGAAAGTCAGGTACCTTGAGGGTGGTCTTTTCTTCAGTGCTGGAGTAGATGACAATGTGCCCTTCCCAAGATATAGCCAAATTGGGAATGGTCAGGAACAGAGAACTCTCACAAGGTGGCCGTAAAGTCCTCATGTACTGACCTTTCTTAATGGTATATATAATCACAGTGCCATCCTACACATAGGAAATATTAGAAAATGAAAAATAAATTAAAAAGTCCATGGCCAGTAACAGCAAAAGAGAAAAAAGTAAAGTTGGCTGGACAAAGAAATTCAAGAAAAGAACTGAGAAAATGATTATTTTACCAAGGACACATGTAGTTTAGAAAAAATGACAATCTTCAAATATCAGGTAGTATTTTATGTCATAAAGTGACCTCTTAACTATGAAAATCAATCAAATCCCACCATCCTTTTACAGATTTTCTTTTTATATTATTGTACTTTTACAATGTCCTATGTAAATATGTTGAAAAGCTTTTTTCCCAATTCCCCTAGAAAATCTTTGAGATATAAACATCACTACTGAATTCGTAAAAAAAAGCATTCTTTAAAAGTGAACTCCTTACCGAATAGTTTCTATGGTGTGAAAAACAAAGTGTAAATAAGATCCAAATTGTACAACTGATAATGTGAAATAGGAAGAAAAGGGCTAAAGGTGTAGGGAAAGTGGGGAGGGTAGGGGAAAGGAAATAAGGGAAAAGAAAAAATAAGAGAAAAAAATGGAAACAAAGTCTTTGTAAATAGGGGAGGGTAGAAGGGGTGGAGGGAGGGCAGGGGGATGGGGAAAAAATGAGAACCAAAATCTGTCATGTAAAGGTACAAAATCCCAATGATGAATGTAACTGTACTGTGTACCTAAAAAGTACCAATAAACTCAATGAAGAAAAAATAAAATAAAATAAAAGTGAACTCTTACCCTTGATCCTGATACTGCCATGTCTAGTTCAGTGCTTATGGCGACACTCAATACCTCATCAGTGTGTCCATAAAGAATTTGAAAAGGTTTAGATGCTAAGCCCACAGGAGCGCCTCCCTAATGTTAAAACACAAAGGCAAAGATGAAGCATTTTCTCACTATCTATTTTTTTATAACAAAGTTTATAATGCATTTAAACTTTCTAACAAAATACTAATACTGCAAATACTGCAAATAGTTTACTCAAAGTAGTATGCATTCTTGTGTTTTTCTTTGGACTCGTGAATGATTCTCAAACTTTTGAAGCTCAAGAAAATATAAATAGTCTTAATGTTGACTTAGATTAATTTTTTCAGGTATCTTATTTGTTCTTTTAAAATACCGCTTCATTCTTCCTTAATGTCAAAGAAAATTCTCATCTTTTATCTCCAAATACTTTCCCTCTGACATTTATTTGAGTCTCTACTTCCAGAACTCAATTATCTTCATGATGATTTGTCTTTAATTTTTACAGCTATTATTCATTCTTTAATTATTCTAATCTATCTTTTTCATGTGTATTTACTTTGGTTACCTTAAATCTTTCTTCCATACTATTAATTTGGTTTGTAGCCTGGTGGAATCTTTCTTGCTGTTTCTTTGTTGGTTTTATTTAAATTTGTAACCAGTTTGTACTGGTTTTGCTCTCACTTTGATTCTTCTGTAACCTCTGTTCTCATTTCATGTTTGAGCACCTATTTTGTTAAACCACTATTCTTACGTTTTTCTAGTGACACAATTTTATTGTAAGGAATCTGTCTTCTCTTTGAGTTGTTTTCCTTCATGTCTTTAGTATGCTATTTGTACATTATTTTATATCTTATGAAATGTTCGAATAGTTGACATGTTACTTGTTTTAGTCACAATTATCCTACATGACTCTGCCCACCTGTCTGTTCTACCCAGTATACATAAATTCCCCTTGGCACTCTACTGACTAAAACAAATTTATCTTTCCCTTATAGGCGTCAGTCTTACTACTTAGTGTTTTGTCCAATTTCTATACATCAAGTAATTCCTGTATTATTTAAGCAATGCAAGTTACAGAAAAAGACGGACTTCCCCAAAGTTCATTTTACAAAGGCTACATATCTCAATACTAAGCATGATAAAAACCAATAAAACCCTACTTCAATTGAGAGTAGAGAAAAATTAAAGCAAATAATACATAGTAATAATACATAATAATAAATAATAATAATAATACATAGTAATAATACATAGTAATAAATAATAGCAATAAAATACAATAGCAATACACCACAATGTATGTGGATTTATTATAGGAATTGAAGGATGGTGAAAACCTAGGAAATTTCTCAGTAGATTACATTAAAAAAAATTAAAAAGAAAAACTATAAAAGAGAAACTTACCTGCAGAGAACATTACTGTGAATACTAACCAAATTAGAATATAAACTGTAGATTAGATAATAGCATTGCATAAATGGTAAGCATTTTGATTTTGGCAACTGCACTGTGGTTATATATAAGAATACCTCTGACCTAAGAATGGGCAACTGGCTAAATAAAACCTTGTCTATAAAGTAAAATAAAACTCAGGAACCTCCTGCCTCAGTCTCCTGAGAGGTGGGATTATAGGTGTGTGTGCCACCATCCTAGATTGTGTGGCTTCAAAAAAAACAAATAGCAATAATTAATTAGAACTGAAAATGATTTAAAAACCAATAAAAATGAGAAGTATAATTAGAACAATAGAGAATCTAAATGGAAAAAGATTATTAAAAAATATTACCAACAGATATTTAAAGACCTGAAATAAAAATGAAAATACAGGTCGGCGCAGTGGCACACACTTGTAATCTCAGCACTGGGGAGGTGGAGGCAGGAAGATTACCACCAATTGAAGACCAGCATGGGTTGCATAGTGAGTTTAAAGCCAGTCTGAAGTATATAGCAAGATCCCATTTCAAAAAAACAAAAGGAAAATACACTTTCTATTTCTTGATAGGAATAATTATAGAAGTATCAATCTACATCAAATTAATATACAAATTAAATACAATTTCAAGTAAGACTAACATGGAGATGCTTTAGGAGGATATGGTTAAAATATTTTGAAAGTTCATGTGGAAGAATAAATACCACAGAAAAATAGCAGAGAACAGTTTGCTTATGTCCTCTACGTGTGTGTTGTGTGTTTTGGGGGGGGGCGGTTCTGGTGCTGGGGATTGAACCCAGGGCCTATACAAGTGCTGCACTACTTAGCTACATTCTCAGCCTACTGTGTTTTTTTATTTAAAAAAAATGAGGGGAGAAATCTGCCTTATCAAACATTAAATTACTAAAAACATTTTTGTATTCACATACAAATATTATAACTAAGTGTAAAAGTCTGAGAAGTCTAGAAAACCTAATTCAGTAGGTAGAGTGAGATCACTTTCCACTAACAAGTAAATTTTATAAAATATATATTAAAAGACTATCATAAATAGTGAAATGTAAAAAATAACATGAAAAATTGTAAGAAAGTTTTTAGATAATTTTGTTTATAAACTTGAGATGGGAAAAGGTATATTAAACAAGAGAGAAAAATAGAAACCATTAAAAAAAGGACTGTTTTTGGAAGGTGGTTGTTTTATTTTTTGAGACAGGGTCTCATTTTGTAGTGCAGGCTGGCCTTGAATTCAAGGTGTAGCCCACGCTAGCCTTAAACTAGCAGTGATCCTTCTGTCTCAGCCTCCAAAGTGCTGGGATTACAGGCATGCACCACCATGCAATGGCAAAAAAAAAGGAAACTTCTCAAACCAGTATTATGGAAATTTGATAAGGATGAAAATTATGTATCTTTAATTTCTAATAGTCCCACCAAAAAGAAAAATAGAAATATTATTGTGCTATCAAGAAAATAAAAAATAATTACTATTTTTCTAAGTGAGACTAAAACACTGAGAGATTCACAAGGAGAAATTTTGCAAATAGGGTGTAAAGAATCAGAAAATAAACCTAGGAAAAAAATGTGATCAGAACACAGCAAAATGTGCTTATAAAGGAATTCAAAGCAGTCATTTACTGCCACAGAAAAATTCATTAGACTCTATTAGAACACCTCAATAGCCTTTCCAAAGCAAATTATGTGAACCAAGAACATTTTATTTTTATTTATTTAGCAAAACATTAGTACATTTTAGACATACATAGTGATAACATTCATCATAGGGAATCTGTACCAGCACATGATATATGAACCAAGAACATTTTAACGTGTGACTACCTGTTGTGTAATTTGCCATATCATACATGTAGTATCTCTGGAACCAGAAATCAAATGTAATCCACAGTAATCTGCAGCTAAGCAAGTCACAATATCTGTAAGAAAAGGGAATTAAATAAAATGAAATGGCTTGGTTTTGTTGGAAGACAACTATAAGGGAAATTTTAGTTAATATTCAAACTGTTACTGAATCAGTTATTCTAGCAGGGAAAAATGTTGGAATGGCATTGGAAAAGCACTGGGAAAGTGATACAGGAAAGCAGTACTGTGAAAATCATCTCAGAGAACATTTTCTGAGACTGTCCTCCTCAGCATCAGGTATAACTGTGGGGGGTAGGGAATGTCTATGAGAACCTTGGGAGGTCAGATAGCTTGAAATAAATCTGCAATTAATTTTGATGTTTCTCTGGCTATTTCATTCCATTCACATCTCTTCCCATTGGGAATTACAACTGTATAAAATTTGTGTCCCTAAAGAAAATAATCCATATTATTATACCATAATTTTTTTTTTCCTGTATCGGGGATTGAACTCAGGGCCTTGGGCTTATGAGGCAGGTGCGGCGCCACTGAGCTTAATCCCCAGCCTTATTATGCCATAATTTTATAATATAAAAAATCTTTTTCCTAAACTGTAAGCAGCCAAGCTAAGTGATATTTTAGGATTCACTAGTAAAGAATAAGCAGTAGGCTTCCTTTCTCTTCTGTAACTGATTTACTGGAAAAAAAAATTTACCCAGTGTTTTATTCTTATATTGAATACTGAGATACTAAGACATGCCAGGTTAAAACACATTCAATTTCATCTCTTGTGCTCTATTGTTCATACAATAGTAGGACAGTTGATGATTTATTTAATGATGACAAATCTTATTAGTTTGTCTTAAAATTTTTATCAACCAATTTGTGTTTATTACCCAACTTTTATTTATTGATTGATTGGGTACTGGGGATCGAATTTGGGCCCTTGCGCTTGCGAGGCAGGTGCCAGAACCACTAAGCTAAATCCCCAGCCCTATTAGCCAATTTTTGAAAAGGCTTAATCTAACATTTTATAGACATTGTAAATGTGTATTTAATTTCTATAGTGCTTTAGTATACCTCCAGTATATCAGACACTCTTACAGAAAGCATTCAATATTTAAAATAAACTATCAAAATGTTTACTTATCTTAAAGGTAAATTAAAATACTTTATGTAGAATGTACTACTTCTGTAGTTAGAAAAAATAGAAAATTTTGGGGTTTTTTGGGGGGAGGGGTTAATGCTTACCCATATGTCTGATGTTGTGTGATATAATTTTGCCTTTTGTAAGTGACATCACTTGAATGCTATTATCCCAGTGTCCAGCACTGAAGAGTAACTTGGCATCATGCGATACCACAAAGAGCTTAGAAGTAAGTTCCAGCCCTGGAGCAAAAGGACCATTCATACTACGCTGAGTTCTGTAAATACAATTAAATATTAGACTTCCTCTTAAAAGAACACTTAGCTAGGAACAACTGTTTTTAGAAGAAAAAATTTTTTGGTACCGGGGATCAATCTCGGGTCCTTGTGCTTGCAAGGCAGGTGGTGGAACCACTGAGCTAAATCCCCGGCCCTGTTTTTAGAAATTTTTCTAAAACAAAAATAAAAAATAAGCCCCCAAAGTACTACTTGAAATGTCTATTAATAAATGATGAACATTTAAATAATACATTAATATTACTTCATATTTTTCATAAAGCAAATAGCCTCAAGGGTTAAACTTAAAGAAGAAACATTTTTCAATGTTTAAATCTTGGCTTTCAAAGCCAATGTAATAAAATTGGTAAATCTATAAATGGTACTTTAGAAATAAGTATAAAGACAAAAATTTTCCAGGACCAGGAAAATCAGAAATAAGGACCAGGGATATCCTATACAAGGTGATAGACAGGAGATGAATTAGATAAATGCACTAATTATGATGACACTTTTCCATTCCAACCAAAGCAAGCAGTTGGGTTTTATCTGCTTCCAAGTGAAATATCTGTAAGCTGGAACAATTTAAATTCTGCAGAAAGACACAAGAGTCAGTGGTGCCCCACCTGCCTGCAAGTTCAAGGTCCTGAATTCGATCCCCAGTATGGGAAGGGGGTGACAACATAAGAGTATGTTCAGAAAATGAGGGCTAATTTTGACATTTCAGTCCTAGAATTTTATTATTCAATAATAATTTTCTGAGACTATGCTTTATATAAAAGACAATAGTGAATTAGGCATGACTATGCATGCTTACAATCTCAGCATTCTGAGATAGGAGAATCTCAACTTTGAGTCCATCTTGAGCATTCGGACAACTAACTCAAAATAAAAAATAAAAAGGAGGTTGGGGGTGTGCCTTAGTGTGAAGATCCTGGGTTCGATACCCAGTACTGAAAACCAACCAACTTACCCAAAGAAAAAAAGAAAAAACAGTAGTACTAAGTTCCTTTTTTTGGGCAGGGGCAGACAAGGACTTGCTGTGTATTTCAGGCTGATCTTGAATTCACTATGTAACCCAGCCTGGTCTCAAACTTGCAGCAGTCCTCCTGCCTCAGCCTCCCAAGTGCTAGGATTACAGGTATACCTCACTATGCATGGCTAATAGTACTAAATTCTAAGTGGGATAAAAAAGGAAAAAATATATTATGAGTTGAGGAAGACAAGAAAGACATAATGATAATAATTATATCATTTTAAGTTTTCAAATATATGATACAATCTGATTCACTAACAACAAAGAACATGATTTAACTTGGAAAAATACAAGCAAACACTCAGCTAAGAAAACTTAGAGTAAGGACTATAGTACCTTATATTAGAAAGTAGTTTTGGAAGTAAAAACAAAATAAAGTAATACTAAACTATTATCTGAAACAAATAGTAAATACTGAAATAGAACAAAATTACAATTAAATTTACCATTCCTAGTACCTTTTACATCCATAGCTGATTAGAAATTAAGTGTTGTCTTTAAATTAATATCAAATCAGGACATAAAAAGAGGGGAAGGAAAAATGGGAGGAAAAAGAAAGATAAAATGTGGGTCTCAAAACATTACTTTCACATGAATCAGTCTAGTTATTTTTCCTGGCAGGAAGGTATATGCTGTAATCGTTCTGCCTCATATGTTCACTTACTTTGTTGCCTTTAAAAAAAATTTTTTTATTTTATTTTATCCCATACCCTCCGGTAAGCCCCCTCCCCTCCCTATGTATGAAAGCTTTTTCTATTTTTCCTTCTATTTTCACTTTTTTTTCCTTTGTCCCTTCCTTCCTTTCATTTACTTACTTTGGATTTGTTACAGTTTGATCCTTGATGAAGGTGAAGTAATTAGATATATTTCTGTCATAAGGCAGCCATCCATGGGTTCCAATAACATAGTTCATACTTACTGTTACCTGATAAAGAACATATGACAATTCAACTGAAACACTAAATGAACAGTAGCAAAATCAACCAACTGCTCACAGGCTCAGTATTTATCACTTAAGCGATGCTGTGGGACAGTATATTTAACACATAAAACTCAGCAAGTCAGTTCAAATAAAAAAGCTCTTTATCTTACAGGAAGAAAACTTTTTTTT
>NW_022900928.1:103732892-103767391 GCF_012274545.1 Fukomys damarensis | reverse complement strand
TTTTTTGATACAGGGGATCGAACTTGGGTCCTTGCACTTATGAGGCAGGCAGCAGAACCACACTGAGCTAAATCCCCGGCCCTACAGGAAGAAAACTTTTAAAATACTGTATATTTTTCTTCAGTAAAATTACATTTCTATGTAATATTTCAAGGTTTATGAGCATCTATTAGTTGAGAGTCAGAAAATTCAAGATCAAGTCTCTTCTTTTCCTTTTGTGGAGGTACCTGGAAATGAACACAGGACCTGTGTGCCAGGCATAAGTGGTGCAACCAAGTCATCCCTGGCACTCTCTCTTTCCTTTTCTTTCTTTTTTTTTTTGGAGGCGGGGAGGTACTGGGGATCAAACCTGGGGTCTTGTGTTTGCGAGACAAGACAGAGAAACCACTGAGCTAAATCCCCAAGCCTTTCTCTTTCTTTTCTTTTTGCTCTGCTGGTCAGACTGGCTCAAGCAATTCTGCTTCACACTTCCAAAAAACCAGGACTACAGGCACCCGTCCCTGTGCCTAGCCTCAAGGACAACTCTGACCATAAAAATATGACATTTAATACATATCAGTCAGAACATAAATTAAATACAGAATCTATGATGAACTGTTAAGTTCTTGCTAAAATAAGGGTCACAGTGAGTATTTTCTTTTGAAATGAAAAGCTTCTTACCCTCTTGACTATAAATGCAACAGCTACTATCTCCTATCCCACGCCCATTCAGGTAACTCTAAAAATACAAGTGTTAAAACTGAAAATCACAAGAATTCTACTAATGAAAAGCTATTATTTTTGTGTATTTTTCTAAGCAAACACAATATACATAATTATATAAACAGGTCTAACTCTGGAATTTTACTGTTCACAGTACTATATTCCATTTATGTAATTTCTATGTGAGATGAAGACCAACTTGGGTCTGGTCCACATGCTAAGATCCTAGATACCTCATTTGCTAGCTCTGTGACTCTGGCCAGGTTACTGCTCTTAGTTTTAATTTCTTATCTGTATGGAGGAAATAACGATCCCTATATCATAGGATTTCTAGGTAGATTAAATACTAAAATTCATTCTTCCAGATAAACTTTAGAATTAAAGTAATTATATAAAAACTATATAAATAGGAAAATATATATTTTTGTACTTTATCAAGTTCGATAAAAATTTTCTATATTATTTCAAAAATAGTTTTTTATTTGTTTTGGTAGTACTGGCAAACTGGGTATTAAACAGGGCCTTTGCAATGAGTTCCATCTCCTGTCTTTTTTTAAAATTTTGAGACAGGGTCTCATTAAGTTGCCCATACTGGGCTCAAACTTGTGGTCCTCCTGCCTCAACCTCCAGGAGTGCTAGGGTTACAGGTATGTGTCACCATGCCCAGCTAAAAATAATGTTGGGAAAAATCTTATTTTCTCACTTTTTGTTGAACTACAATGGATACAGACATGATGGCAGTGTGAAAAAGATGTGAATCAACTTACCAGTAACTCAGGACTGCCTTGAGACATAAAAGAACGAGACTGATTTTGGGGGACAATGGCCTTTAATAGTGGAATACCATCACTAATTCCCTATAAAATAAAAGATGTTTAGTGGCTCTGCTCTTGTTTATTAAGTACAAATATGAAAACTTTTATTTCTTTCAGGAAGGATGAAATCTATACCATAGCATTTTACTATATTGATGAATATAATTACTTAATTTAAAATGTAAGAAAGGAATTATGCACTATGTATGGCATCTAATTCCCATCACCTTCTATTGCACTACTTAGAGAAAAAACAGAGATGTGTATTTCAAGGAGCAGCAATCACTTAAAACAGCTAAAAATTTATGATCTTTCCTTTTATCTTGCTAAGATAACATGAATATAAAGTAGAAAACATAAGTCATATAAGAATACCTTTCTCACTGGGCATGGTGGCACACGCCTGTAATTCCAGCATCTGGGAGGCTGAGGCAGTTAGATTGCTGCAAGGCCAGCTCCCTGAGTGCTGGTATTATAGGCGTGGGCCACCATGCTCCACTAACTGAGGTATGTTCTGAAAGCCATAATATTACTATCAGAAAATAAATTAGCTCTCAGAAAAACATCTATTGTCTTACTACAGTGTGATAAAGAATAATCATTTGAACTCAGTTCCTTGATGTGATAATTCATAAGAGATACCTAACATTTATTAGGTAAATAACACCACTAGGTATGTATCCTATACCAAGTATTGGTATATAAAAGGAACTAAATAATGAATTACAAAATTCATTACAACTCATAAATTATAAAGTTACTGCTTTTCTCTTTGCACTGAGTCAGTCAAGAAAACGACTTGCATCTAAGACTAAATGAGAAAGCTATCTGAAAACACATTCATTAAGCTCTTGCTTTCTCCACTCCCACCACTTTCCTCACCATTTTAACACCTAGAAGTGATGGTTTTCAGAGTGCCTGTCTTTCAAACAAATGTACAGAGAAACACCTCTCCTGGTGATGATAAAGGCTACTGCAATAAGTCATTGGCACCCAAGGATAGCTACTGTGCCCTTTATCCTGCTCCAGATGCTGCTCTTAGGGAAAGCTACCATGTGGCATGGTGAATACGGAAGAGACAACTATGTCACAGCCCCTGCAGATGGAGCTCACTATGTAATATCATATAAACAAAATGATTAGACAGCATGAAAATAACTGTCATCATTATATAGTTTTGCATGTTCATCAGATTAGGAGTCAAACAGGGTTTTATGGGTTTATGTGTAGCAAAGACTTAATATAGCAGACCTCAGACTGTGACACTTACAAAGCCCTGCTCACATCTGGGATTTGAATGGCAAACAGTTCTGTACACTGATAAAGCTTTTCTCCATCAATGATAAGGGTGGCTCACTACACCAACATTGAGTGTACAAACAATACAGTCTGTGATGAACACGTGCTCTTTTTCTGGAGTCTGGAATTTTGGTATGTGCCCAGTAAAGGGTACATATGTGATTGGCTGCCAATACAACCTTTGGCCACTGTCTCTAAAGAGCTTCTCTGGAAGATGAAAATGTGTCTTCACATTTTATTACTGGAACAATTAAGCATGCTTTGTAAGAGGATGAAAGAAGACTTTTGGGTGCTTGTGCCTGGCTTTCTCCTGGCCTGCTCCCCACATGCCTTTCTTTTCTTTTCTTTTTTTTTTTTTTTTTTTTTTTTTTTTTTTTTTTTTTTTTTTTGGTTTTTTGAGACAAGGTCTCACTATGTAGTTGAGACTGACCTGGAACTCACTACGTAGCCCAGGTTGGTCTCTAACTCATAGCGATACTCCTGCTTCAGCCTCCCGAGGGCTGGGATTATAGGTGTGCACCACCAAACCCCGCTATTTCCTTTGAATTTTTGAGACAGAGTCTCACTATTCAGTTTAGGCTAAGGCCTGAACTATGTAGCCCACGTCGGCCTCCAACTCAGGATCCTGCCTCAGCCTTCTGAGTGCTGGGATTATAGGTGTGCAGCACCATGCCTGGCTGAAAGTGCTCTTACTACAGCATTAACTACTGTTTTACTTGACTATTCCTGCTGAAACTATCAATTAACACCCTGACTTATTGGGCCATATTGTTTTTTCCTTTTTTTTTTTAATTGCAAGTACTGGGGATTGAACCTAGAGCCTCAGACATGTAGCTTTGCAAGTGATTTACCAATGATTTACATCCACTGCACTTGGTCTACATTTTATAAATAAGCAGACATCATAATTAAGAGCTATTAAAGCATCAGTTCTCTCTATATATATCATTTCAATTGTCACAGAAAGTATTTTAGATCAAACTGTTTAGACTTCTTTGTCAGGAAAATGGGAAGTAGAAGGAAGCAAGCAAGGAAAAACAATTTTCACACTACTACTCAGCAACAAAAGCCTTCAATAAATTTTTTTTTTAAATTCAGGAACATATTATTGTGGTATAATGTACTATTTTAGATTAAGTAATATAATATTTCCCTTCTATTAAAGAATATGAACTTTAATATGTATAGAATTCACAGAGAAAACCCTTTGATATTTCAAAAATGGATATTACCTCTATAAAAAATGACTTGAGTTCAGGGAGGTGTTGAAACAGGTTTAGGGTTGAAATATCTGTTTTTATCTGCTTCTGCATCACTTCCTCTGCTTTTAACCTGGGAGGGTGTGGTTCCTTTGAAATAACAGAAAGGAAAAATTCCATAATTATATTAAAATACCTCTTGCCAGGGTGTGGTGGCACACGCCTGTAATCGCAGCACTCAGGAGGCTGAGGCAGGAGGATTATTGTGAGTTGGAGGCCAGCCTGGGATATATAGTGAGCTCAAGGCAAGCCTGTACTACAAAACAAGACCCCGTCTCAAAAATAAAATAAAGGGCCAGGGATTTAGCTCAGTGGTTCGGTGCCTGCCTTGCAAGCGCAAGGACCGGAGTTCAATTCCCAGTACCAATAAATAAATACATACATACATACAAACAAGACAAACAAACAAACAAATAAACAAATGAACACCACCTCCTGCCATGTCCCTTCCCACACTCTGGGCTCTGACTACAGGAGACTGTACCCACAACTCCAGGCCTCAGCTCAGTAGGTGCTCCCCCTACCACAGTTTCCACACTCATTTCTATGAAACTGCAAGTCTACAACTTGAGGCTCTTCTTACTCATATCTCTTGCAAATTTCTAAATGACAATTAATTATTCATTTATTATTTTATTTGGAAAATTACTCTAGTTTTTTATTCAGTAGTCATTTCTTTCTTTTTTTTTTTTTTTGGTACTGGGGATTGAACTCAGGACCTTGCACTTGTGAGGCAGGCATGGTGCCAATGAGCTACATCCCTACCCAAATATTCATTTCTTTCTATATTGGCTTTTCATGGTTTTTCTTCTCCACCTAGGCCATGGATATCCTAAAGCTAGATAAAAGTCTTACTCATTTTTGGATTTTCAAACACCTGGTACAATATCTTAAACATGGTAGATGCTTAAGAAATGTTTGGTGAAATCAAATGAATTATTTAAAATTTGTAATTTGAATGAATCTTTAATTTTTGATATAAGATTGAAATGTAAATATGTAAATACACACTGTAAGTCAGATATTGTTGCATACTTTTCAAGTAAGTTATTATTCTTCCTTAACTTTGATATTTGAGACACAGAATCACTCATATTAATAAGCAAATACACCAAAGGTAGTTAGAATGCAGAACAGAATCCTATCAAAATGTAAGGTTCTTTCATCTCTACCATAAAATGTTAGGTACAGAAAAAAGATATGACAGCTTTAAGTATGTAAATATTTATCTCTTAATAAGTATTATTCATTTTAATTTAGTTCACATTTTGAGGGACTGGGGATTGAACATGGGGTTTCGAAAATGCTAGGCAAGTGCCTTCTTGCTGAGCTAGATTCCCAGTCCTTTTTATTTTGAGATAGGATCTTGCTAAAATGCCAGGTTGCAATCCAAAAATGGGCATGTGAAAAGAACAGACACTTCTCAGATGAAGTACAAATGGCAAATAAATATAGGAAAAAATGTTCAACATCACTAGTCATTTGAGAGACGCAAATTAAAACAACTCTGAGATTCCATTTGACCCCAGAAAGAATGGTTGCTATAAGAAATCAACCAATAACAAATGCTGGTGGGGCTATGGGGAAAAAGGAACCCTTGTCTACTGTTGGTAGGAGTGTAGACTGGTGCAACCACTTTGGAAATCAGTGTGGAGATTCATCAAAAAACTAAAACATGACTCAGCCAAAAAGAATGAGAAACTAGAGACATTTATAGCCAAGTGGATGCACACTGAGGCCATACTCTGAAGTGAAATAAATAGGACACACATGTGTAAATACTGTATGGTTTCTCTAGTGTGAGAAACTAAAAGTGTAAATAAGGACTAAAAAGTATAATAGAAAATGTGAAATAGGAAGAAAAGGTGCAAAAGGGAAGGGGAAGTGGGAGGGGTAGTCTTTGTAAATAGGGAAGGGTGAAAGGGGTATGGGGAAAAGAAAAAGGGAATGGAATTCATATGAGAAAATGAAAAAACGGAAAAAAGTCTTTCTAGATAAGGAGCGGTGGAGGGGTTGGAGGGCGGGGCGATGGGGAAAAAATAAAAACCAAGATGGATTATTATATAAAGGTGTAAATTTTCAATGATGAATATAATTATATTGTATACCTTAAATGTACCAATAAAATTAATTTAAAAACAAAACAAAAATATAAAATATGAGGTTCCATTTGACCCAGCTATTTTCTTCTTGGTATCTTCCTGAAAGAATTAAATGCATCATATCACAGCAATATATGTGCACCATGTTTACAGCCAGCACAACAGTTTGTCATAGCTAAATCTTGGAAACAGCCCAAATGTCTGTCAACCAAGAAAGGGGTAAAGATGCTTAAAAAAAAAAACCCAAAAAACAATGAAGTACTACTCTGCTATAAAGAAAGATAAGCTTGAGATATTTCAAGCTAAATGGATGTACCTTTAGACCATACTCTTGAGTGAAATAAATCAGGCACACATATTTAAATACCACATTTTTTTTTCTGGTATGGAAAATCAAAAGTGGAAATAAAAACCAAAATGTATAATAGATATTTGGAAATGGGAGGAAAATATTCAAATAAGAAGGGAAACGACGGGGGGGGGGCGTAAAGGAAAAGGGACAGGAAAAAAATAGAAGGAAAAATGGAAACAAAGCTTTTATAAATGAGGAGAAGAGGGGTCAAAGGAGACAAAGAGGACTTAAAGGGGGGAATGGGAAAAAGAAGCAAGATATTATCATACAGAGGTACAAATTCCATATGATGAAAGTTATCATTAAGTATGATAATGTAAAAAAAGGAAAAAAATGGAAACAAAGTCTTTGTAAATAGGGAAGGGTGAAAGGGGCAAAGGGAGGGAAGGGGTATGGGGAAAAATAAGAACCAAAATATAAAAAGGTACAAGATCCCAATGATAAATGTACCTGTATTGTTTGCTTTAAATGTACCAATAAACTTAATGGGAAAAATTAATTTCTTGTAAAATTCAGCAGAGAAAAAAAAGTATATAATGTACCAATGTTTTGTTTCAAAAACAAAACCAAAAAACTGCCAGAGCTGGGCATAGTGGTGCATGCCTGTAATCCCAGCACTTGGGAGGCTGAGGCAGGAGGATCGCTTTGAGTTCAAGAACAGCCTGGGTTACATGGTGAGTTCCAGGATAGTCTGAACTACATAGTGAGACCCTCTCTCAAACAAACAAAAAACCCTGGCAGGGTGGCCTTGAATTTTGCCTTAGGCTCCCCCAGAGCTGAAGTTATATGCACACAGCACCATGTCTGGAATATTTAATAGTTTGATTTTATATTTTATAATTTGACTCTTAAGACTGGGCTTCAGCTCAGTATAGTAAATACCCATTTTGGGCTGATTTTAACAACTAGAATTTTTAGTCCTAATATAAAGACAGTTTTTTTTTTTTAAACTAAAGCTATATGAAGCTTGTGGATTAAACAATAAATTTCTAAATTAAAAAAATAAAGACAGTTTAATGGCAATATAAAGAAACAATATAAAGTGACTGGTTTTCTAATTAAGTATAAATCTTTCTGTGAAACTGGGGGCTGTAGCTCAGTGGTAGAGTACTTGTTAGCATGCATGAAGCCCTGGGTTTAATACCTAGAACTGGGGGGAGAAAAAAAGAAAAAGAAAAAGATAAGGGAACAATCAATTAGAGATTTTTTTTTTTTTTTAACTTTTGGAGACAGGGTCTCACCACATAGCTTGGGCTGGCTTCGAATTTACTATGTAATCAAGCCTGGCCTCAAACTTGCAGCAATTCTTCCACCTCAACCTCCCAGTGCTGGGATTACAGGTGTGCATCACCATGCCCAGCTAAAGCTATTTACTTTTAAATGTCAGTGAATTTTTTTTCCAAATTCTGGATAACAATTTTGAAATAAGGCTTTAAAATCTTATAAAATGGTAGTATTATTCCTTACCAATTCAATTGTAGATTTCAATTGTCAATAATTTATATAATTTACCTTTAGCAGTTGACAAGGTGTTTGCCCAAAATTATTAATCATCCCTTCTAAGGCTTTTCGTTCCTTTTCATCTGTTAAAGAATCCAGATCCACAGCTCCTAAAACCAGAAGGAACTAACTCACCATGAAGTAAAAACAAATCAGCAAGCCACATCACTAACAGATAAGCACTGATAACTTTATTTTTAACTAAATATTCTTCAGTTTGTTATAACACTATGAAGAGATAATTTTCCAAAAATCAGTAAATTATCCATTATTAAATGTGCATAAAATAAATGTCATCCATCATTTAAGTGATTAAGTTAACTGGTATTCTTTGAAAGCTTCTATTAGAAAAACATAAATTATACTCATACTACACTTAATTTTAGGTTTTCTTCATGATAGAATTAAATAAGAGTATTATATAAAAACACTGCTTTAAATTACAGCTTTAAAACTAAGTTTGGGGAAGGTAATATTCTTAATTTATTGATTATACTCAGTCACACTTAATATGGAATATGGATCACTACATGGCTAGTAATTGGCCAAACTGGGTAAGTCCAAGCTGCCAATAACCATGCAATACTACTTTACTAACAAACCTTTTACCCGAATGGATTGAAACTATTAGCTGTAATTAAGAATTAGAAAAAAGGTCTGGGATATAGTTCAGTGGCAGAGTGCCTGCTGTTCATGTACAAGGCCCTGGGTTCAATTCCAAGAACCACAAAAATGAACAAACTACTTTACCACCTTTTAAAGTCATCAGAAGCTTGATCCTTGGAGCTAAGTAATATCAATGAAGAATTTGTTATTCATGATTTTAGAGGTCTTCTTTCAAAGTTTGCTAACAATTTAATAGGAATATTTAATGTAGGACTGAATAAATAGGGTATGTATGACAGATTTAAAACTTCTATGACATCAATAATTGGCATTTATAATTAGGTTTGCATATATGTACTTTACTATTATTTAAAAAAAAACAGCAGTTTCTTAATCTTTCAAATAGAAATTTTTTGTTAGCTAAGTGTGATGGTGCACCCTGGTAACTCCAGCACTTAAGAGAATGAGGAAGGAAGATTGTGAGTTCAAGGACAACCTAGACAACTTAGAGAGATCATGCCTCAAAATAAAAAAGTATGAGGGATGTAGTTCATTGCAAAGGCACTAGGTTCAATCCCCAGTACCACCACCACCAAAACAAAAAAGCAATAGAAAAAGTTTATAGGTTTTACCTTCATAACTACAGTAATAGAAAACATTGAGTGCTTCCACTGCAGCTGGTCCCCTCTGTTTATAGCCAAAAATCAGATCTATCCATTCATGCAGATGAGCAGAAACATATTCAGACTCCTAGAAAATGAACAATTTTATTAATTAATACAAACATATCTTCCAACTACAATATAAATTCAAGTTTTTGGTTTTTTGGTTTTTGGTACCAGGGATCAAACTTGAGACCTTGCGCTTGTGAGACAGGTGGTGGCACCACTGAGCTAAATCCCCAGCTATTAAATTCTATTTTTTTAAAAAAATTTTTTATTTGAATTGAATTTATTGGTACATTCTAGGTATATAATACAGTTACATTCATTACTGGGATCTTGTACCTCTACATGACAAGTCTTGGTTCTCATTTTTCCCCCCTCTAATTTTTTTTTTTTAAAGAGAAAATTAAACATTTTCCACACAGATATGTCTGTATATATGATTCAGTCATTTTTTATTTAAAATTTAATTTTGAAAAATGTACTTTCACTTTACTGGCACATCTAAAACATTACATGATTGGCACTGTACATTAACTTCTAAGAGTCCTATGATTTTCTACCATAATCCAGCTGTTTGCAAAGTTTTCTTAAATTTTTAAATTTTTCTTAGTATATGTTTGTAGCACATAATAACATTCACTGTGGGAAGTTGGTGTATGTACATAATGCATCTTTTTACTTCTCCTTTCCCTCCTCTTCAAAGTCATACTACATATCCAGTATTCAGTACATATAATTATTCATGTCTACTATAATGTAGATTATCATATTTTTAAATTGTAATGTACCTCCTGAGTGAAGAAAGTAACACAAATAAGCTAATAACAGCCGAAATATCTGTAAGATTTACTAAGAACTGAGGGATGCATCTTTGTGGTACAATTTCTCTTTTTTTGGTACCGGGGATCGAACTCAGGTCCTTGCGCTTGTGAGGCAGGCAGTGGAACCACTGAGCTAAATCCCCAGCCCTACAATTCCCATTGAAACAGTTGTGTAGAACTTTGCAATTGAAGGAAAAAGGAAAAAAATTAAATTGAAGGAAACTATGAAACCACAGTGAAATGGAATAAAAAAAGGGGAAAAAAGCTGCAAATTACTCTCTGCCACTTTACCCAGCAGGAGGCAGACAGGGGGGCAGCAGAGGGGGCATTGCTCCACTGACTATAGCAATGATGGACTGACAAATTTGAGGAGGTTGCTGCTGGAGACAGAAACAAAGGGGCTCATGTTTTAGTCAGTGACAGAGACTTTCTGACAGGGTCTCACTATATAGTCCAGGGATAGCCTTGAAATCACTATATATCCCCAACTGGCCTTGAATTTGCAGAGATCATCCTGCCTCAGCCTTCTAAGTGCAGAGATTACAGGAAAGCATCACTATGGCTAGCTCCCAACTGGCTTCTTTTAAATGCCAACAATAATGTGTGGGAGAAGGAAAATGGTTAAAAAATAAACTATCTTTTCATTTCATGAAACATTTAAGTACATAGATCTTTTTTAAACCATAATTTTAATATGAGAGGGCTAAGTCTTGTTGGGGTTGAAAATAAAACTATTTGTCATTCCCAGAATTTGCAGAGAGAAAAGACATTCAAAATGGTAAGTGGCAATAATCAAATCAGAATGTCAACAAAAATATAGCCTCAGGCTAAAGCTTCCAGGGCTTTATCACAGGCAACTAAATTAGACAGAAATTAATAGGCCCAGGAGGAATTCAGTGCAGAATGTGAGAACACATCTTGGCTGGAGGTCCATCTGAGGAAGGCAAAACCTTGAGATTAAAGTCACAAAGGCCAAATTTACATACTTTTCTAAGGAACAAATGGAAGTTTGAGATTATACTGTAATTGGTACCACCCTTCTGGGATTTCCCATGGAAACAAACTATTACCTCACTAGGGGTGGACAATCTTCTCTCAGACTAAAAGACAAGACTAAGAGTATAGATTATCAAATTCTAACTTCCCAAACATGTAACTCATTTCTTTGAGAAAGTGCTACCCTCCTAATTAGTCTTATATCTCTCTCAATAAATCTTTCCCACTCTTCACCTGCACTATTCTTTGGAATTCATTCTTCAATTTCAAGGAACATGAACTCACACATCTGCCATTTAGCAGGTTGGGAGTTATATCTTTCCTATACCAGTTTGACTGTAAAACAATCTGTTGAGACCTCAGAAGGATTTGGGGTTACCCCTCTTTTCTCCACTCATCTAGAAAATGATGAGTAGGCATTTTCCCTTAGTAGCCTTCCATTTAATCCAAAGTAGAGGAGACCAATTTGTAAAGGAACATGAAATGGATTTTTTTTCTTTTTTAGTACCAGGGAATGAACTCCATGGAATGGCTTTTCTCCAAATAGAGCTGAGAAAATCAGTTTTAAAAAGGAATTATACTACTTCAGGTCCAAAGATACAAATATTGTTAGAAAAGAATAGAAACATTTGACTTCCAATTTACTATGGTTAGGTAAGAAGATGATACAAGTACTGTACTCATGTAAGAAAGCCTTTTTTTATGGAAAAGAATGATTCAGAGAAGGGGAGAATTAAGGGCAAAATTGAGAGCCACTGAAAACCATTCTCAGAACAGGGATTTAGCTCAGTGGTTCTGCCACCTGCCTTGCAAGTACAAAGAAAACCATTCTCAAAGGAACAGGACTAGGTCCTCATAAAAGACATATTTCTACTGAAATTCTGAATTGCAATAAACCAGTGAGTGCAAAGACCTCCTGTTTTTCTCCCCCTTTTGAATAAAAGTAATATTATAGTTCTCCTGTCCTATTATTTGGTAAATTTTTTCTTTATTTCAATCTTTGGATTCAAGAGAAGGAGCCAGATCTGAGTGGTTTCATACTTACACCTGATGGAGATATCAAGATCTTGAACTTTAAAACTTAAACCTTAAACCAGGGATTTGGCTCAGTGGTTCAGCTGCCAGCTTTGTAAGCGCAAGGGCCCAAGTTCAATCCCCGGTACCAAAAAAAAAAAAGATTCAAACCTTAATGTAAGGATTATGAACTTCTACCTGAGAGTCAAATCTTATCTGCTACCACATTTGTAGACTGATTAGTAGCAGAACCCAGCCACATATTTTCTTTTGTATTGCAACAGCAGAGGTGAGTAGTGTGATCCAGACCTTACTGTTTACAAAGCCAAACAATGTTTACTACCTGGTTCTTTACTGAAAAAAACCTGCCAATGCCTGATTTAATGGACTGGGGTGTGTCTGGAGTGGAAATGAGTATATTTTGTCTATAGGAGGAATATAAATACTTTGGGGCCAGGGGATAGATTGTATAGTGAATTACAGATAGCTGCAAATTCTTTCTCACTTTTACCATTTAGTGGAGTTTCTCTCCTTTTGTGGGGGGAGCAGTACTGGGATCAAATTCAGGATCTTGATCTTTGGAGGCAGGCACGGTGCCACTGAGCTAAATCCCTAGCCCAACTTTCTCTTCTCTTGATTCTACACTCAGTCTTTAACCACCACAAGGTTGCAACATTGATGCAATTACAAATCAGAGCCTTACCCAGCTGATATGGCACATGTCTGTGATCCCAGCATTGAGGAGACAGCTCAGGGCTCCCCAAAATACAATGGAAGCTTCCTTATTTCTTCAAAAGTAACACTTTGAATTGTTTTTGTTTTTGTTTTTTGAGACAGGGTCTCACTATGTAGTTGAGACTGATCTGGAACTCACTATATAGCCCAGGCTGGTCTCAAACTCACAGCAATTGTGCTGCCTCAGCCTCCGCAGTGCTGGGATTATAGGTGTGTGCTACCACACCTGGCTTTTGCTTTGTTTTTTAGACAGGTTCTCACTCTGTAGTTCAGGCTGGCCTTCAACTCACTATGTAGTCTAGACTGGCCTTGAACTCACAGCAATTCTCCAGCCTCAGCCTCGGGAGGGCTGGTATTACAGATGTGAGCCACCAAGCCTGGCTCATTTGCATAAATCTTACTCCCAACGCTGTAATGTATAACATAATATAAAACTATAGTACTGTACCATTAGCAAAAATTACAGTAGTACATAAACAAGTTGTACTGTACCCAAAAAAGACACTAAGACTCTATAAACAAGATGCACAGAAATATACCAAAAAAAGACAGGCAGTAAGTCCAAATGGCAGTCCTAAACCTGAACAGTGCACCTCTGTTGTAAATCCAAATAGTTAAATAGGCTGTTACACGAGGAACATCTGTACAGGTGGGGCATTCCTTATCCAAAATGCTTGGGACCAGGAGTACATCAGTACCTATATAGCTTCTCTTACATGAGAAACCCAAAGTATGAATAATTTAAAGAGCAAAATAAAAGAGATGACAGGAACCAGGGAGGCAGATCTTTAGATGATGGGAGAAAGTTGGTGGGGAAGTGAAGGGAAAATAAAAAGGACTAAGATGTGACATGCACATGTACCAATTCCCCACAATAAATGTATTCATCATGTATCACAAAGATGTACTAATAAAACTTTAAAAATTTTTAAAAATCTGAATTTCTAGAAAATCCAAAACCAAGTTTAAAGACACTCAACCTGCATTTTGCTACACATTCATGGACCATTCTAAATTCTCACTGTATCAAAATATTCATATCCTAAATTACTATATCATAACTTTCTAAAAACAATATATATATAACACATTACAAATTAATCAATTTGTTGGATATATTTATCTCATCTTTCTGAAAATACATCTGGATCTCAGTAATTCAACAAGTAAAAAAAAATTTTAAATCTTACCAGAGCTTTTCTATGTTTACAGATGAAATCTTCAGCTGATTTGGCCCACTTGGGGAGAATGACATCATTTACTAGTTCTTTGGAAACTTGTAGACGACCCAAGTTAAATTCTAAGATATGTAAAAAATAGATGTATCTTATCATTTTAGATTTAGATAAATGAACAAAACCAAATACAAATGAGGATATATTACTAAGCAAAACAGATGGTATTTTTTCTTTAATTCTTACTTATTGGAGTAGGGTCTCTGTATTAATTAAAAACATATACAATAATTTCAAATTAGTTACTTCAAAGTAAATCAGAATAAGAATTAAGTTTTTTGTTGAGGGAAGACCTAGGACTACAGCTCTTACTTTAATCTGAATGAAAATATAATGCAGTATTAGGTAGAATTTTTACACTGAAAATAAGCAGCAATGCCTCTAATGCTCATTAGAACTCTGTTGAAACTTACATCCTAAACTTGCTCAACTTGCTTACTAGAACAGTTGTATGCGTTTTCCAGAAGAATCAGATATATAGAAGAATTAAATACATGCACATATATAGCCTAGACTGGGTTTCAACATGTTATCCTCCTGTCTCTGACTGAGGAGAACTGGGATTACAGGGGTGTGCCACCATGCTTAGCTAAGAGCAGTAGCACCGCTGAGCTAAATCCCTGGCCGTAGAACATGGCATTTTGATGAAATTTCTCCAAATACAAAGTTTTCTTATGCATGCAATATGGGAGGAAAAGTGTTAACACAAAAGAATTTCAAGACGAAATATCTTTAAATAACAGTCTTAAAATAACTGTCTGCTGCTTTAAAATACTAACATGTGTCTGGGCTGGGGATTTAGCTCAGTGGCTTGGTGCCTGCCTTGCAAGCACAAGGTCCTGAGTTTGATCCGGGTATCACAAACAAAACAAACATGTGCGTCAAGAAGGAGTGAGGTTTAAATGTCACAGAGTATCAGGATACATAAGGTCCTTGGTTTTATGTTAAGCCAGTTGCTGTACTGTGTGTTGTTCACCTTATGATCATTCCCCCTTTTTATTTGCTAGCAGAAACTTTATTTCATTGGAGTGTTTGTTTATGCCGATTTAAGGTGACTGGTCTGTGACCCAGCTCTGCAGACTGGGAGAGCTTCTGAGGAAGGATGTCTCACTTTTGAGACAGGACATGATGAATCAGTACTCCCATTTCTAAAATACTTTTGTTTCAGATACTGTTGTATCTACCTATGATGTTTTAAACTGCTTTAATCCTTTATAACCCTGAAAGAACTAGCTACTGACAAAATATTCAACATGGTAGTGAAAAATACAGAAAGAGGTTGGCCTTGATAATATCAAGGTATCTGAAACTTCTATATTTCTGGATTTTTGTTATGGAAAACACCAAAATTTTCTAGCTGCATCATTCTGAGTTGATTTTTTTAAGGCAAACTAATTGATATATCTGTTTTTTTCCCTCTCAGATCTTTTCAAAGATGTATATATATATATGGAGGCCATCAAAAATACTGTCAAGGGGGCTAGGGATTTAGTTCAGTTGCACCGTGCCTTGCAAGCACAAGGTCCTGAGTTTGACCCCCTGTACCAAAAAAAAATTTTTTTTGTCAAGAACTGCAGCTGTCAGTGATGAGTATCATAAATTGTCAAGCTAAAATTCAATTCTGCATCCCAATTAACCTTGCTCATCTCACCTGTCCCAGACATCTTGAATTTAGGAGATAAAAGTCTGAGGGTCTAGGGTCAGATTCAGTTAGCTTACCAAAATTTAAATTTGCATCTTTTTAACTTTTTTATTTCTTTGGTACTGGGGAGAGAACTCAGGACCTTAAGCTTGCAAGGCAGGTGTGGTGCCAGTGAGCTAAATCCCTAGCCCTTTTTCATTAATTTTTATAAGATAATATAACAGGAAATATAAAAACAATTTTATCAAATTTATTCAATTTAAGAATTGACTGGTTGAAATAATACCTGCCCGAGAGCTACTCAGGATAGTACATAAACAAATCACACAGATGATACTCAAGGTAAACTGTTAACTGGTTAAAAATAAATGTAGAAGTCAAGCATGGTGGTATGCGCCTATAATCCTAGCACTCAGGAGGGTGAAAAGGAGGATCGCCCTGAGTTTGAGGTCAGCCTAGGCTAACTAGTCAGTTAAAGGCAAGCCTAGACTACATAGAGACACCCTGTCTCAAAAAACAAAGCATAAAAAAGAAAAAAATGTAGAACTACCTTATAGACAAAACATTGGATATTTATAAAACATAAATATGAATTTTCAAATGCTGTAATAAACCTAGTCATTGCTCTCAACTATCTCTTCTCCTAAGTTATAAATGAAGAATCAAAAAATTATTTCTATAATGCAGTGATGGTGAATCTTTTCAGGCCTTCAATGATACAAACAGCCCACGATGAGTTCACCATCACTGCTATATGGGTTAAAAAATAAGTATTTTTTACTTTGTCTGTGCTGCAACTAGTCAAGTCTGCCATTAAACTGCAAAAGCACTCAAAATAGATGATACATAAATGAATTGGTAAGTTATGTTCCAATAAAACTTTACACAAATATGAGTGTGCCCATGAATTTGGTCCACAGACCTATAGTTTGAGGACCCTTCTTCTAAATCCTTACTTTATTTAACTCAACAACTTTTTTTTGTTTGTTTGTTTTTTTGAGATAGGGTCTCACTATGTAATTGAGACTGACCTGGAACTCACTATGTAGCCCAGGCTGGTCTTGAACTCACAGCAATCCTCCTGCCTCAGCCTCCCAAGTGCTGGTATTACAGGGGTGAGCCACCACGCCTGGCTTCTAACTCAATGACTTTTAATGACAGTATATAAACAATTCTGCTTTTCTAGTAAACACTGTACTTTGACAAATATCTTCCAAATTCAAATCTGACTCAGATATCTTAGTTCTCCACAGTACTTCTATAAAAGATAAAGCTCAAGTCATATCACTGAGTAATCCACAGACAGAGCGAATCCTGAGCTAATCTTTTTTTGTGGGGGTACAGGGATCCAACTCAAGATCTTGGGCTTGAGAGGCAGGTGGTGAAATCACTAAGCTAAATCCTCAGTCCCTTTGAGTAAATCTTTTTTTGTTTTGTTTTGTTGGTACTGGGATTGAACTGGGGCCCTTGGGCTTGCAAGGCAGGCAGCGGCACCACTGAGCCAAACCCCTGGCCCTTTAGAGCAAATCTTAAATAAGCTAAAGGCATTACAAGAATGTTCTGAAAGGTTCCTTTATTGGAACCTGCTAAGTTAAAATTTTTATTCCTATGTTTCTTACGATTTTGATTTTCCAAAAACTCTGGGAAATAGAAGAATTCAGGAATAAGTTCTTTCACGTCATATGGATTATCCATGAGAGCTTGCCAGGTAGCAGGAATGGAATGGAACTGTCGATCTGCACAGTCAAATCTGCGTGTGGAAATTGAAAAACAGTAAATACAGAATAAAAGCAACAAGAAGGCATGAAGCAAAACCTCTAAACTCCTTTAGGCTTCCAAGTGATTAGAACCATGGTCTTCTTAATCTTTATCTTACTCAAAATAGTTAAGAACCAAATCAGACTGGAGGAAAATTTTCAAGCAAATTAAATATAGTCTTAAACTTTAAAAAAAGTATAAATTATGTAGAGTAAAATTTATTGCAAAAAGTGATGTTACTTGGATATTTGAAAATCAGCATTTAAATGTAATTAAGCATTGTAGTATTAATATATTTGATATTTATAGGGATGATGTTGACTTAGCCCTTGATACATGATTATCTTTATAAATTCATCTACTCAAAAGGGTCAGTTAGGGAAATAGTCCTGTAACTAAAGCTTTCATATTTTACTTGCATATACTATTAGCTTAGTTTTAATTAATTAATTTTATTTAGATTTTACCATGAGTTCTTAGGACCTATGGGAGTTCGAAAAAGCTCAAGTGGAAATGCTGCAATTATGCCATCCTTTCCTCAATCACAGAAAAAGATAAACTCTTCCTGCTTTTGTTTCTGTTTTTTTCCCCCCTGGTACCAGAGACTGAACTCAGGACCTTGTGCTTGCTAGGGAAGTGCAGCACCACTGAGCTACATCCCCAGCCCCAAACTCCTTCTGTTTTATTTCCTGGATTTATTTAATAAGTAATGGCTTTGAGTCTAAAAAGGGAAGCTCATCAAACAAGGAAATTACATTGATGATAAAATTGACTTTTTGTTTTGTTTTGTTTTAGGGATTGAACTCAGGACATTGTGACTGAAGAAGTGCCACTGAGCTACATCCTGACTTTTCTTTGGATACCTACTAATTTTATTTTACAGACAAAAGACAGAGATTAGGCCATGTGTGGTGGCATATCCACATTTGAGAAGAAGCAGAGTTAACTGAGATAAAACCAACATACTACATAATTCATGCATTTTAGGTAGACAACTGCTGGCTTTAGTATATTCCCACTTGTACAACTATCACAGATCACAGGTTAATTTTAAAATATTCCCACTGCTCCAAGAAGAAACAGTGTTATCTATGAGAGGTGCTTCCCCTTCTGCTACCCTACCCCTGGCAACTACTAATATGAATCTGCTTTCTGTCTTCATAGTTCTTCCTACTCTGGACAGTTCATGTAAATCATGCAATATGTGGCCTTCTGGGTCTAGCTTTATGTTACTCAGCAAAATGTTGCCAGGGTTCATCCATATTGTAGCATGTATTAATACTTCATTACCTTTATTTACTCACAGCCCAACAGGAGCCCAGTATGTATATGGCTGTATCACATCTATTTATTCAGTATGTATTGACAGATGGACATGTGGGTTGTTTCTACTTTGGGGTTACTATAAACAATGCTGCTAGGAACACTTGTGTGCAAGCTATAGTGTGACTGTGTGTCTTTAGGGATACAACTGCTAGGTTACAGGATGATTCTATGTTTAATATTCTCAAAAACTGTGAGATTCTTTTCCATAAAGGTTGTGCTATTTTACACTCCCACCAGTTTCTCAACATGTTCATCAACAATAGTACTTATCCACTTTTTTTCATTAAGCTTATTGGTACATTTTTAGGTATACAATAGTTATATTCATCATTATAATCTTGTACCTTTACATGATGTATCTTTGGTTCTTATTTCCACCCTTTTTATTACAGTCATCATAGTGGGTCTAAGGTGCTCTTTTTGTGGTACTTGGGATTGAACTCAGGGGCTTGCACATGCTAGGCAAGTGCTATATCTCAGAGCTAAATCCTTAGGCCTCTCATGGTTGTGACTTTAATTTTCCTAATGTTAATGATGTTGAACATCTTTGTATGTGTTTATTGAACACTGGTATATTTTCATTAGAGAAAGGTCTGTTCACATCTTTTGCCCATTCTTAAATTGGGTTGTCTATTTAGTTGTAAAGGTTCCTTATCAGAGGCTTTTTATAGTGTTCATTTTCTTGATAGTGTCCTTTAAAGTACAATTTTTTGAAGCTCCATAAAAGTAATTTAATTATAAAATTATGAAAAGTAGAAAAGACTTAGTTATACTTTATTGCATCTTATAGGAGAAAAAGTACCTGCTATTATGATAAATGATGTAACATTTTAGTGACGTTTAGTGATTTTGGGGCTGGAGCCTCTTAAAAGCTAAGGCTTACAGTACTTAAGATACAAATAGAGGGCCAGGTGTGATGATGCCCTTCTGTAGTCCCAGCACTCAGGAGGCTGAGGTAAGAGGAGCTCTGTGAGGTATTATTATATTTATTATTATTATTATTATTATTATGAGACAGGGTCTTGCTGTGTAGTCCACACTGGCCTTGAACTCTATGTAGCCCAGGCTGGCCTCAAACTCACAAGGATCCTTCTGCCTCGGCCTCTTGAGTGTTGGGATTATAGGCATGCACCATTATGCCTGGCTGGATCTCTGTCAGTTTGAGGCTGGCCCCTGGGCTACAAAGTGAGTGCAAGGCCAGTCTGAATTACATAGCAAAATACTATCTTGAAAAAAAAAAAAAAAGATAGGGATAGAGGATACTGGCTGTGTGAGACAGAAGATACACAGAAAGCAAAAAGAATAGGGACTTGCTTACATAGCTCTTGACTGGGTGGGAAACAAAAAGTAATGTTTAAAAATAAGGCAACACAGAGACGAAATATGTATAAGCAGGGAGCTACCTGGAATATTCGTTTTGGAATAGAGGATTAGGAGAAGTAAGTTTCCTTAGATTCATAAAGAAAATGTGAAATGTAAGTAAGTTATGATACTCATTTAACATACTAACAGAACTACCAGAGACCAGTTTAAACAGGCTACGAGTCCCTTATTGCTCCATCTTGATGAATATTCTTAGGAGGACAATACAGGCACTACTGAGATTTGACTCTCTACAGATGGCTTAGATTTAGTTCTAAATCAGATCTAACACTAAATCTCTGGTGAATTCCTCAAAACAGTAGTAATCCCCAAAGGTACACTGGGATAACAGTGAAAAAAGACCTCTTAAAAGTCATTTGTTGGAGTTAGAGTGATTCAGTCTCAAACTAGTTGGCTGTCTTTTTGTTTTGTTTTGTACTGGGGATTGAACTCAGAACCTTGTGCCTGCAAGGCAAGCAGCAGAACCACTGAGTGTGGAACCACTGAAGTAAATCCCAGGTCCCAGTTTGGCTGTTTTTATTTGAATCAAAACCTAAGGGAGGAAGGAAAGGAAGGAGGGGGAGAGAAGGAGTGTGGGAGACAGGGAGAGAGAGAGGAGGGAAGGAGGGAAGGAGGGAGAGAGAAAAGGAGGGAGAGAGGGAGGGGAGAGAGAGATAAGAAAGGAGAGAGGGAGAGACAAAGAAAATAAGTAGAGGGGAAAGGGGAAGAGGTGGACGAGAAGGAGACAATGACATTATACAGCACAGAATGTCAAGGCACATCACTTTCAAGATTAACATACATTGTAAGAAAATAGCTTATTTCCCCCAAACATACCTTCCACTCTGAAGCTGGATGTGAAGGGTGGTGAATGGTTCTACACGGATAAGATAGTGCATGACCCCCGCAGAATTTGAGTAGTGAGTACCATAATGAAACTTATCAATTGTTCCCATAGGATCCTCAAAATTTTCATATCTAAAAAAAGAAATGAGTTTTATGACCATAACAGCAAATTACATAAAGAGGCTTTGGTTTGTATTACATTGCTGGGAACAGTTTTGTTTTTTAAAAGAAAAAGTCAGCTTCATCATCGAACTGTAGTAATACTATCACATCTTTAATCTTTTTATTTTTTTCCTGTTAGGTAGCAGGGATTGAAGCCAGGGCCTTCACACTGAGCTACACCTCAGCTCTTTTTTTATTTTGAGGTAAGTCTCACTAAATTGCCCAGGCTGAACTCAAATCCTCCTGCCTCAGTGCCCTGAGTGCTGGGATTACAGGCATGCAACAGCAAGTTTCATTTCACATCATATTAATATATGAAAAGTCTTATTGTTTAATGACTTTTTCCAAACAATGTAATATCCCCAAATACTGGATTCTGAAGCCTTATTTAATTTTTTTTTGGAGACAGGGTCTCACTATGTAGTTCAGGCTGGCCTTGAGCTGACTATGTAACCCAGGCTGGTCTCAATCTTGCAGCTCTGCTCCTGACTCAGCCTCTGAGTGCTGGAATTCACAGGGATACTTCAGGATACTCAGCTAACATTTTTGTTTTATGTAAATAACACATGTTCATTATGGGAAACATTAGAAAACACAGACAATTAAAATAGAAGAAATATAAAACTATAATTCTCAGAGATAATTAACTGCCTGTTCTATTGTATGAATTAATACATGCATTTGTGTGCATGTGTGTGTGTGTGTGTGTGTGTGTGTGTGTGATTCTGAGGATAACCCTGGCACTCTACCACTGGGCTATACCTCCAGTCCTCCAAAAAAAAAAAACAGAAAATGGAATTAAAGCTAGGGAGTGCTGAGCCTCATCCCCAACATTTTTATTTTGAGACAGGATCTTGCTAAATCGCTCAGGACAGCCTCAAACTTGTGATCCTCTGGCCTTGGCCTCCTAAGTAGCTGGGATTATAGGCATGCACCACACTATAGTCAGTTCATTTTTTTTAATTCATATTTTTGTTAAATAATAGGTTTGCATTATTAATTTTATATCTTTCAAAATATTGCTCTGTCAGATAAATATTTACACATATTTATCAGTAGGTTATGATGTCTAAAATACCTAGGAAAAAACTTTTCCAGCATTGGCTTTAACATATACTTATTACAAGATGCAAAGAAATTCTGAGAAATATCAATTTAAATTTGGTGAAGAAGAGACATCAAAAGGGCTGGGGATTTAGCTCAGTGGTTCTGCCACCCGTCTTGCAAGTGCAAGGACCTGAGTTTGATCCCTGGTACCAAAAAAAAAAAAAAAGGACACCAACAGAACTGCAGTTATATAAAGGGCAGCCACCAATGTACTATTGTACTATAAAAACTTAGTAAATCAAAAAAAGATAACAATGGACTGGGGATTTAGCTAAGTGACACTACACCTGCCTCGCATATGCAAGGTCCTGAGTTCTACACCTGGTACAAAAAAAGGGGGGTCGGGATTTGAGTTAGTAGTTCTGCCACCTGCCTTGCAAGCACAAGGTCCTGAGTTTGATCCCTGGTACCACACACACACACACACACACACACACACACAAAGATTTTTAAAAGGGCTGGAGATTTAGCTCAGTGGTACTACCACCTGCTTCACAAGTGCAAGGTACTGAGTTTGATCTCCGGTACAACCAAACAAAAAAAAATTTGGTCAACTATAGCAGAAATCAATAAAAATTCAAACTGAAAATAAGTATGTTCAAAACAGTTAAAAAGCACTTACTTTTCTCGCATAATTTTGGCATTTTTATCATTGACTACTCCAATTGGTTTGGAAAGATCTCTAAATACAGTGGGGTTATTAAGGTCCAACTCTCCCGAGGTATAATCTTGTAAAATCCAGGGAAACTAGAAGAGCCAATGTTACAGTTGAGACATTCCTAATATCCCCATATCTAATATCAAATGCTTATATAAAGGAATACTCTCTAATAATATTTTTCCCTATTATACACGTTACATAAATATTTTAAGTATTTATTCATCTTCAGTTCAATGCTGTTATTTCTTATAAGTCCATGGCTATATTTTCAATGAAGTGGGGGAAAAAAGCTTTTATTTTAAATTATTCTTCATGAATTATACTTCTTGAAAACACCAGGATAGGAAATGTACATAGTTTGATTACAGGAACTAAAAAGTATTCTCTAAATAATGAAAAAAAGAATAAGATAAGACTACAAGAGCAAGAAGCAATTTAAATATGTTCAGGGACCATTTTCATCTTCAGAATTAAGGATTATTTTAATCTTACATCACTGCCTTTTCCCTTTTACTTTCCTTTTTAGTTTTATTTTAGGATTCCCTATTTTTAATGTTCATACAGAGATTTCTGTAACTGAAATACCTAATAGTTTCTCTGGTGTGCAAAACTATAATAGCACACAGGATCCTAATGAGATAATTAACAATGTGAAATAGGAAGTAAAGGGCTAAAGGTGTAGGGAAAGTGGGAAGGGTGGGGGAAAGGTAATAGGGGAGAGGAAAAAAATATGAGAAACTGAAAAAATGGAAACAAAGTGTTTGTAAATGGGGAGGGGAGGAGGGGGTGAAGGGAGGACAGGGACAAGGGGAAAAAATGAGAATCAAGACCTATTATGTGAAGGTACAGAATCCCAATGATGAATGTAACTGTATTGTATACCTAGATTGTACCAATAAACTCAATAAAAAGAAAAAAAAAAAAGAAAATGTACATAAAGGCAAAAAGTGTGTGTGGGTTGGTTAGTTATTAATTCATTCACATATTTATTTAATTTTGTGATCTTAGGAATTGAATTCAGGGCCTCACACATACTAGCAAGCACTCTCTCACTTAAGTATACCCAAGCCCCTATATACTTTTAAAAAATGAAATATAAACTATCATAAATACATTTATGTATATTGTAGAACTATAAGGCAATTCCTCATATGGGATTTATACAAAACTTACCACAGGATATTGTGCAAGGTCATTATAGGTTCGTCCTGCCATTGTATTTATTTGAATGAGGTAGTCAAAATTTGATATCTCTCTGTTCACCCATTTCTAGACAGCATAAAAAAAGAAAAATCAGAGCAGCATTTTTTTGTTTTTGTTTTATGCATGGATTGATTTTACTGTTTAAAAAAAATACGTTATTTTTGAGACAGGGTCTTGCTGTGTTGCCCAGGTTGATCTTGAACTTATGAGTTTAAGCAATCCTCCTTCCTCAGCCTCCCTGGGAGCTCACACCACAGACATATGCACCACTATTCCGGACCATGCGTTCTTTTTTAAAAAGAGAAAATTAATTTCATGGAAGGAATGATATGGGAGAGGGGAAAGCACTATACGCACAAAGAAAACAAGATTCAAAGATAAAAGGTCTGAATTGAAAGACAATAGTAATAATCAGAAGATGCAAGTTTAACTTTTTAAGCAAAAGTCTGAGACATAAAAAAACACCATGAGCAGGCATCGTGGCAGTAACACCAGGAGACAGGAGGGTTGCTGCAAGTTCAAGGTCAGCCTGAAATACACAGGGAGACCCTGTCTCAAACAGCCCTTGCCACAAGAACACCAAAACAATGACTTTTCCTACCTGTGTCAATCCAGATGCTTTAAATAACTCCTGTGGTGATCTTGTTCCATAACTATTTGGAGAAGTAAGTGATAATAGTCGGCTATATACTTTGTTTCTAACCTATAAAATATAGCATTAAAATCGGTCATTTTCTTGATAACAGTTTTAGTGAGATATTATCCATTCTTTTGAATTATGTAATTAAGTTGTAATTTAGTATATTCAGTTAAGCAACCATCCCATTATCCATGTAGGTCCTCCCCAATTCTGCCTCCTTTATATCTCTTGACCTCTGCTAATCTGTTTTTTGTCTCTAGAAATGTGGCTACTCTGGATATTTCAGATAAGTAGTGGGTTGTGGTGGTTTTTTTGTTTTGTTTTGTTTTTTTTGGTACCAGGGATCATACTCAGGACCTTGTGCTTTCAAGGCAGGTGGTAACACCACTGAGCTAAAGCCCAGGCCCAGTGGGTTATGGTTTTAACTTCTCTACTACACCTGGTACTGCGACTGAATGTGTTTCTTAAAAGTTCATGTATTGGAAACTTAATCCCCAAATTCCTATGTTAATAGTTGGAAGTGGGATCTTTGGAAGGTGGTCAGGATTAGATACAGTCATGAAGGTTGCGGACCTTGTGATAGCATTAGTGGTTTTTTAAGAAAAGGAAGAGAGACCCAAATTAATATTGTTTTCCTATCTCAGCCTGAGATGTATTCCCCTATCATATGGTACTGGTATCATGCCTGTTGACCTTCTAGCTTCAGAACCATAGGCCAAATAAACTTCTATTGTTTAAAATGAGTGTGTCTCAGGTACTTCATTATAGCAGCTGAAAATGGACTGAGGCAGTTAGTGAAGTCATCTATCTTTTGCAAAATTTTGTGTTAAGGCACTAGACTTTGAATTGGAAAACTTGCTTGCCTGGTTTGATTCAGTTATGCTATTTACTAACCCTGTCAGCAAATCATGTAGTTTACTGCACTTTATTAGCAAACAATATAATTTCTATCCTTAAAGTGTTATAAATTATTCAGAGCTATATAAATGTAAAGTAATACAATTCACCTTTAAATTTTAGCTTCCTCTTCTATAAAAAAGGGATAATGGAATTTGCCACATTTAATTTCAAGGTTGTTACAAAGATTAGATACTGTATACAAATGTGACTTAAAAGCTGGGAAGTTATGCAGATGTATATAGTAGGATAGCCTCAGTCAATTACATGACACAACTTTCCATAAAACACACGCTTTGTGTATTTCTATGATGGAGATTATTTTTAATAGCAAAAAGGTAACCTTTTCTTAAATTGGATAAATTATCTTTAAAATATATAAATCAGATCATCTATAGTAAACTTGGGTCCCACAGATGAACAGTAAATTAGTTACTTTCTGTGTTAATCTGGGTTCTCTGAGTAGACACGAAGACAGAATTAAACATGGAAAGATTTTATTAGGACAGATGCGCATGAGAGAAAACAGGAGAGGCTAGGAAGGTGGGGAGGGCTGTCTAGGTGTGAAACTAGTCTGACCTCAATTGAACAAAAGAGGGAAGGAATGTTCAGGTGCAGTATCCTAAGGAACAGGTTCAGTTTATACAGCTAGTAGCCAAAATGGTACTTGGACTCAGGTAATTTGGTTTCAGAGCCTGTGTGCTTAACAACTTACACTACTTAAGATTTACTATATTCCAAGAAGAAATAAGTACCCTATTATTGTTGAATTTGAACCAAAGCTAATTTAATAAATTCAGTCCTAATCTTATGTATTACATGTTACATCACATCAGGATACTGTGAGGCATCTATTTATAGCAATATTCTACTGACTATATTTATATATACCTATGAATATATGTATACACATATATATCTACATATACCCAAATAAACTGCAAACAACCACGCTGCCAACAATACAAGTCTCAATAAAAATTCACATAATGTACCTATAGGATCTCCCAAAATTTATTTTTTTCCTCTAATATTTTGTCTTGACAAGATTATAGTCCAAAGTTCCATTAATGCTTACTAGCTAAAGTTATTTCCAGCTAATACTTTGGGATTTCTAGAAATGCAGCATACCTCTTTTTTGAAATTGAGAAAGTAGTTGGACTGGTCAACATGAAAAATCTCAAGGGCTGATCTCCTTAAGTTGTAACGCCGTAAGTGAATCTCTCGAATTTGAGAATGAGGCCACTTGAAATCAAAGCCTACACCTGAAAACAGAAGAAATCTTGGGTCTGAGGCACTGCATAAAGTCACTCATGCTTTGAAACAAATATTGCCTTGATCCCAATAAAAGTATAACTTAGGGAAAGGAATTTTATAATATAAAAACTGTTTGTTAAATTTACTGGATACTTAATTGCTTCTTTTAAAACTATTTCAAAATGCTACAGCTATTCTACTGCTTTATAAGAAGAGAGAATAATTCT
Organism: Fukomys damarensis; assembly: GCF_012274545.1. Lineage (NCBI taxonomy): Eukaryota > Metazoa > Chordata > Mammalia > Rodentia > Bathyergidae > Fukomys > Fukomys damarensis. Next base: position 103,740,199 of record NW_022900928.1, on the reverse strand, counting down.
GAACAGTGTATATTGTTTTTTTTGGTACCGGGGATTGAACTTGGGTCCTTGCGCTTGCAAGGCAGGCCACCGAACTGCTGAGCTAAATCCCCGGCCCCAAACACTGTATATTGGAAACAGTTCTGTATTGGCATTTTAGTCAGTCAGTTATTTATTTATTTATTTACTTACTTTTTGAAGTACTGGGGAGTTAACCTTAAGCCTCACACATGCTAGGCAACTGCTCTAACACAAAAAGCAGCCCTTAAAAATTTTTAAAAATAATTTTGAAACCAGTCATGGTAACAGTCACCTATAACAGAACTCTGAGGGGCTGATGCAGGAGGACTGTGAGTTCAAGCTCAGTCCAAGGCAATTTAGTAACTTAGTGAAAACATATCTCAAAATAAATAATTTAAAAGGAGATATAGCTCAAATCCCTGAATTCATACCCAGTATTCCACCAGAAACAAAACCAAAAATAAAACAACAACAATGACAAAAAAGGAGAGAGAAACAGGATCTGGCTAAGTCTCTAAATTTCCCAGGATGGATTCCAACTTGCAGTCCTCCTGCCTCAACCTCCCAAAGTGCTGGGATTACAGGCATACACCACCACACTCAGTTTAAACAGCCTTTTACTATCACATATAGGATTAGAAGAGAAGCTTATGGGCATGTACATAAAAGTACGATAAAATGAAGAGTCTTTCATAACTTTAAAATATAATAAACAATGAAAGCACTCCCCCCTTCAACATACTGATAAATAAATTTAACCCCAGGCTGACTTTTCACTTTTCATTTTACACGATAGCCCACAATTTCACTGTTCCATCTTACTGCTTTCTTCTTCTCATTCAGGATTTATTAAACTGAATACTCAATTACTACACAAAAGTTATTTTCCTATAACTCCTCACCATCTTCTTTTTCAATGCTGCCATCATAGAAGTATATGTATTGAGTAGTGATTTCTAATTTGCCAGGAATTACATCAATTACTGTGATAAGTTCACAGTCTTCTGTCAATACCAGTTTTTCTTTATGATCCTGTTCTTCTTTCTCATCACTGTAAAAACAAACCAACAACCAAAAAACCACATAAATTTATTCTGCTTAAATAGAAAGGAGTATATGTAAATATAAATCTCATATCTAAAATTAGTGCCCAAGAATTTTTGAATTATCTATAAGAAATTTTCTATTGAATATTAAACTAAATACTATGCAATGATTTGTTATCACAAAATGCTTTAATTTTAATTTTATATATTAAATATAATGAATCTAAGTGAATTGAAGAAGACAGTTAAAAATGCAGCAGTAAGCCCAGCGTGGTGGTACATGCCTGTAATCCCTGCACTTTGGAGACTGAGGCAAAATTACTGTGAGTTCAAGGCCGGCCTGGGCTACATAGCAAGACCCTGTCTCCAAAAAATATTTAAAAATTTTAAAATGCAGTAATATTTGTCATATCATTTTAGTTCTACTCTAAACATGAGTTAACCCAGGGCATATATAAAAAGATTGTCATTTTAGTGGTGTTTTATAAATGATGATAACAAGTACTAATTATTACTTTTAAAGTATAAAGTGAGACTTTGCAAAAGTAACTACAAATAGAGCCATCATCACCTTAACATCCTCCTGATATAGGAACTGGTGATAAAACAAAGAGCTTCTCTTACATAAATCACTAGAGTCATACATCTTGTCTTAGGAGGAATGTTATCATCTATATTTGCTGGAAGGAGTAACCCCAAAGGGAGAAGCATCAGGTGGTTCAGGTGACTTTAACTGCCAATTAAAGAAATAGGCACTCATACGACTCAGGAAATGTTATTCAAGTAAATCTAAGTTGCTCTCTAGGCCTATTTCACAAGTGTCTCATGTTTGGGATAGCAAAGACTAAGTCTAATTTTGTTTCGGGTGGATTGCCATAAAAATATGTCTCACAAACTTAGCTGGTAATACTGCCACCCTTTACTTAAAAGTAAGGCTTTAAAAGAGGAGCAAAAGATTAAGCAGAATTATCATACAACCAAATTTTCCACTATGAAGAATATACCAAAGATAACTGAAAATATATGTTCATACAAATTCTTATGTGTGAATATTCATGGAATTATTCATAATAGCTCAAAAACAGAAACAACCTAAATGCTCATCAGTTAATAAATGGACAAACAAAATGTGGTATCCATAAATAAATCAGTATTTGGGTATATAAAGGAATAAAGCATTGTTATGGAAAACATTATGCAAAATAAAATAAGCCAGATACAGAGGAACACATATTGTAACAACAGAGGGCCATACAGTGTAAGATTTATAGGAAATATACAAAATAGGCAAATCCATGGAGACACAAAGTAGATTAATGATTGCCGGGTTTTGAGGGCAAGGGGAAAACTGGGAACAACTATTGGAAGGTACAGGATCTCCTTTTGGAATAACAGAAATGTTCTGAAATTAGATAGTAATGATGGTGCATAGCTTATGAACACAGTAAGAAATTGCTGTATTAAACCCTTTAAGATAGTACATTTTATGTTGTGAAGTATATCCTGATTTCTAAAAACAGACCCAAAAATGAACTAAACATCAAGCCCTCCCTGTTAATAAAGACTGGAAGAATTTGTAGTTATTAAACCTTTCTTATAACAGCAGTATTAAAAGAAGTTCCTCAGACTAAAAGGAAACAAAGTGCATTCAGTTACCCCTGGTGCCATTTATTTCCTTTTAGATTGAGAACTTCCTTTTTGGAGTAACTGATGCAAAGAAATAAAGTTTTCTAATATGCATGACAATGATAATACAGAGGGGAGATGAAGAAATATTTTATATTTGCATAGGGGAGAAGTTTATTTGCATAGGGGATAAGTTTAAAACTACAAATTTAAAATATAAAAATATGGGAGTCTCATTCACAACATCACCCCGGCTTGGACCCAGAGCCCTCTCTATTGTGCGGCCGCCCAATCTACGGGCCTGGAGCTGTGCCATTTCCAGCGTGCACCTTGATTGCCTCCGACCCAGCACCAGGAGGGTGAGTTTCGTTGGAGACATCACCCCAGCTTGGACCCAGAGCCCTCCCTGCTGTGCGGCTGCCTGATCTACAGGCCTCCTCTGAAGCTGCGCCATTTCCAGCATGTGCCTCTGATTGGTTCCGACCCAGCTCCAGGAGGGTAGCCACGTGGGCGCCACTGAGCACCATCCCCCGCTCCCAACTCTTAGATCCCTTGATTGAGCCAGTCCTTGGACACACTCTGCAGAGGTATGGGGGGCTATAAAGGGCGGTGACTGATCCTATTGTGTTCCTGATTGTATCGATTGGGATAAAGGATAGGGATTGATTTGATGAGTTGCTTTCTCAACTACAAAAATGAGAATGCCTATAAGTCATTAGAGAATCAAAGGCTGGGACGCAATGATATCAGGAAGATTTAATGACCCAGAGATTGAATCAAGGGCAACTCAACAGTAAAAATAAAGATGAGAAAACACTTGAGCAAGCCACAAAGACTTCCAGTCCACCAATGGCAAACAGTAGGGCAAAGGAGGATGATAAGTCTGATAGTGAACCTCCAGGACACTCAGAACTTCACAGCGCAGGAAGTATCAAAACTGATCAATCAAGCTCTAAAAAAATTCAAAACAGAAATTATTTCCCAGATAACCATAGAGATGGTAAGCAAAATGAAAGACACGATTCAAGACTCCAGAACAGAAACTGACAAAAAAATAGATGAGCTTAGGAACATAATAGAAACCATGAAGGCCGAGAATCAGAAAGAAATGGAAACAATGAACACCCAACACAGGAAAGAAATGGAATCCATTAAACAGATTCAAACGGATATCCAAGAGATTAAAAACTCTATTGAAAGTGTAGGAAACAGAATAAAAGATTGTGAAGAAAGAATCCTCTATATAGTAGATAGGATCACGCACAGTGACCGTGAAAAGAGAGGTCTATTAAAAACAGTAAGGGAGCATGAGAAATTGATCCAACAACTCCTAGATGATGCAAAGAAGAATAACATAAGACTGATAGGAATCCATGAAGTAGCAGGAGAAAATGCAAATGACTTAACAAAGCTGTTCAAAGAATTAATGACAGAAAACTTCCCAAACAGAGGGGAAGAATTGGACATACAGATAAGTGAGGCATATAGGACACCAACTAGCCACGATCAAAAAAAATCTACACCTTAGACATATAATAATAAAGATCCCAGAAACCCAACAGAAGAACAAAATACTACAAGCAGTAAGAGAAAAGAAACAAATCACATGCAAAGGAAAGCACATCAGAATCACAGCAGACTTTTCAACACAAGCCCTCAGGTCAAGGAGAGCATGGAGTGAGGTATTTCAAATCCTAAAAGAAAACAACCTACAACCAAGACTGATGTATCCTGCAAAACTCTCTTTCAAAATGGATGGAGAAATAAGATACTTCCATGACAAAGAACATGAGAAACTTCATGAATACTAAACAAGCACTACTAAGAATGTTAAACAATATCCTAGAAAAAGACAATGAAGTTCACAACAACAGGAGACCCAACAGAGCAAATCAAATAGCCAAGGCAAGAAATTAAAAGGAGAGGACAAAAAATAAAGAGTCAACAAAAGGACAATAACATGACAATAATAAGTCAGTACATATCAGTTATAACTATCAATGTCAATGGCTTCAATTCACCAATCAAGAGAAATAGATTGGCAAAATGGATGAAGAAGCAAAATCCAACAATATGTTCTATAAAAGAAACACACCTAGTGCAAAAAGAAGCCCATAGACTGAAAGTGAAAGGATGGAAAACAATTCTCCATGTGACAGGACCCCAGAAAAAAGCAGGGGTAGCAATCTTATTCGCAGACAAAGCAAATTTCAAACCAAAACTGATTGAGAGACAAAGAAGGCCACTACATCCTTGTAAAGGGAACAATTCAAGAGGAAGAGATGACAATCATAAACATATATGCACCAAATATAAATGCCCCCAACTATATAAAATATAAAAATATGTCTAAGGCTATTAAGGTCATCTATTTCTTGAGGGAGGTTTGGTCATTTGTATATTTCAAAGAATTTGTTCTTCTCACTTAAATTGCTAAATGTACTGGTATAAAGTTGTCATTGTATTCTTTTTTCAACACTTTAATATTTGAGGTGATATCTCCTCATTCATTACTGATACTGTCTTTTTTTTTTTTAGCTTTTTGAGACAGGATCTCACTACATAGTTGAGACTGACCTGGAACTCACTATGTAGCCCAGGCTGGTCTTGCACTCACAGGGATCCTGCTGCCTCAGCCTCCAGAGTACTGGGATTCTACGCGTGCGCCACCAGGCCTAGCCCTGATACTGTCTTTTAATCCTAATTAGTCTGGCTATAGGTTTATATTTTTTGCTAATTATTTCTTAATAACAAAACTTTTGTTTCCTTTTTTTGGTTTTGTCTTCATGGATTTCTGGTTTCACCTTTATTTTTGCTTTTGATCTTATACTTCATGCTGTACATTTATTTATTTATTGCTGGTGATAAGGATCAAATCCAGGGCACTGTACATACTAGGCTAGGGCTCTGTACTGAGCTTCACCTTCAGCCCTTGTACTGTACATTTCTACTTGCTGTGGTTTGGATATTAAATATCCCCCAACAGTCTCCAGTGTGGCAATATTCAAAGATAAGGCCTTTAGGAAGTGAATGGATCATGGGACTCTGAATTCATGGGTGGTTTAATCTATTTTTGGATTCACAGTTTCATGGGTTTTGGGCAGTCTTTGTTATAAAATCCAGCTCTCTCTCTCTCTGTACTCCCTGGAAGTCATGAGGTGAGTAGTTTTAATGCACCAAATGTTCCTGGCCAGGGTATTTTGCTTTATCACAGCCTAGAATTAACAGAGTCAAGTGACCATTGGCCGAACCTCTGAAATCATGAGCCAAAATAAACCTTTCCTTCCTTTAGTTAATCTTTGTATTTTTTCACAGTGAAGGAAAGATAATATTACTTTAAACATAGCTTAGCTATATTTCACAAATTTGATATTTTTCATTATCTTGTTTTAATCATATTTTCTAATTTCAAGGTCCAGCTCCAAATGATCTCAGTTCTAAGAAGCCTTCCTTAATAACCTCAGTGAACTCTGATAGATCCCTAACAAACAATCAGCATTAATTATTGGAAATACACTGTTAGAATTTCAAGCAAATCCACAATTCTGCAATCCCATTTCTTAGAATAAAATAACTAAAAGTTATTCACAGTAGTCATACATACGTATTTACTCTGGCTGTTATGTCCTCTTCAAAAAGTTCCAATTTATCCTCCTCCATGTCACTAACCTTCACTTGTTTTGCTACTTCCAAAAGCAATGAATCACTGGAAGGTTGTGATTGCTGGACACCTGTTTAAACATAAAGTATCTATTAAACATAAAGTAAAAATTAGTATTATAGCCCTTCTATAATTTCCATTAACTATGCAATAATATGTATTACAAGTAAAGAAGGTACTTTAATTTAGAATATTCTATGATGCTTGATGGTGATTTTTAAATACATGTGGTAAGATGTATAAGTGCATTTTTTTGTTTTGTTTTGTCTTTGAGACAAGGTCTTACTGTGGAGACCAGGCTGGCCGTGAACCTATGGCAACCCACCTGCCTCAGCCTCCCGAGTGCTGGGATTACAGGCAAACACCACCACATCTCGCTTCAATATGGTAAATATTTTTAATGATAATATTAACTGTTTTTGAAATAGGCCAATAGCTGGGTATGGTGATGCACTTAGCACTCAGGAGGCTGAGGCAGGAGGATGGCCACAAGTTCAAGGTCAGCCTGAACAACATAGCAAGATTTTTTATTTTGTCTCAAAATAAAAATAAATAAAAAGCAATAGGTTAGTATACTGATAGTCTGATACAAACACAGAACTTTATGTAGTTAAGTGACACTATATAAATCATACTTAATCATATTTACTTCTAAAGCATGCTGATTATTAAGTCAAAGAATCATTCTCACTGTATTAATATAATACAATTATTATTATTAATTATTATTTTGTACTGGGGATCAAACTCAAGACCTTGCACTTGCAAGGCAGGCACAGTGCAAGCTAAATCCCTGGCCCATCAAAGTATTATGCATCTGTAAATAAATACTAAGAAAGAATATATGACAAATTGTCTTTAATTGTAAGATAAAATACAGACCAATAGCTAAAGTATAATTCTATTATATATATGTGCAATAAATATAACATACTACTTTTTTTTTTTTTTTTTTTTTTTTTTTTTTTTTTTTT
>NW_022900928.1:103723578-103732868 GCF_012274545.1 Fukomys damarensis | reverse complement strand
TTTTTTGAGACAGGGTTTCACTAGGTAGTTGAGACTGACCTGGAACTCACCATGTAGCCCAGGCTGGTCTCGAACTCACAGCAATCCTCCTGTCTCAGCCTCCCAAGTGCTGGGATTACAGGCGTGAGCTACCATGCCCGGCTTTAACATACTTCTTAAACAAAACTTTTTATAGGAAAGCAGTGCTGGTATAATGAAAAGAACATGGGCTGTGAGATGATAAACCTAGATTCAAATTCTATTCTGCCATATTAGCCACAGGATTCCATGAATTTCTCACCCCTCCCTCTTTATTGTGGTGCTACAATATTGAACCTAGGGTCTTGCTCATGCTATGTAAATATTCTGCCATGGAGTTACATTCCCAGCTGCTCCCTCACCCCCTTTAAAATATTTTCAGACAAGGTCTTCTTAAATTGCCCGGTTGGCCTCATACTTATGATTCCCTGCCTCAGTCTTCTGAATAGCTAGAATTACAGGCATGTGCCACTGCACATGATGCCTATGTTTTCTTAAAGTGGAAAAGAAGAATTTATCATCATTCTTATCAATACAGAAGGTAATATATAGGATAGTAAATATAAGTGGTAGCTATTACTATATTCATCTCAACTATCTTAACTGGCATGAAGACAGTAATATAAGTAAATATATAACTTACATGTAGGAATTTAAAATTCTATAAATTAATAAACATATTTCATTTATAGGAAATAATTCATATTAACCCAATACTGCAAATGACTATTTAAAAAACTGTAAACAAAACACTAGAAAGAAGATTATTTCCCTTTCAACTTCTTCTTTTATTGCTGTTCCCTTTCAATTTCTCAAATGGTACCACTGCTTAAACATATAAAATGCATTAATGTATTTAAAGTTGCATTTTTCTGTGTAAATCTGCTTTCAATTCACTTTCTTCTACATGGCCCATAATTATCCTAAAACAAGTTGGTAACTATCCCTACTGAACATTTTTCTTTCATGAGATCCAATGAAAACTGTTAGAATATTTACTTAAAGCACTTAAGAATGGAATAAAAATGAAAAAGCAGGAAGTCTAGAAACATCTGATACAGAGAGTTGACTTCATGTAGATAAATGATGGTACACCCACCATTAGGAATCTAAATTGAAAATCTAATGAAAGATCGGTGGAGGGTTGGTAGGAATGAAGAGCAAGGGGGCCAGCTGGGAAATCTACTGTAAATTTGGGGAAAGATCGCCTCAAATTAAGCTATGACAAGAGAAAAGGGAATAAAATTAGGAAAAATATTCAAAGGATATGTAAGAGCTAGAATCAACATGGCGTTGTATCTAAAAAGCTATCATGTGTAGAGAATTAAGAGAGGTGAGGGTAAATTTATAGATAATAATGAATTTAATTTGAATAACTAAAATATGAAGACACTGATAACCACAATACAAGATAGAAGAGAAACAATGTAGAATAAATGATACATAAATGAGAAAAGATACCTAATTTAGTTTCAGTAATATCAATTACATGGAGGCTGCAGAGAAGTCAACCTCACAGGCAGTTGGAATCACTGGTCTAGGGTTCAAAAGGAAAGCTACAACTACAAACAGAAATGAGAGAGCACCATTATACATACAGTGGTGAAGCCTGAAACGATCCAGAGAAAACAAGTCAGACAAGGTGGATAAGCATAGATCTGGGAACACTACCACTTGAAAGCTCAGAAAAAAGTTTTAGGAAAAAAAAAAAAAAAACAAAATTGGTATGAAAGTAAGGAGTGACAGCAGAGCTAAGAAAGAAATACACTTAGGAAAAGGATAACTACTAAATGCTTCAATATTAGTACAAAAATAAGAAGGAAGCAAAATACTGTGCAGTTAATTCAGAAGCGTATGTATTTCAGGAAACTTTACATGTCTCAAAATCTGAAGCTGCTGACTTCTTACTATCTCCAATTTCAGAAGAAAAGTATTTTTTCTTTACTACTATTTTTTTTTTTTTTGTACTGGGGATTGAACTCTGGACTTTGTGCTTGCAAAGCAGGCGGTGGAACCATTGAGCTAAATCACCTGACCCTCTTTACTACATTTTTAATGTCACCATTATATTTGCAGTGAATTAAAAAAAAAAAGGTAATGAAAAAAACTGAGGTGAAAAAAGGAGAAAGGATATTAGTTTTCCTGGACTTAAAACACCTGAGACCAAGAAAAAGGGACATAAAATTATACCTGTATGTATGTGTAGAGGGATAAAATGGGAAGGAAGGGGGAGAAGGAACTTCTTGGGGTAGGATCTGTTGGCAAAAGTCAGGAAAATGACGTAGGATTCTTAAAAAATTATTAGACTAATATTCAATACAGAAAGTATACTAGTCTCAGGATTCTAAAAAGGAGGAAAAGCTATATATAACTGGTTGTTGCTATGTAAGATACACTAAAAATCGGTGGTTGTATCATGGAAAGGGATACTATCTTTTAATAAGGAAAATCACTTACCATTATCTGACTTATTTTAGAATATAAAACCCTAAGGTAAAGAACATGGCTTTGATTAATTTTATGGTACCAACTTATTGGCCAATATGTTAAATTAAAATAATAATATCTTTAAAAGTTGTCACTCATTTCATCTATAACCTAGTCCCTGATCACACGGTGCAAATTAGTGCACAGATGACTGCCAGTAACTTCACAAACAACATCTTCGGTATGACCTATCTTTAAAATGTGAGCAATGAGACAAGTGAGATGGGTAGAAATGCTTAAAATCTATTTTGAACTATTGCTAGAATAACTTATTTTATTTTACTTTGTTTGTGGTCCTGGGGATTAAAAACCAGGACCTTGTGCATGCTAAGCATGGAGTATCCAGCAATATTTTAAAGTATCAGCCCATCAAAAACATTAAACGTTTAGGGCCAGGATTTAGCTCAGTGGTGCTGCTGCCTGCCTCACAAGTGCAAGGTCTCAAGTTCCATCCCCCAGTACCAAAAAACAACAACAGAACATTAAAGGTTTAGTCATTTAGAATTAGTTTGTGGTCTGTATTTTATTAGACAGCATTTCCCTACATAGTTGAGGCAGTGATTCTCTTGCCTCCTTCTCCCAGTGCTGGGATTACAGGCATGTGCCACCATGCTCAGCTTAGAATTAGGTTATAAAAGAGAGGCCTAAAGGATTGCTAAGAAAAAAAATTTTATTTTTATAAAGTTTGCTGTGTTGCCAAGGATGGTTTTGAACTTGTGATTCATCTGCTTTAGCCTCCTAAGTAGCTGAGATTACAGCTGTATACCACCACACCCATTTTTTTTTTCTGTTTTGAAGAATTCTATTATATCTAACATTAGTCTAAGGGAGAAAACAATATTTCACTATAAAAGGCATAGTTCATTTGAAACTCAGTATAATTTTATATTTAAAAACATTTTTTGTGAAAGTACCACCAAAGAAAATATGAAGTCTTCTCAGCCATAAAGAACGAGAAAATAGATTCATTTATAGGAAAATGGATACATATTGAAGATATACTCCTAAGTGAAATAAATAAGTCACACATGTGTAAATATTGAATAGTTTCCCTGGTGTGAATAATCGGCAACAATGCATAAGATCCTAATAAGATTACTGACATTTAGAAATGGGAAGAAAGGAGCTAAAGGTGTAGGGAAGGTGGGATGGGTAGGGGAAGAGTAAAAAGGGAAAAGAAAAAAATGTGAGAGAATGAAAAGATGAAAATAAAGTGTTTGTAGATGGGGAGGGGAGGAGGGGGTGAAGGGAGGGCAGAGGTAAGGGGAAAAAATGAGAATCAAGATTTGTCATGTAGAGGTACAAGATCCCAACAATAAATGTAACTGTACTGTATCCCTAAAATGTACCAATAAACTCAATTAAAGCTGAAAAAAAAAAGAAAATATGAAGTCTTAGATTTAGCACAAATATAATAGTATTAAACATATTAAACATTTAAGTATCAACTGTAAAATATCACTTTTCCTTTATAAGTTAACATTTTAAAAACAATGAAATAAAAATAACATCAACAGTCTATCTTCAAAAAATAATTTAAAATAAATAAATAGTCATTGGAACTCACCTAAATTATCTCTCAAGGCACTAGCTTCTTCATGGGTTTTGAAATTATAGTTTGGTACCAGTTTAAGTCTCATGCGGGAATGATTTTCTACATTAGCTAATTTCCAGTGAATTGGATTCTGTTTCCTAAAAATATTAATAAGTAAACAAATAAAATATTCAGATTAAAGTTACAAAGATAGGTTGACTGAAGTAGCAAGAGAAATTACCAAGTATCAGTCAGGTGTGGTGGCACACACCTACAATACCAGCACTATGAGCAGCTGAGGCAGAAGAATAGCAATTTGAGCCCAGTTTAAGCAATTTAGCAAGATCCTACTGGGGGGATTGGGGGGGACAAGCAAGCAAGCAAGCAAACAAGCAAAACAAAAGGGCCAGGCATGGTGGTGCATGCCTGTAATCTCAGCACTTGGGAGGCTGAGACAGAAGCATAGCATCTGCAAGTCTTAGGCCAGCCTGGGCTACACAGTGAGTTCAAGGCTGGCTGGAATTACATAGAGACCCTGTCTCAAAATAATAACAACAACAAATCAAAATCCTCAAAAAACAAACAAAAAACAGGTAGTGATGTGGCTCAGTGCAGAGGTCCTGGGTACGATCTCCACTATCACAAAACAAACAAAACAAAAACCACAAAAAAGTGTTTTGTTTTCGTGTTAAAACATTCATACTAGTAATCTCATTCACTTTTGTCATTTTTTTTTTTTAAGTACCTGGGATCGAACTTGGGTCTTTACACTTTCAAGGCAGGCAGTGGAACCACTAAGCTAAATCCCCGGCCCTAATTTTTTTTTTTGTACCAGGTACCGAATTTAGGACTTTGCGCTTGTGAGGCAGGCAGCACACCACTAAGCTAAATCCTGGCCCTTTGTTTGATTTTTTCATTGTTACCTCATTTAATCCAAACAACACTAAGAGAATTAAAGTGAGTGTGTATAGCTACAGTTTGTACAGGAGGAACTTAGGAGAGGCTATAATTTTCTCTGATATATGTGGTTTACAGGTAACATAAATCAGATCTGAATGGGGACTTTCAAACTTACAGCCTGATTCCTTTAATTTTTCATATTCAATGGAATTTCTTAAGTAACTATACAGTGAGTTTATATTTCAAATACAGTTTAAAAATAATTTTATTAAAAATAAAGACAAGTAAAAATGGATCAAAGAAAGAGAGATTAGGGATGCCCAGCTTGTAAAGTCTATAAAATATTTCAAAACCTGAAAGACTCTGAAATCTATTTCTAGTCTCATGCATCCAGGATAGGGACACTTAACCTATACACACTTTTGTTTTGTTACCCAGGAGTATACATTATTTTTATCACCAAAAAAACATGCAAACTTTTAAGTACTTTTTTAAAAATAAAAAATTTAAAAATTGGATCAATGATGTAAGAGTTAAGACTGTAAAATTCTGCTGGGGATTTAGCTCAGTGGTACAGTTGCCTGCCTCACAAGTGCAAAGTCCAGAGTTTGATCCTCATTACAAAAAAAAAAGACAAAAAAAGACTGTAAAATTCTTAGAAGCCTATTTTATAAACAAGCAAAGAAACTGAGTGGACAGTGGGAAGGAGATGTGTTAGGCACATGTACCAACTCACCATGACGAATATAATCATTATGTACTATAAAAATGGACTAGTAAAATTTTTCTAAAAATTGACACTTCTCCAGCAAAGATAAACAAATGGCCAATAAACACAAGAAAAGATGATCAGCATCATTAGTTATTAGGAATATCATAAGATAGCATGCCCACTACGAGGGGCTATAGAATTTTTCGGCATGTGTTGGTTAGGATGTGAATAAACTGGGACCCTCATACCTTGTTAGTGGAAACAAAATGATATGGTGCTATGGAAAAGAGTCTGGAAAGCCCTCGATGAGTCACACAGAATTAGCACATCATCCAGCAATTTTACTTGCAGATATAACCAAAGGGATTAAAAACAGATGTTGAGGGCTGGGGATTTAACTCAATGGTTCCACCACCCACCTCACAAGCACAAGGCCCGCCTCATAAGTACAAGGTCCTGCATTTGATCTCCAATACCCAAAAACAACAATAATAAAACAGATGTTCAAACATTTTTACACAATTGTTCATAGCAGCACTAATTACACCTTAAAAAGTGAGAAATAACTAATCTCCCATCAACTGTTAACTGGATAAACAAAGGTAGTATATCCATGCAATGAAATATTTTTCAGCCATAAAAATGAATAAAACATTGTTACATAATATGCTATAACAAAAACATACCAAGTAAAATAAGTCACCTATTTAAGACACAAAAGGTTACCTATTTATAGTTTCATTTTAATGAAATATCCAAAGGAGGAAAATAATAAGACACAGTAGACTGGCAGGTGCCAGGGGCTGGGGGTGATGGAGGTAACTGTTTAGTGAAGACAAGGTTTTCTTTAGAGTGATGAAAATATTCTAAAGCTAGACAGATGTGATGATTGTGCTTAATGCCACTAAACTGTACCTCCCCCCACCCGCCTTTGAGAATTGGCAACTAAACCCAGGGCTTTCACCCTGAGCTACATCCCCATACTTTTTTGTTTTGAGACAGGGTCTGCTAAGTTGTTAAGGTGCCCAGGCTAAACTTGATCTGTGATCCTTCTGCCTGAACCTTTCAGAATGAAGGAGTATAGGCATGTATCACCATGTTGAGTGAAATTATACATTCTAAAATTATACATTCTAAAATGGTTAAACTGAAGGCTGGGGACATAGCTCAGTAGCACAGTGCTTGCTTAGTATGCTGACATTGGGTTCAATTCCCATCCCCAGAAAAAAATATTATGAAATAAATAAAATGGTTAAAATTAAATGTGATTTATAGAAAAGGGCTATAAAACTGATATGATTCATCAAAACAGAAATGACTTAGAATCACTTAATTATAAAATATTTAACCATATAATTCATTAACCCTACTTCAAAGAGGTGGTGTCAGAAAGACAGAAGTATATTATGTCAATATTTACTGAGTCTAAAGTCCAATAAACCTTATATCATAAGGCAAAAAGAAAATAAGTCCATGAAAAAAACCTCTTATGCCAAGAGTGCTGGTACATGTATGTAATCCCAGCACTCTGGAAAGCTAAGGCAGGAACATGACAAGTTTAAGCTCAGGCTGGGCAATTTAGCAAGATCCTATCTCGAAAAATAAAAATGGGCTAGGGATGTAGCTAAGTATGAAAGCTTTGTGGGGGGTTGCAGGGTGCTTGGCAGCACACAAAACCTCAAATAACCTCTGATCTAATTTATAAAAACACAATAAAATTAATTTGGAATCAAAAGGGAACTGGCTTAAAAGTTCTAAAGAAAAGGAGTAATTAATAAATAATATATTCCTACCTTTCAGCCCAAGGTCCCCTTTCACATGTAAGGTAGAGTTGTACTGCCTTCCAGAGTCTAAGAGCAGCTAATCGTTGACTGCTAAGTTGTTTAAGCATATTATTATATCTCAAGTTCTCTTGGCGTGCTTTTCGATTAAATGGCTCCACAAAAAACTCCTGAAAGGAACAGCAGTAAGAGCACTGAATCATTTATTTAGAAAATTTTAAAAAATGGATCAATAAATTTACATAATATGAGAAAGAAGCTTGTGATCATACTTTTATTTCATTACAATAATTACCTTTAATGAAGCCTGCTATAATTTTACATATAATCTATTCAGACTATTTTAAAACTTAAAAGAATAACTAGCAATAAACTTGTATTACACTTTTTTTTTTTTGTACGAAGGATCAAACTCAGGACCTTGCGCTTGTGAGGCAGGCACCGGAACCACTGAGCTAAATCCCCAGCCCTAACCTTCCACTGTCAAGTGAAATCTTTCTTTGGAATCCTTTGATTTATTAGGAATCCTGAACAAGATTCATGTTTAATGAAAGTAGGAAGAAGAGTTATCACATTCCATACCATTACAGATCACTTAAAAGGCAATGACAAAAATAACAGATAAATCCTTTATAATGGAAAACTTCATGTCTTACACTGTTCCTCTCTGAACAGCACCCTAGCTAGCAAATGAATTTATACTTATTCTTGTTCTTGGGAATAAAAGAGACTGATAATAGTTTCTACCAAAATATAACTTTAAACCGTGAATTGAAAGATACATGTAAGATATATATATGATATATATGTATATATTTTGTTGTTGTTTGTTTTTTGAGACAAGGTCTTACAATGTAGTTCAGGTTGGCTTTGAAATCACTATGTTGCCAAGGCTGGTCCCCAACTCACAGCAATACTCCTGCCTCAGCCTTCCCATGCTACGATTACAGGTATGTACCAACCACACCTGGTTCTAAAGTTTTATAATAGACAAGTAGTGGGCTGGGGGGATTTAGCTCAGTGGTTCTGCTGCCTGCTTCACAAGCACAAGGACCGTAGTTTGATCCCCGGTACCAAACAAACAAACAAACAAACCCCAAAATAGACAAGTAGAAAGACTGGCTTATCTCACAATGATATTCACATTTTAAGAACTAAAATGACAACATTAAATTTTCAAACAAAAATTGAATTACCTTATAACAAACAGTTAAAGACATGGATCAAATATGAAAGCAACACAACTCAGCATGGTTATAAATATAAGCCTTAGCATTAGACCTTAGCTACAAGCCTAAACTAATTCTCTTAATTTATTTTAGCTACTTCTCTGAGGCAAAGTGTCCTAATCTGTAAGAGGAGGTTGACCAAAGCTGTTATCAAAAAGGTTAAAATCTATAGTACTTCATACAGGCATAGTAGAGCATGATTGTAATCAATACTCTGAGGCTGAGACAGGAGGATCAGAATTTTGAGTCCAGCCTGGACAATTTAGCAACCTAGCAAGACCTTGCCTCAAAAAGTGAAAAAAGATTTGGGAATATAGCTTAGTACAAAGGCCCTGGATTCAATCCCCAATACCATTTTTAAAAAGTAATTTGGGATACAGTATTATCAAATGTTTAAGACAGATCATGTTGAGAAATTGAGGAAGTTGTGACAACTGTGTGAAAGTTAAACATCAGTTTCAAATTTTTCTTTTGGACACAAGGTCCCATTATGTCACAAGAGCTGACTCCTCTGCCCTCAGCTTCCCAAGTGTACACTGCCATACTTGATTTCACTATTTATGTACATAAATATATTTTTAGCTTCTTTTTTTTTTTTTTGGTACCAGGGATCAAACTCAGGCCCCTGC
>NW_022900928.1:103695973-103723449 GCF_012274545.1 Fukomys damarensis | reverse complement strand
CATACTTGATCCATATTTATTTACATAAATATATTTTTAGCTTCTTTTTTTTTTTTGGTACCAGGGATCAAACTCAGGCCCCTGCGCTTGCGAGGTAGATGGCAAAACCACTGAGCCAAATCCCCAGCCTTATAAATATTCTTTTATTTTACTGACTGACTGATTGATTGATTGGTTTTTTGAGAGAGGGTCTCACTATGCAGTTGAGACTGATCTGGAACTAGGGAGCCCGGGCTGGTCTTGAACTCACAGCGATCCCCCTCCGTCTGCCTCCTGAGTGCTGGGATTACAGGCGTGTGCCACCACGCCCGGCTTATAAATATATTTTTAAATTAGGTGTTCTAGAAAACATAAAGGTGAAGTTTCAGAGAAAATGCTAAGAATATACAATGGTAGAATTTTTCTCAGGACAAAGTAACAGTATTTACAAGCAGTACATACTAGTAATTACTCTTATCCTAAGGAAGTTATCTTGGAAAATATATATCTAACTGTAGGGATGACAGTGGAATACTACACAGCCATATAATGACACAGAAAGGTATACTCCATGAAGTCAGCTCTCTGTATCCATGAGCTCCACATCCACAGAGAGTCAATGAACAGTGGACTGAAAATATTTGGGGACAAAATGTACTTGTACTATACATACACACTTTAAATAAATTATTTTTATTATTTTACTGTAATACAAGTAGATATTAAAGAAAGAAAAAGCAATTCTATGAAAAATAATTTTTCATAATAAAAATAGAGAACAACAATGGTAAATACACTGTGTAATATGATCTTAAAAGAATAAATTTTCATTTGTTAATCTGTCTCTCAACTCATTTTGTCAATGAGCAATTCTACATAATTTGGGGGAAAAAATCATTCACAATTCAAATTGTTATTAGACCTACTTTTCCTGCCTACAGGCCAGCTATGGCACAATATTACTCTATTTTCACCTCCGGTCACAGCTATAACTTCAATGGTCCTGGGATTCTGTGATGCTGTAGGGCAAGATTATACCAGCTGAAGATAATCCTGGGGAGGAACAAAATCATCATTTACATTTGCTGCTCCTGATATACTGAACCCATTGTCCTCGGAGTCATGTTACATTTATTACTTCCCATGTACAGAAAAAAGGTGTGGCACACTCCAGTTTAAGTTTTGCTGCCCAGAGCAGCATTGATCAGGCCCAAAGCACAGCTTCTTCTCTAAGTCTCACTTATGTCTCTAATACTTTTTTCTGTACGAGGGACCAAACTCAGGACACTGAGCTTGTGAGGCAGGCAGCAGCACCGTTATGCTAAATCTCTGGCTACTTCTGTCTATATTAATTAATTTGCCTTGCGCTGCCATGGCTCACAGGACACTAGGACTTACTGCAGAGGTTCTAGTAATGTCCCCTTTCCCTGTTCCCTACATCATTCCCTAATAATACTATCTTTTTCTTTGCATAGAACATTTTAATTATTAACAAAGTATTTCACTCTCAGTATAATTTTGAACAGTTCCATCCTATTTCACAGTGTTTATTATACATTTTGGTCCTTACACTTTCAGAGAGACAATTTGATAGTTTTATGTGTTTGATTTATTTCACTTAAGAGTATGGTTTCAAGGTACATCCATTTACCCAGAAACGTCTCGTTTATCCTTCTTTATGGCTGACTGACTAGTACTCCATTATATATAAAAAAACACATCGTTTTTATCCATTCATCAGCTGATGGGCATCTGGGTTGTTTCCAAGATTTAGCTATTACAAATTGTGCCTCTATAAACAAGGGTGTGCATACATTGCTATTGTATGATGCTTTTAATTCTTTTGGGAAGATACTCTGAAGGGGAATAGATGGATCAAATGGGACCTCTAATCCTAGTTATTCTAAGGAATCGTTACACTGATTTCACCAGTCTGCACTCCCACCAACAGTGGAGAAGCGTTCCTTTTTCTGTACATTCCTGCAAGCATTTGTTGTTGATTTCTTGATAACAGTCATTCTTTCTGGAGTTAGGTGGAATCTCAGCATTGTTTTAATTTGCATCTCTCGAATGACCAGTGTGATGCTGAACATTTTTTCATGTTTATTTGTAGTTTCTACTTCTTCATCTGAGAAGTGTGTATTCATCTCAGATCCCCATCTTTGGGTTCGGTCTTTAAATCTGGGGGGGGAGGCTGTTTTTTTTTTTTTCAATTCTTTATATGTTTTAGATAATAGTCCTTTGTCTGAAGACCCACTGGCTAAAAAATTTTCCCACCCTGTGGGTTGTGTCTTCACTGTTGGTGATTTCTTCTGCTGTACAAAAGCTTTTTAATAAGATAAGGTCCCAACTGTTGATTCTTTGTAGTATTTCCTTTGTGGTCAGGGTTTTGTTCATGAAGTCTTTGTGTACTCCCTAATGTCCTCAAGCATTCTACCTATTCTTTCTTCCAGCATATTTAGTGTTTCTGTTTTAATACTTAATAGACTGTTGATATATTTTCATTTTATGTTAGTGCATGGTGAGAGACAGAGGTCTAGTATTTGTCTTTGGCATGCAGATGCCAATTTTTCCTGCACCATTTATTACAGAGGCTATCTTTCTTCCAGTCATAGGTGGCTGAGTGTTAGCGGTTATTTCTGCATTTCTTCTAATTTGTTCCACTGATTCTCAAAAGGTCTGCTTTTTTGTTTGTTTTTTTGAGACAGGGTCTCACTATGCAGTTCAGACTGCTATGGAACTCACTGTGTAACCCAGGCTGGTCTTGAACTCGCAGCAATCCTCCTGCCTCAGCCTCCTGAGTGCTGGGATTACAGGCGTGTTCCACCATGCCCAGCTGGTCTATTTTTGTTTTTGCCAGTACCCTGCTCTGTTTTCTTTTTTTTTTAAATCACAGTAGCTCTGTAGCATAATTTCAAGTCAGAAATTATGATGTCCCCTGCTTTGCCTTTGTTGCCCAGAAATGCTTTTGTTATTCTAGGTCTCTTCTGATTCATATGAATTGTAGGAATGATTTCTCTAGTTCTGTGACATATGCTGATGGTATTTTGATTGGGATTGCATTAAATCCGTAAAACAATTTTAGGAGTACGACTATTTTCATTATGTTGGTTCTTCCTACCCATGAGCAAGGATATCTTTCCCTTTTTTGTTTTGCTTTGTTTTCTTTGAGCTATGGTCTCATTGTGTATTTCAGGCTGGCCTTGAACTCACTATGTAGTCCAGGCTAGCCTTGAATTTATGGCAATCCTCCTGCCTGAGCCACCCGAGTGCTAAAATTACAGGCATGCACCACCACAGCCAGCTTCTGTTTTCTGAGATCTTCTTCAATCTCCTTTTTCAGAGTACTGTGATTTTCAATGTAAAGATTTTTTTCTTTTCTTTTTATTTATTTATTTTTTTCTCACTGAGTTTACTGGTACATTTTAGGTGTATAGTATAGTTACATTCATCACTGGAATCTTGTACATTTACATGACAGGTCTTGGTTTTCATTTTGATTTTTTATTTTCTTTGTGAAATTGATTCCTAAGTATTTTATTTTTTTTCCATGCTATAGGGAAAGGTGTTGCTCCTCAAATTCTCTCTCAGTAGTTTGTTATTTATGTATAGGAACATTATTGATTTTTGATTGTTCACTTTTTATCCAGGTACACTACTGGAGTTTGGTTATTAAATCTACAAGTCTTTTGGTGGAGTTTTTGGGGTCTTCTATGTGGAGTATCATGTCATACACAAACAATGATAATTTAATTTCTTCCTTTCCTATATTCTATTTCTTTCTCTTGTCTAATTGCTCTGGCTAATGTTTCCAGAACTATATTGAATATGTGTGGTGACAGTAGACATCCTTGTCTTATTCCTGATTTTAGAGTAAAAGCTTTCAGTTTTTGACCATTTAGTATGACGGTGACTGTTGGTTTGTCATGGATGGCTTTTATCAGACTGAGATAAAGTCCATCTATACCAATTTTCTGTAGGATTTTATTATGAATGGGTTTTGGACTTTGTCAAATGCTTTTTCTGCATCTATTAAGATGATCATGTGATTTTTGTCTTTGGCTCTGTTGATATGGTGTATTATATTTACTGATTTGTATATGCTGAACTATCTCTGCATCCCTGGGATGAATCCTACTGGGTCATGGTGCACATACAGACTTTTAATCATTGTCATCCCTGTACTATATAACATTACAACTACTGAAATATTTATTCTCTTAGGTATTATGAATAACCTAATGATGCTTTGTAGTATACAAAAGAAAAGATAAAATATGTAAAACATAAAAGGTTGTCAGGCGAGACACTGCCCCCAAAAAACAAAAACAACAATACAACAAAATGGTGATATACAAAGAAGGCACCATTTATGGGTTTTAAGCATCTGGAGGTTCCATACTCACAAGGGTGGTGTTTCCTGGAATTAATCCCTCAGACACTAAGAACAACTATGTATGTAAGATAAAAAGGACTAGCACATTAAATAATACCATTTTGGCTTAACCAAATATATACATAAAAATATAGGAAAGATATATATGAAAATGTAAACAGTGGTAGAATATAAGCTCTTTCAGCCTTTATCTTACAGAACCTATGGAACATGTGCCACAGTGGGCAATAAGGTGGGATAAAAAAATCATGTGTAAAAAAAAAATTATGTGCAGTATAAAGTCTATTCTCCATGAACAGAACATTTATTATTATTATTATTATTTTTTTTTTTTTTTTGGCCCGGGGATCGAACTTGGGCCCTTGAATTTTTTTTTTTTTTTTTTTTTTGACCAGGGATCGAACTTAGGCCCTTGAACTTTTTTTTTTTTTTTTTTGAGACAGAGTCTCACTATGTAGTTGAGACTGACCTGGAACTCACTATATAGCCCACTCTGGTCTCGAACTCACAGCGATCCTCCTGCCTCAGCCTCCCAAGTGCTGGGATTGCAGGCGTGCGCCACCACACCCGGGGACCTTGCACTTTTGAGGCAGGCACTAGAACATTTATCTTTTATCTGTTTAAACACACACACACACAAACACACACACACACCAGAATTGCTCAAAGTTAGATTACAAATTGACTCATTTCTTCAATACTTCCTGCATTTCTATCAATATACACTGCTTTAATAATCAGAAAAATATTTTAGTGACTATTAATTCTTTTTAAAATTATTTAAGTTAAATGACTTGCTTAACAATAAAAACAAAGTGATTATTAAACAAAGAGGGCATTAAAGATAATCTAGTCCAAGCCTGGCAAGGAGGTGCACACCTATAATCACAGTACTCTGAGAATCTGAAGTGAGAGGATCAAAAGTTGCTTTTAACTGTTACCATTCATTTATATCTACTTAAAATACATCTTTCCTTCAACTCTTCCTTCCTTCTTGCTGTCCCATGCTTCTATGCATTTGGGCCTGAAGGTAGTCCTTTACCATTACTGTCATACAAGTCTTCTGGTAATTTCCCTCTGCTTTTGTCTGAAAGAATATTATTTTGCCTTCATTTATTTATTTATTTGTTTGGTGCCAGAGATTGAATTTATGACCTTGTGCTTGTGAGGCAGGCACACTGCCCCTGAGCTAAATCCCTGGCCTACCTTCACTTATTTTTGAATGCAGAATATGGCTTAAATATATAGCAATACTTAAAATAAGTATAACTTTCACTGTTTATGGTAATACCAAATATTCTGACTGCAAATATTATTTAATTTTGCTTAAGTTTGGGGAGAAACCTTTGCAAAAATACAGATTTTAATGTTATTAGAGGTTGTACTTTTGACTATTTTTAACATATTTTAAACTGTTCTAATAAAATGGGCAAACAATTATCGAAATAATGTAGTTACTATTTTGATAGCAGTAGTTCTTAATGATGAACATTAGCTATTGATGGGGCCGGGGATTTAGCTCAGTGGTTCTGCTGCCTGCCTTGCAAGCGCAAGGACTCAAGTTCAATCCCTGGTACCAAAAAGAAAAAAGAAAAAAAGAAAAACAAACTGTTGATGAACAGAAATTTTTTTATGGTGCAACCAGTCCAGTCACTAAAGACTAATGCTATCCTTGAAATAATCTTCCTTACAGGCATTTCTTTTTCTTTTCCTTGTGGTACTAGGGATTGAACCAAGGGCTTCATGCATACAGGCAAACATTGCAGCACTGAGCTACATCCCAGGCCCTTTTAAATTTTGAGTCAGGGACTTGCTAAGTTTCTCAGATTGGCTTCCAACTTGGATTTCTCCCACCTTAGCCTTCCCAGGGGCAAGGATTATAGGCAAATGCGAGATGTCTAGCTCTCAAAGGCATCTTTGATAGTTGTTTCAATTTTGAAAGCTATGTGAGAAATGAAGTTTATAAGTTGCAGGTCCTCAGTCTTGAAATCATCAACTATTTCAACATTTAAGAGATTTTTAGTTTGGAGAAATAATATTGTTCCTGTTGAAGCTGTGTTAACCATTGTCATTCATGTGAAGACAAACACTCTCCTTGCTATGTAGTATACAAAGTTCCCTAGCAGCTGCAAATCTTTTACAAAATCAGAAAGGTAAACTGGGAGAAGACGCTGTTGCAGAAAAGAATTCTAAATCCCTCATGTTTTGGCCTCTGTTACAACTGGCATGAGAGCATTACTGTTTGTTATACCTACTTGGTAAATAACAAGGGCAAGATATGATGCCATCAAAAGATCTTCTGGATTCTAAACACATAATAATTCTTGTCGTAGGGTTAATTTTGATTATATCAATAACTTTGGCAGGTGTCATACTAAGACTACAATAATCCAAGTTAATTTGTGAATTCTGTCCTAAAATAAGTTGACCGAAAAGCCATAAACTGTCTTAAATATTTTGTTTTGACCGAGAATACTAAGCTGGCAAAAACGTTTGGGAACCAGTGATCTTTAATCACTCAGAAGAGAATTCTTTGGTATTCATGGATCCCTTGGTATACTATTAAAAACTTCAAAATACTCTCCCTGAAACATATTTAATTGGCAGTAAAAACAAACAAAAACATCACTGCCAACTCTTCTCTCGTATTGAAGCAAGCTTGCATGCTGAACACAAGATGCCGTTGTTGGCTGAATCTTCATTTTTACCTACAGCAGAGTATGTGCCCTAGTTACTGTAGCCTTCCAATCAGCCATGGCTATGACACAGGATCCAGTTCATATGTGAACCAGCAAGTGCCTGCAACTCTTCACTCAGCTACTTGGGCAGTGGGGAGCAAAAGGGTACTTTGAGAGAGGTATCAACCTGTTCCAGCAACAATTATTAGTGTGAAAAGACTTATTTTATTTTTTAAAGAAAAGACATGTATTTCTTTTTCAGTTTAGTTTCAGGGACGTCCTGATGTCAAGTGAATAATTCTGCTTCTTTTTCTTTTGAGACGGGATCTCACTGTATATAGTTCAGGCTGGCCTTAAATTCTTGGTGATCCTCCTGCCTCAGCCTCCCACATACTGGGACTGCAGGTGTATACCACTATGCTCAGCTAAATGTGGTTTTTCTTGAAAAATCCATTAATGTAGTCCCCTATACTGAAAAATTTTCAAATGCTGAACCAAGTTTCATTAATAGGAAAATCAATCAATCAAGCAATCTACCTACCTACCTACCTTTTCATCTATTTACCTACTCACCCACCCACCTACCTTATATCTGGATGGGGTTTATGCCTGGGCTCCTGAGGAATACTACTCTATAGTTTCCTTATATTATTCTCCTCCCACCCTGGTACTGGGAATCAAACTCAGGACCTTGCACTTGCCAGGTAGGTGCAGAGCCACTGGGCTAAATCCTTGGCCCTCCTTGTACTATTCTTGCATGCTTTCAGTAGGACTATAACACTGTCCTCATAAAATGATTTGGGAAGTATTCCTACCTTTCTTTTCTTATGAAGAGGCTAAGGAAATTGGTGTAATTTCTCCATTAAACGTTCGGTATAATTTGCTAGTTAAACTATCTGAGCCTAGAGTTTTCACATTTATAAGGTTTAGGACTATAAATCTAATTTCTCTAGTAGACACAGGACTATCTAGCTTATCTACTTACTATTGAATTAGTTTTAAATTTTCTATCTACTCAGGAATTGATCCATTCTCAAGTTATCATATTTATTATGTATGGAGTCTGTACTAGTCTCTTAATACTCTATCAATATCTATAGAGTCAGTGCTCAGTTTGCCTCTTTATTCCTGGGATAAGGAATTGCTTTGTTTTGTTTGCTTTGAGACATGCCTTACCATGTAGTTCAGGATGACAGTCCTTCCAGTCTCAACTTCCAGAGTGCTGGGATTACAAGTACATGCCACCATGCTGGGCCTAGTTATTTTTTTTACTTCTTTTCTTTTGCTCTGTTACTCTGGCTAGAAGTTTATCAATTTTACTGATATTCTGAAGAGCTAGATTTTTATTTCACCGATCCATTGTTTTTCTGCTTTAACTCTAATTTCTGTTCTTACCCATATATATACATATTTTTAGACTGGGCACTGAACTCAGGACCTTCTGCTTGCAAGGCAGATGCGGGGCCACTGAGCTAAATCTCCAGCCTTTTATCCATATTTTCTTATCTCTCCTTGTTATAAGTTTAATGCCACGAGTTTTTGGGTTTTTTTTTTTTTGTACTGGTGTTATACATTTAAATTACATTGCTTTTTCTAGATTCTTGAGGTAGAAACTTAAAATTATAAAGTTGAAGCCTTTCTCCCTAATAAGCATTTGGCGCTATACATTTCCCTTTAAGCACTCATACATATTGAGCCTCCTTAGAAGTATATACTGGTGGACTTCCAGTTCAACAAACTAATTTTTACATAATCATTATATACAGAATATTTTAGTATTAATATTCAATTATTTCTGATCAGCTGGGGTTTTTTTCTCCAATTCTGAAACAATTTTCAGACAGACAAACTATTAATCACACTTTTTAAATTTCAGGCTTAGTAGCACTCTCATTTGAATATTAAATGCTTAGAATTAATAAGAAAAAGTAGGTATCAAAATATTTGGGCTGGAGGTGTAAAATGTAGCTCAGTGGTAAAACACTTATCTAGCATGCACAAGGCTCTGGGTTTGATCCCTAGCTCTGCAACACAAAATAAAACACAATATAACAAAACAATTTTTACCTGAAATTTGAGCTTGCTTTCTCCTCCTTCCCTGTCTCGTTTATGCATATTCACCATTAAGGCTTCATAACAATTCTTCCAATAAAGTGCCATATTTTCATGACCATCATAAAATGTATGAGTTTCATATTGCTTCATATAAGGAACAATCTTATTTAAAAAAAGAATATACAAAATTTGGTAAACACATCTACGAAAATGATAAATCAGTAGAAGAATCTTGCTCAAAAAAGATAAAACTTACATATTTTTCAATGTAAACTTGCCATTCGTTTGAACTGCAATATTCTTGAAAATCTTCAAAAAACGAGGAGCTAACATTGGTAAAAGGTAAAGAAGGAAGGTGCAAGTTCATGAAGAGAAGTTCATAAATTTTGGACACCAGAGTATGGACAAGGGGAATCAGGAATGAGTAGGTCTCAGTCTGTTCTTTGATTGATTGACTGAGAACATGTTCCAGCTTCCCTAAAATGTAACACGCTTCCTCCTGGCTTTCAATCACTTTGGTCTGAAGAATGGCATTTAGCTTGGCTGATGCCACTGCACAAACCTGGGAGATAGATGAGAAAGAGTAAAGTGAAGCAGAATTTAGTTATAGCAAGTTCAGAACATGGATATATTAAAGGTCAAGAATGATGAATTATCTCAGATCTTACTTTACTTTTAAGCTAACAAATAAGCCTGTCACATTTTCATAGTAATCTGCATAAAGTATGAGAATTTTGGACCAGGGTCAAAGATCGACAGCAATAGTAATAATCATAGTATCAGGACTTGGACTGGCTGCCCATACTGAAATTTTCACAGTGAGAGACGAAAAAGTCTAGATGATACCTACACATGGAGCTCATGCTTGGGGAGGAACACCAAGTACCTGGAACCTGAAACTTTTTTTATCTAGGCCGAAAGTTTGTCTGGAGGGAGTCAGGCCCTCATTTCCAAAGCCTTTCACTATACAAGCAACCTAACAAATGTATTTGACCCTCTACTCATGCAAAGAAATACAAGAGACTCATGGAAAGCTTCTACCACTAATGACTGGAAGAAAACCCTGTCTTTCTCTGGATATGAATGAGGTAGCATAGAGGTCCAATAATTGTTGCAAGCCATTTTGTGTTGACAAAGCCAGCTTAAGACAAGAGCAAGGCTAGGAGAAGAGCAATTTAACTGAATGAGAGCCCTGACCAAATCCTTCATCTCCTCTTCACTATGGGATTCTCAATTATTTGAGGCACTAAAGCTTCAAACTTAAGTCACTTTGAATTGGTGTTTCCGTTATTTGGAATAAAGTACTCTGATACATAAGGACAGGTATATACAGGTCTGAGTCCTTAATTAAAACCTAATTACTCTTAAAATTCCCAAGGAAAATAGATACCAAAGCACAAGCCCAGGCAAAGGAATACTCTAGATTACTATTAAAAGTTGGTCAAAAGGAGCCGGATGAGGTGGCGCATGCCTGTAATCCCAGCACTTGGGAGGCTAAGGCAGGAGGATTGCTGTGAGTTCGAGACCAGCCTAGTCTACATAGTGAGTTCCATGTCAGTCTCAACTACATAGTGAGACCCTGTCTCAAAAACCAAAAAAAAAAACAAAAAACAAAAAAGAGTTTGTCATAAGAACCAATGTGGAAAAGTAAATTAAGTGAATAAAGGTATTCATTTTCTTTAGGCTACATAAAAATCTAAGCCTTAAAAACCAAAACAGGGAAAATGACAATACTGTGCCTCCTTCTCCCTCATTCTTTTTACTGATTTTGAATATAATTACTTCCCAGAATAAAGAAAAGCAAAATAAAATAAATTATTAGGACTTGACACCACTTTAGGAATATATTTGTGGTAAAAGCTGATCTTGGAGGTGTGAACAGGCCTCTGCAGGCAAAAGAAACAAGAGAACCTTAGCAAAGCAAATGCATTGAAGGAAATGATCTCTAACATTGTCCAAGGCTTTAACTTCTAAATTAGAAAGTAAGGCTCTTCCACAATCCTCATATTCCACATGTTAATATCTAGGGGTTTTTTTGCTATGTGTTTGAAAAAATACTATTTACATAAAATGATGAAACCAGATGCAGTGGGGGTCACCTATAATCCAAGCTACTCAGGATGGAAGGTGATAGCAAGTTCAAGGTAAACCTAGGCAACCTATCAAGACTCTCAAAATAACATTTGCAAATGTTGAATATTCAGTACTTTGAGTTTAATATCATGATATTAAAAAACTCTAAGTATATACATTTACTTAAAAGTATAAAGCTACTTTAAATAAATATATCATTGAAGGGGGAAAGGGATAAAATAAAATTTATTTTAAAATAAATAAGTACATCATACTTTATACTAGACCACTTCCTCATTTTTGGACAGATACACATTTCTTTCTCCCTGACCTGGCCTCCATTATAGAAAACTGCTACAGCCAGGCATGGTGGCGCACATCTGTAATCCCAGCACTTGGGAGGCTGAGGGAGAAGGATCACTGAGTTTGAGACCAGCCTGGGCTACATAGTGAGTTCCAGGTCAGTCTCAGCTACACAGTGAGACCCTGTCTCAAAAAAACTGACACAAAAAAAAAAAAAAAAAAAAAAAAACAGAAAAGAAAAGAAAACTGCATTAGGGTCACCTGAGGAATTTTAGAAAACCAAACAAACAAACAAAAAAAACAACTATTGCCCAACTCTCTCCCCACATCTGAATGAACTACGATGAGTATTCCATGAGTATTATGGTTTAAATCAAGA
The DNA here is from genome assembly GCF_012274545.1 of Fukomys damarensis. Classification (NCBI taxonomy): domain Eukaryota; kingdom Metazoa; phylum Chordata; class Mammalia; order Rodentia; family Bathyergidae; genus Fukomys; species Fukomys damarensis. Next base: position 103,711,586 of record NW_022900928.1, on the reverse strand, counting down.
ATGCACCTGGGCCAAGGATTTAACTTAGTGGCACAGCACCTGCCTGGCAAGTGTGACATCCTGAGTTCGATCCTCAGTACACCCCCCACAAAAAGGCCTAATAAGCTCATAGGTGGAGCTTTTGGACAGTGGCTGAATTATGGGGGCACTATAGCTGACTTGCTGTTGGGAGATGGAGCCTGACTGGAGGGAGCAGGTCACTGGGAACATAAACTAGAAGGGTCCACCTTGCTCTCTGCTTCCTGGCTGCCATGACCTGTGCAGCTTCCTTGTAGCAGTCCATTCCACCATGTACTTCCTGCCTTGGAGCCAGCTAACCATGGACTCAAAAAGTGAGCCAAAATAAACCTCTCTTCTTTTAGGCTGTGTGTTGAGTATTCTGTCCCAGTGAAGAGGAAAGAGACAAAGACAACTGATGTCCTACTTAGGTAATTATTTTTAAAGGTCCTCTAGCTGACTTCATGTGTAGCGCCCAGGATGAAAATCACTAGCTGAATTGAGACAACTGGGAGGAATAGGTCATGTAAGCCCCTGCAGATGATATGCTACATCCAAATCAGTCAAAAGCCACATTTTTCCTTCAGGCTAGGAAATCTTGGCTTTCTATGTGAAATCTTGTAAAACCTGAGTAACTGGCAATTAGTACACATGGGTGAAACCAAAGCTTGATAGGCATCTTCATTTTGCAGGGAGCTCTATCGTAACTCCTATAAACAAAGATCCTTTAATGTGCAAAACCTCAGGAAAATACACTTTTATTTCTGAGAGAATAAAATTAAATGGGCTGGTAAAAAATATTTTAGATCAGCTACTCAGGAGGCTGAAGCTAGAGGATTATTCTGTTTGAGAATAACCTGGGCAAAAATGACTAATCTATGACTAATTTTGGGCAGAAAGATAGGCATAGTTTTACCTGTAGGTGCTGCACTCATTATTTAACAGGTGTTAGTAGGGGGTCTTACAACGGGATGGACACCGGATATTTAATGATGAACTATAAAGACATTTTGTTTTGGGAAATTTCACCAAATTAAAAAACACACAAGTGCAATAGGAACAAAAAAAGAGTTCTATCATCTATAAATAGCTACCTGGCTGGCATGCTAGCTTTAACTGCTTTAACCATCATTAGGCTAACATTAATAAAAAAGCAAAAAAAAAAAAAAAAAAAGGCTTCATTCTATTTCTAGGAGAAGAAAATAAAAAAGAATGCCATGTTGAACATCTTCTGTTGAAAGACTGTCTAGTGTTTCAGATTATGATGTGAGGATACAGTTTCAGAGTGGAATTACTAGATAAAGTACAATTATTTCTTAAAATTCTTAGTTCATATATTTTCAAATTGTATTTAAAACTGTATAGTTGAAACTTCCACTATCCTTATGTCCTATAGTCCATTTATTTAACTAGCTTTTCTGCATTTTCCAAGTTTTCTGCATTAAATGTGTTATTTTCATGATTTAAAAAAAACATGGAGAAATGAGTTTCACACAGGAGAAAGAAAAAGAACACCAAATTACTTAATATATGATAATTTCAATCATTTGAAAGACACAGTCATAGAAAAAATAACAGAAAGGAAATAATATATTTAAATACTAGTAATTGTTTTCTCTTAGGCTTTGGGATGTTGAATAATTTCTTTGTTTTTTACTCTTTATACTTTTGCAATTTTTCTCAGTAAGCATGTACTACTATGATCAGAAAGAACTATTTATTGAAAGACAGAACCATCAGATCATATTCTCTTTAAAATAAGACAATCTTATGTCAGAATTTTAACTTCTCCATATTCCTAGCAACACTATAACTCATTTTTGAAGATTACTAGAAACCAGTTCCATACTGACTCCTCTGTATCAATAAAATTGCAATACTAAATTTGCAAATACTAAAATAAAAAGGGCCAGGTAAATAGCAAGTAACTGTAGTTATTTTCTTTTTTGCTTTTTGGGAGAGGAATGGGGCCTCGCTTTGTAATTCAGGCTAGTCTTGAACTCACTATGTATCTCAGGCTGGCCTCAAGCTCACAGCAATCCTCCTGCCTCAGCCTCCCAAGTGCTGGGATTACAGACATGCGCCACCTTACCCAGCTAACCGTGGGACACTTATGACTAATCCAAATTGGGAAGGATACAGAAGAAAGCCTTATTATGTCTTAGAGAATGTCTAATTCAATCCAAGTATCACAAGTACCAAATGTAAATAATACAAAAATAAGAAGAGATAAAACTAAAATTCACATGGAACCTTTAAAATATAAGGAAGAAGTAAGCAATTAATTGTGATGTCATAAATTGAAACTCAAAGTGAAACCACATATATTACTGAAATGAATAAAAGAAAGTACTGGAAAGACAGTACCATTTATTTATCCCTAAATAACTCTAGTGCATACAAGTACAGAAAAGAAAAGAATTGACAAACCTGCAAATTGCCGCTTTCAATGAATCCCAGAAGCAACTGGATCTGAATTTGAGAAAGTTTTACCCAAACTGGACTTTCAGAACACCAGACTGACAGACACTCAAAGAGCAGCATGATATCCTCTAAAAGCTATTACAGAGGAAAAATTGAGAAATAAAAATAATTTTTAATGTACTGATTATGAGTTTCTCCTAACAAGAATAAAAAAAATCACAAATATATCAAAACTCATCCTATGTTCAGTTGGTGAAAGCCAAAAGAAACATCCCAGTAGCCCAATGTGGTGGCACATGCCTGCTGTCCCAGCTACCCAGGTGGATGAAGCAGGAGGACTGCTCTGTTTGAGACCATCCTGGGCAAAACGTTAAGACTTGGTTTTAAATACAAAACAAAACAAAAAACAAAAACAACAAAGAATCATCCCAGTAACAGCTAACAAAATCTGTGACTGTTCATTATGTTTTATCCATGTTTTAGGTATTAATGTTCCAAAAAGTGGGGAGTCACTTGGGGGTGAAGTTTATTGATACACCCCTTACCTAGCATCTACTACAAGGCCCAGGGTTTGATTCCCATTGCTGGGGGGAAAAAAGATACAAAATCTTTCTCTTGATAGTTCTTAACTACACAAAAGGTAATTCTAAAAATAATACTAACCTTCTCAGTCCACATGTTTGAATTATCTAGTCCCTCTGAATACAGGAAGTCTTGTATGATCAGTAAAAGTTGGAAGGCATTTTCAGCAGTTACTGGATTCGTTTTTGCCTCTCTGCTTTCTGTGAGTTCCCATTCTAACATCTTCTGTAGCAAACTAAGTATAAAAGAGTCCTCTTATTTTAAATTAGAAAGAGAATATGAAAGGTAAAACAATAGTTATTAGTAGTATTGTAGCTCCAAGATATACTATCACTAGCAGATATTACTAAAACATTGTGGATTGAATTCAATACAGTACTACTGGAGCAACTTTTCAATGTTTTATGTGTCTTTAATATACTTATTATCAAAAGTGAAAGTCACTGGTTTTACTTGACTATGAAAAAGATTTGACAATAACTCACATTCTATTCTCCACAAGATACTTAAAATGACTTCTTTCAGGTTTGAAATTGGGAAGGTTAGAGAAGAAAGCCTTATTATGTCTTAAAGAATGTCTAAGGAAAAATTTAGAGGTAATTTTCCCTAGTGTGCTGCTGTTACAAAGTCCTTTTATTTCCCGGAAACTTTAAGAGACCTAGAGAAATTTCATGAAAACAATGCTTTTTTCCTTTGCACAAAAATACTAAAATTTGGACAAACACAATGCATCCGTCCTCAGATACTCAGATGCAGAAAGCAATTTAAATAAGAAATCTGAAATCATATAAGGCCCAGACTTATTTAAGATTTAAATCTCCTCACATGGGAGTTAGTTTGCTATTTCTCTTTAGATTCTTCCAGGATGGTAAAACATAAGAAAAGAAAATGAACGTAGTTTCTCTTTTGCCCTCTATATCCATTAAATACTCAAGAAATTTTCATTAACTATCATTGTATTAAATTCTTACCTACTCCAAAAGGAGAGCAGAAAAAAAAATCACAAACTAAATATTTACTTACATTAATTTTATTTCATCTGATGGTCTAAGTAGCTCACTGGATATTCCAGGTTTAGTTAGTGCTGAAAACACTTGTCCCCGTTCAATCCAAGATTCATTATCAGACTTTTCTAGTCCCTTATACATTATATAATTTAAAATATCTGTCAGCAATTGAAGAAGCTCCTCCTCACATCTCTAAGAAAAAGATACAGTAATATTAAATTATCAGGGGAAGGAAGTGTTAAGAGTACATCATAAGAACTATCACACACTGACTAATCACGTAACTTTGTTTATTTATGTAATGATAGCAAAGTTTTATTAAAGGTAGGAAAAGAAACAGGCTCTGCAAAATGAGTTTGGGCCAAGAAAAGGTAGGAAAAGAAATACACCCAACAGTGTGAGGGTGGGCCACCATACAAGAGTGGACACAGTGGCTGTAACATATTTCTAGATTGGAACCTGGCATTAGTTGTTTTGGTTTTGTTTTTTCCCAGCAGTGGGAGTCAAACTCAGGACCTTGCACTTGCCAGGAAGGCGCAGTGCCACTGAGCTAAACTCCCAGGTGTAACATAATTTTAAATGTTGAGAAAGCTGGAACTTTATTAGGCCCTGGATATAACTGATTCATAAGACATTGGCTTTGCTCTCAAGACATAATCAGGTGAATTCTAGGCTTAGATCATGAAATTTAGAACATACATATAATACAAAACTCTTAGTAACTACTCAGACATTGCTAAGGATCAGAAATATGTAACAGACATAGGATAATAAAAACATATTTGGAAAAATAAGGAATTTTACCTCTTGGTTTTCAAGCAAAGAGAAGTCATCACCAAAGCCCGTATCACTGGTGCTGCATTCTTTATCGGACTGAGCAGAAAATGACTTAGACTCTATTGAGGATGGCGTGCTAGGCAGGCTATCTGGCATTTGGTTCCCACTGTCACTCAGTTCACAAGTGTCAACTCCACTGAGATCTAAACTCAAATGTGAAGGGTTACTATGCCAGAGCTCTTGATTCTCCGACTTACACAATTCTCCCACAGAGGTATCTTCTTGAATTAGTAGTGTGCTTGAGTCTAAAGACTGTCTATCCTCCAAACTCCACTGATCCGAAGACACACTAGCTGACAAAATAAAGTTGATTTTTTCATCATCTGTCTTTTCATCTGAGTTCCTCTTAGTATCTTCAGTTGATGTATTTTTATTGATTTCGTTCATTAAAACAGCTCTACTGTGCTTATGAAGGGACTTTCCATTTTCGAAATTTACTTTTAAAAAAAGTTTAACTAAGGTATCTTGCCAACCCACTTGTTGTGATATTTGATGTGCTGCATCTGGCTGGGACTGCAAAATCTGTAAAATCTGAAGAGAGTAAAATAGTAAAATTCTTCAAAAAGTGTATTTTATACCCAAAATTCTATTTGTAGTTACTCTGACGACAAAGTAATTTAATGAAAAGATGTGGCAATATATATTTCAAAAGATTACAATTTTAAATGATAAGCTATTTGGAGAAATAATATTGTGGTTTCAACAAATCTGAATATTATTCACATACAGAGTAGGCATATTTCAAGTATTAGCTGAAAAATAAAGAAAACTAAAATGACCCTAGACATGTCAAGATGTTATTCATTTGTTCAGATGGAAAGTATAAGTAGAATGATCATATATATAAAGCATAATAAAGTGGCATCTTCTCAACTACTTTCCAAGAGCCTACAACATTTACTCAGAAAATATTACCACAAACCTACTATGTGCCAGGTACACTTCTAGGCACTAGGGTTAGGGGAGCAAATAGGACACTTTGTTAGAACCTGGATATACAAGAATGTTTCCATCCTTCCTTTCCTTTTTTTTTTCTTTTTTTGTGGTACTGGATTGAACTGAGGGGCAGTCTATTTGCTGACCCACAACTCCACCCTTTTTATTATTTAGAGACATTATCTGAGATATAATGTCTTTCTACATTACCCAGGCTGACCTCATACTTTTGATCTTCCTGTCTCATGTTCCTGAGTAGCTAGGATTACAAATATGGCCATTACACTTGCCCCCATTCCATTTTTTCAAGTAAGTTAATGACTGCTTTTAGTAAAACATTTCCTCACAGTAATTCTGTATTATAGAAACAAAACAAAAACAAAATTTCTATTCTAAAAAATTAATACTGCTCAGAACTTCAATACTATTTTTTAGCCAGAATAAGAAGTTAAAATTAAAAGCCGGATTTGGTGGCGCACGCCTGTAATCCCAGCACTCGGGAGGCTGAGACAGGAAGATTGTTGTGAGTTCGAGACCAGCCTGGGCTACATAGTGAGTTCCAGGTCAGTTTCAACTACATAGTGAGAGAGACCCTGTCTCAAAATACCAAAAAAAAAAAAAATTAAAATTAAAAAGACAGTGACATGGCAATGTGTATGATCACTACTCTCCAACTGACCTCAAATTCTTTTGAATAAAATATTCTACAAACAGGTCTCAGAATGTAGCACAATGGTAGAATGCCTGATTTGCATTAGAAAGACCCTAGGTTTACTTTCCAGCACTGCAAAGAAATAACAGAATCCAGTTAACATCTTTAAAATGTTTTTTCAAAAAGCCAATAAACTTTTATATAGATGACAACTCTGGCTCCTAAAGTTGAGAACATTAGTAGCAACAGTACTAATATAAGCTGATATAAAAAACAATGAGTCACAATGATATGTAAAGTTTCTTTCTTCATTAATATAATCCATCAGTGAGCTTGGTGCCAGTTGCCAATTCTTCTAGATTACGCTTTTCTTACCAGAGGAACTTTTCATGATATAACTTTAAAGTGTTCATAAAATAGGCATTATTTTATGTGTATTTTATACACACACACACACACACACACAAACATACATATACACACTCTAACATGTTATATATATATTTTTTTTCTTCCCCCCCTCCTTGGTACTGGGCATCACACTCAGGTCCTTGCACTTGCGAGGCAGGTAGCGGAACCACTGAGCCTGCTGAACCACTGGCCCTGTGTATTTTATAATAGAGAAAAGTCAAGCTATACTGAGCTGTTTCTAACTAAAGGCAAGTGAAAAGGAAAGATCAATTAACATGACATTTCAAATTCTTATAATTAAGCAGTGAAAATCAGTGTCACACATTGGTGAAATATAAATTGGTACAGTTATTTTAAAGGACAAGATGGCAAAAATGCATCACTCTTTGATGGAGAGATTCCATTTCATAGAGTATGTCATACAGATGTATTGCTACACATAGGCAAAAGCTTCTTTTAATACCAGTTTACAACAAAATACCAAAACAAAACAAATGGCCTAATTGTCTATCAATAAGAAACCAGATGGGCCAGGGATGTAGCTGAGTGGCAATGCGCCTGCCTGGCAAGTGTAAGGTCCTGGGTTCGATCCCCGGTACTAGAGAAAAAAACAAACAAACAAACAGATAATACATTATAGAGGCTGGGCATGTAGCTCAGTGGTAGTGTGCTTGCCTAGCATGCATAAGGCCCTCCTGGGTTCATTCCTCAGTATCACAATAAATCGACCAAGCTTCATAAATAATTAAATAAATAATAAATAAAAATTGAATAAAAACTTTAAAAATACTTTACAGAATATTCATAGAAGAACTAGGCATGGTGGTACATGCCTGTAATCTCATCTACTAAGGAAGCTGAAGCAAGAGGATTAAATCTGAGGTCAGCCTGAGCAATTGAGTGAGACCCTGCCCCCACAAAAAAAATGTTTTAAATAGGGATAGGGCCCTAGCTTAGTCAAACCCTAGTACTGCCAATAAAATAAGACAAATGAAAACTACATAGTAATTAAAGACAGTATATCTATATAAATTTTTTAACTGACACTATGATCCAGAGGTAATCAGGAAATAAAATGAAAGCTGGGTGTGGTGGTGTTATGCCTGTAATTCCAGCACTCAGAAGGCTGAGGCAGGAAGAATGCTGCAAATTCACAGCCAGCCTGGACTACATAGTAAGTTTAAGGCCATCCTGAAATATACAGTAAGACTGACTCAAAATAAAACAAGCAAAACAAAACAAAAATTTTTTAAAAAGCAAGAAAGCAAATTAAACAATTAAGTGGTCAATAGTTACCACATAAGAGAGAGGAGGTTATGATCATGAGGCACACAGGATGTATATTGAATATAACTTGTTGTTGGAATATTCAAATTACAGAAATTTTAAAATATTATGTTAGTATATATCAATCATAATCATTGAAGATTTGTTAAAGAAACTACCTCTTGTAGCAAATTTCTAACTCTAGAAAGTGTATTTCCACATAGAGCTAAAAAGAAAAAAAACTGACATACTATTTCTTTTTATTATATGAAGTAAATTTACTGTAAAAATGAAACATTTTTTTGTAAAATGATTTTATTTATAACATAAAGTTGAAAGTTTATCTGTTACAAAATATGTAATGAAAGTTATTGACAGTATGATGATGATGTTATTGTTAAAATATATTTTAAAACTTTACTAACCTTTCTGCAGAGGACCACTCTGACGTTTACATGTGTTCTGTGAGATATATATACCACAGATAACAGATCTTTGAAATTAACAGGGTCTATGGCAGAAAAAAACAAATAGTTAAAATTCAGACTCATAAACTGCTAAAGAAAGAAACGTGGGTATTACTTAGATATTAACAAATGCTGAAATGATTATTTCATTTTCATATAAGAATTATAGGTATAGTCAAATTTTACCAAAAAAAAAGTTTAGAATGTTTGATACCAGAGTCAATACTAAGCTACTGCAATTTTCATCTAATTCCTTGAATAAAATGTCTATTCTATATGCATCTAATATTATTATCTATTGTCTATCTATGATCTATCTATTTTATCTTATTAATGAAATTGTAAACCACTGAAACTTACAATAAATTGTACCTAACAAACCCAGCTTCTGGCATAAACTTTAGTTTGCTGTAAATACTGAAAATTTTTTATTAAAATATTAAAGCTTTAAGAAAAGGATATGTATCTGAATTTAGTTTTCATTCTTTTCTTGGGGGGGATAAAAAAAGAAATTAACCTGTGTTATGTACCTGTACCAAGTTGCCACAAGGAATGTAAATATGAATGAAAGAAAGAAAGAAAGGCAAAGTTAAAGGGAAAAGAATCCTTCATTCATATTAATAGTATTATTTCTTATTTGTGTACTCAATCATTAACTTAGTCAATAAACACTGAGCAAGAAAAACCTAGGATTCAAAACATAAAAGCAATAAAAACACAAACATGTTACCAGAAAGGCCCTGCTGAATCAAGTAACAGCTAATTTAAAAAGCAACCTGAGAAAGTAGGTTAAAAAAAAAAATCTTCTAGCCAGGAGAACCATTTCTTAAATGTATTAACAGTACCAGTCTTGGCCATACCTGTGTTTATGATCTGATTGGTAAGGTTTTTAATGAGAGAGGTGTTAATGGATGCTTCATTAAGGAGGAGTCCCAATCCTGAGTAGCCAACTTCTCTGAGTTGAATACGGTGTTTACTACGTTCGTAAACATTTGTGCATTTCAACATCAGTTCCATAACCTGATTACAACAAGTAATATAGTTTTCTCAATATAAAGAAACTATGAACAGTTTGTCATCTAGGCTAATACTGAATAAGACATTTCTCTATATCAATTTTTAGAATATTATTTTACTGTTTAGTATAAAAAAAAATCACCACTACATTACTATCATAAAAATGGATTTAAGAATAAATTGGACGGAAATGTATCTATAGTTGAATAGTATGTTTAAAAATCTGGTTTTAACATAAAAGAGAAATGAATACATGTAGCTTGCATGAGGAACAAAGCTGTGTCAAGACCCCTCTAAATCAATCTAATACTGAATTCACTTCTGTAACTTTTGTTTTGTTTTGTTTTTTTGAGTTCAATGGAATTCAAGTTGGCCTTGAAATCATCATGCAGCCCAGGCTGGTCTCAAACTTGCAGCCATCTTTCCACTTTGGCCTCCAAGTGCTGGGACTACTGATATGTGACACCATGCTTTAGCTATTTCTGTAACATTTATCAAAATAATTTTCAAGAACAAGAAAGGACTTGTGAAGTGACCCAATCCAAATGCTAAAAGAGAGATGGAATGAGTGGCCTGATGTTTGAGGTGAGATCAACACTTAACAAAAAAAGAGGTACTATAATCTTATATGGAAAGGTTAATTTTGGCAAAACATCATAAACAATCTATGCAAGATTGTTTTTTAAGAAATAATACTGAATTGCCATAAAGGAACTCTCGTGAGGACAGATGTTCTAAAGAACAATGTCAGGCTAGGAATGCAACGCAATGGTAATGCACCCACCAGGCAAGTGCAAGGTCCTGACTTCAATCTCCAGTACTGCGGGGGGTGATGAGGGGTACCCAGCCTCAAGGGGTCACCATAATCAATACTCAAGAGGTACCATTTCAGACTATCCTGCATCTTTATTTTGAGTTTAGGAATTGTGAACATAGGGAATCCAAACATAATTCCATAAAGAGCCTTTACGTGAACAGTATCAGAATAAACAACTGTCACCAATTAGGCATAACCAACAGAAGAAACATGAAAAAAGTACACCTACTTTTAGAAATATGAATAATTCTTCTAATTTTAGATAACAAAAAGGTGAACTGGGTGGCTTTGGCCAAAGTTCAAAGTCTTGGATATTTTGGATAACTTAATAATATATGTTCAATCTTTTGCTAAGTCACTACCTTCTCTGGCTTTAGTTTCTCCATCTGCAAAATGGAAATAACAGCAATAACCCCGTAACAAAGTTGGTAAGGATTAAGGAAACTATTATATTTGAATTTCTTACTACTTGACATACAGTGGGTACCATGCAGGTCAGCTTTTTTTTTTTTTTTTTTTTTTTTGCAGATTAACGCTGTGTAGTTTAGGTTGGCCTTGAACTCACTATGTAGCCCAGGCTGGCCTTAAACTTGAGGCAATCCTCCTGCACCATCCTCCTGAATGCTAGAAATCACATGCATGTGCCACAATTCCCCTACAGGTCAGCTAATACTATTAACTGTTAAAATGTTCTGAACTGGCATACAGATCCGCCATAAGTTAAAAAGGAAATGAGATGCTTTATATTGAGGATGGTATAATAAGGTGGATACACCACTGAGATAATTCATCAGGTTATAATATAATTAGTTTAACATGAAAAATAAAAATCAAAATAAACTGAACTTAAAATAGGTAAGAACAGGTATGTTGCAAGGAAATTCATATATCCACAAATGACCCCATATATGAAGATGGTTAGATGTCTGTACCTTAAAAACAATTTCCCTTAGTTTATCAGAGTACTTCTGATTTAAGAGCAAGGCATAAAGGATGTCAGCATTTCCTGGTTCAAACAGCAGTAAGAAAAGTTGGCCTCTAGTTGGGCTGGTACGTAGAAGACTGCAGAGTACATCCAAAATTCCAAAGAGCTTTGAAAATTAACACCAAAACAAGGAGTCACATGAGTGTATACAAGCACATAAAATCATAAACTACACAACAGTTATTTAACGAAAACCTATATAGACTATAGACCAATGCTTAGCTTTACTGAACTACGATTTCTTCTGAGTCTGCCCTTGCCTGTTCTTTCTGACATACGGATTTTTAAACCAGTTTTTCCTTATTCTCTCCATATCAGACCTGTGGAAACTATCCTTATCCTTCTGCCATGTAAAAAGCCATCTCTTTGGTTTTGTTTTTTTTTCAATAGCACAACACTTATTGGTATATTTTAGGCATATATAATGATAACACTCATCATAGGGAATTTGCACCTACACATGGTACATCCTTGAAAGGGCATCTCTGCCATGACACTGTTTTTCCTGATCTGCTCAACATGTAAAATCTTCCTGTACAAACCTCATAGAACTTCCTATCTCTTTTGATATTAGTATGCTCTTCTGGCTTCACACTTACTTATAAGCCTCTCTTATGCCTCTATTAGGTTAAAAGAATGATAATGTATTCATCTTTGTATTATTGTCAGTGTCTAATATTATTGTCTATATATATACTGACTTCTTAACAAATAACTCTTTGAATTGATCAAAAAATATCACTGGCCACGAATCACAGATATAGGTATCATGTAATAAAATAGCTATTAATCATTCTAAATGTTGAGAAATTTTGCTTTTTGTTTTTTTTCTTTGTGTTTTGTTTGGCATTTTGTGCTACTGGGGATTGAAACTACAGGCCGCATGCATGCTAGGCAAATACTCTATCACTGAATTACATTCCTAGCCTTTTATAAGGACTGAAATGTATAATGAATGTTGGGAAAAGAGAAGAAAGTGTTCAAATGGGAAGGGGAACAAGGAAGGAGGGAAGGAGAAAGGAAGGGATAAAAAAAGTGAAAATAGAAGGAAAAAACTGAAGCAAAGCTTCTGTACATAGGGAGGAGAGGGAGCTTGGGGGGTGCAATAAAATAAATTTAGTTTAAAAAGATAAGATCTTTTGAAGTTGCCTAGACTGGCCACAAACTTGGCAATCCTCCCGCCTCATCCTCCCTAGTAGCTGAGGTTGCAGACATGTGCCATCATGTCCAGTAACGGAAGTTTTTGAAGCAATCCAATTAACATGAAAATAACCTCCGTTAACTCATCTGTATAATACCAATTATCAAGTAACCACTGAGTACACAATGAGCATGATATGTAAAAGCAAAATATTTTAGTCAATATAAATTAAGGCTGCCCAAACTTGTGGTGGTCAGAGTACTATAAAAAAGGAGCATAGAAATATCAGAAAATATTTTTGGGTCCTAGTTTTAGGTAGATCAGATATGCAACTTTTTAAGTTTAAATGAAAAGAGTAATTTTTGGCTTGTATATTTTACATTAGTGATTCTCAAATTTTAGACATGTATCAAAATCACCTGGGGTGCTTGACTCATTTAGTTAAATCAGTACATACTGTATTGGCATTTCTAGAAAGCTCCAAGGTTAAAACTGGTCAGGGATGGACATTAGGAATTACTATTTTGGGGGCCAGGGATTTAGTTCAGTGGTTCAGGTGCCTGACTCTCAAGTGCAAGGACCCAAGTTCGATCCCTGGTACCACCAAAAAAAAAAAAAAAAATTACTGCCTTGGGGTCCAGATCACTGCATCTAAAGGCAGATCCTAGCCAGGAATTAACTCCAACCCCAGAGGCTCGGGCAACCTGCCCAGCCAAGGCCGGACAGGAGAGAGCTGTAGAGGCATAAAAACTTTAGTCAGAGGCCTGCCCCATAGCATTAGTAAGTGTGTGCAGAACCCAGGGAGCAGTGATGTGGTCCAGACCAGTGCACCTGCAGGCAGATCCCAGCCAGGGATCCACCCTGACCAGAGAGGCTAGGGCAAGCCTGCCCAGCAAAGGGCAATCCAGGAAAAAACTGCACAAGTTTCAGTCAGAGGCCTGCCCCATAGAATCAGTGGTTTGAACCCAGGAAATGGTATACTGGTGAGCAGCAGAGAAAAGGCCTTTTGGTGGCTTGCTGAGAATTGAAGACCACTGGGTGAGCAAAAAGTTTTCTCAATAAAGGCATAGCAGGCTGCATCTCTTAAAATGAGAAGACAGGAAAACAAGTCCCAAAACCAGACTTTCAGATCACCTAAGGCAATCCTAAATGGAAATGTGATGGAACAATCTGATACTCAACCACCTAGACTCCCTGAACTGGCAACAAAAGAGAATCTGGAAAAAATGAAGTCACAAATAATTTCTCAGATAGCAGGAGAGATTGTGCCCACAGTACAAGACATGATTGATAAATCTAGAACAGACACAGATTTTTAAAAAATAGAGGAACTAAGGAACATGATGAATCCCAACATAGGAAATAAATTGAATCCATAAAACATATGCAAACAGATTTCCAGGAGATTAAAAATTCCATTAAAAGTTTATGCAGCAGAATGAGCCAATACAAAAATAGAATTTCAGATATAGATGATAAGATTGCAATTAGTGAACAGGAAAATTAAAGTTTCTTAAAAATAGTAAGGGGAGCTGGGCATGGCCGCACTCATGCCTGTAATTTCAGCACTCAGAAGGCTGAGGCAGGAGGATTGCTGTGAGTTAGAGACCAGCCTGGGCTACATAGTGAGTTCCAGGTCAGTCTCAACTACATAGTGAGACCTTGTCTCAAAAAACAAAACAAAACAAAAAGGGAACATGAGAAATCAATCCAACAGCTGCTAGATGAGCAAAGAAGAATAAAATAAGACTGATTGGAGTCAATGAAGAAATATGAGAAAGTCCAGACAACATAAAAAAACTGCTCACAGAAGTAATGGCAGAAAACTTCCCCAAAAGGGGAAAACAATTTGACACACAGATAAGTGAGGCATAAAGGACTCCAACTAGCCATGATAAAATAATAATAATAATAATAATCTACACACATGCATATAATAGTTAAGATTCCAGAAATCCAACGAAGAACAAAATTCTACAAGCAGAGAAAAGAAACAAATCACATACAAAGGAAAGCCTATCAGAATCACAGCAGATGTCTCAACACAAACCCTAAGGCAAGAAGAGCTTGGAGTGATGTGTTTCAAGCCCTAAAGGAAAACAGCCTCCAACCCAGAATGATGGACCCTAGAAAACTATCTTTCAAAATTGATGGAAAAATAAGATACTTTTATGACAAAGAGTATGGTAGGAACTTCATGAGTACCAAACCAGCATTCCAAAAAATTTGAAATAATATCCTAGGAAACAACAACTAGGATAACAATCCCAGGAAGCCCAGCAGAATGAATTCATCAGACATGACAAGAAATTAAATGAAAAGTGAGAGAATTCAATAAAAAAAAGTCATGACAAGGATAAGTCAATACTATCAGTTATAACCATCAATGTTAATGGTCCCAATTCACCAAACAAAAGAAATGGACTAGCAGAATGGGTCAAGAAGCAAGATCCAACAACATACTGCATACAAGAAATACACTTAATTCAAAAGAAACTAATAGACTGACAGTTAAAGGGTGGAAAACAATATTCCATGTGCCAGGAACCCAGAAAAAGCAAGAGTAGCTATCCTCTTTGCAGATCATGTTGATTTCAAACCAACACTGATTAAGAGAGACAAAGGAGGACACTACATCCCTATAAAGGGAACAGTCCAAGATGAAGAGATCACAATCACAAATACATATGCACCAAACACTAGTGAACCCATCTATATAAAACAAATACTAATGGACATGAAAAATCAAATAAGCACCAACGCAATAGTAATGGGGGATCTTAATACCCCACTGTCCCAAATGGATGCATCAACTAGACAGAAAATAAACAACAAATGGGCTAGGGATTTGGCTCAGTAGTTCCACTGCCTGCCTTAAGAACACAAGGGCCCTGGCAGAATGGATTAAGAAGCAAAATCCAACAATATGTTGTATACAAGAAACACACCTAGTGCAAAAGGAAGTCCATAGACTGAAAGTGAAAGGATGGAAAACAATTCTCCATGCGTCAGGAGTCCAGAAAAAAGCAGGGGTAGCAATCTTATTCTCAGATAAAGTAAATTTCAAACCAAAA
>NW_022900928.1:103633298-103694802 GCF_012274545.1 Fukomys damarensis | reverse complement strand
AAAAAAAAAAAAAAGAAGAAGAAGAAAATAAACAACAAAATACTAGAATTCAATCAGACTCTTGAACAAAATGGACTCAACAGATGTTTACAGAGTGTTGCACCCCCACAAAATCAAAATACACATTCTTTCCAGCTGCACATGGGTGGTTCTTCAAAATAGACTACATTCTCGCTCATAAAACATGTCTATATAAGTGCAAAGTAACTGAAGTGACCCCTGTATATTATCAGACCATAGTGCAATGACATTGGAGAGCAACAGCAAAAGAAACTGCAAGAATTTCACAAACACATGTAAATTGAACAGCACACTCTTAAATAGCCAATGGGTCACAGAGGAAATTAAAGAAGAAATAAGACAGTTCCTACAATTAAATACAATGACAATGCAAACTATGGGACACAATGAAAACAGTCTTATGAAGGAAATTCATAGCAGTGAAAGCACATATTAGGAAAACAGAGCAAGTGCAATTAAAAACCTGATGCTAAATCTCAAGCTTCTAGAATAAAAAGAACAGGACAAACCCAAAGTTCATACAAGGGAGGAAATTACACAAATCAGAGCAGAAATCAATGCAATGGAGACTAAAAGAACAATACCAAAAAACAAAAACAAAAACAAAAAAGAATGAAGCCAAGAGTTGGCTCTTCAAAAAAATAAACAAAATTAACAAACCCTTAGCCAACCTTATCAAAAAAAGGAAAGAAAAGGCCCAAGTCCATGCAATTAGGAATGAAAAGGGTGAAACTGCGAAAGACCCAGCAGAAAACCAGAGGATAGTCAATACCTACTTTGAGAACCTTTACACTAATAAGATGAAAAATACAGAAGAAATGGACAGATTCCTATATTCGTATGAATTATCAAAGTTGAACAAAGATGACCTAAAAATTCTAAACAACCCAATAGTAATCAATGAAATTGAAAACTAAAAAAACATACCAAATAAGAAAAGCCCAGGCCCTGATGGCTGCACTGCTGAATTCTACAAGACATTTAGAGAGACATTTACTTCCACTACTGTTTAAACTCTTCAAGGAAAGTGAAAGGGAAGCAATACTCCCAAATTCATTCCTGGAAGCAAGCATCACCTTGATCCCAAAGCAGAGAAAGACCCAACCGAAAAAGAGAACTTTGGCCAAACTCACTAATGAACATAGATGCAAAAATCCTTAATAAGATACTGGCAATATAATGCAGAAGACCATACAGCCGGGCGTGGTGGCACATGTCTGTAATCCCAGCACTGAGAAGGATGAAGCAGGAGGATCGCTGTGAGTTTGAGACAAGCCTGGGCTACATAGTGAGTTTCAGATCAGTCTCAACTATGTAGTGAGACCCTGTCTCAAAAAACAACAACAAAAAAAAAGTGGGATTCATCACAGGGATGCACAGATGGTTCAACATATTCAACATATGTAACTCAATAAATGTAATGCACTATATTAATAGAGCCAAGGATTAAAAACCATATGATTACCTTAATAGATTCAGAAAAAGCATTCGAGAAAATCCAACATGCATTCATGATTAAAAAAAAAAAAACCCTACAGAAAACTGGAATGGATGATCTCTACCTCAATCTGATAAAAGCCATCTATAAAAAACCAACAGTCAATATCATAATAAATAATCAAAACCTGAAATCCTTCATGTTAAAAATCAGGAACAAGACAAGGGCGTTCACTCTTACCACTCCTGCTCAATATAGTTTTGGAAATATTAGCCACAGCAATTAGACAACAACAAAAAAATTAAAGATAAGAAAGGAAGAAGTTAAAGTGTCATTATTTGCTGACAATATGATACTCTATATAGAAGACCCAAAAAACTCCACCAAAAGACTTCTAGATTTAATTGACAGATTCAGTAAAGTAGCTGGATGCAAGGTTAACACCCAAAAATTAATAGCTTTTCTGTATACAGAAAACAGATTCACTCAGAGAGAAATGGGGCAATCAATTCCTTTCACAATAGCATCCAAAAAATTGAAACACCTAGGAATCAACCTAACAAAAGAAATCAAAGACCTCTACTCTGAAAACTATAGCACTCTGAAAAAAGATATCGAAGAGGATATAAGAAAATGGAAAGACTTCCATACTTCCAAAACTACTATATAGATTCAGTGCAATCCCAGCAGCATACTTTGCAGACCTTGAAAAAACAATTCAAAATTTCATTTGGAACAAGAAGAACCTAGAATAGCAAAAGCAATTTTAGATAATAAAGAGAAGTTAAGGCATATCACAATCCCCAACTTGAAACTATACTACAAAGCCACTGTGATAAAAACAGCATGGCACCAGAGATTTAGGTCAGTGGTGCCATTGCCTGCCTTGAAAGTACAAGGACAGAGTTTGATCCCTGGTACCAGAACCAAACAAACAAGCAAAAACAGCAAGGTACTGGGCAAAGAAACAGTCCTGAGAACCAGTGGACCATATTAAAAATCCAGACACACTCAGCCACCTTGTCTTTGATAAAGGAGCCAAATAACCTCACTGGAGGAAAGATAGCCTCTTTAAGAAATGGTTCTGGAAAAACTGGATTTCAATTTGCCAAAGATTAAAACTAGACCTATACCTCTCACCATGCACTAAACTTCAATCAAAATGGATTAAAGATCTAAACATTAAAACAGAAACACTAAACTGGCTGGAAGAAAGGGTAGGTAGAACTCTTGAAGACACTGGTGTAGGAAAAGATTTTATATATAAAACTTCAGTTGCCCATGAGCTAGCACAATCACTCAACACGTGGGATGTCTTCTTATTAAAAAGCTTCTGCACAGCAAGAGAAACCGCCCACAGGAAAAAGGTGTGAAAAGACAACCTACGATGCACGAAAAAATTTTCAATAGCTGTTCCTCAAAGGTCTACTATCTAGAATACATAAAGAAATTTTAAAAATCAGACCTCCCAAATTTAAAGACCAAAATCAAAAATGGGCATCTGAAATGACAGACATTTCTCAAAGAAGTAGAGACAGCAAATAAATATGAAAAAATGTTCAACATCACTGGTCATTCAAGAGATGCAAATAAAAATAACACTGAGATTCCACCTCATCCCAGAAAGAATGGCTGACATCATGAAATCAACCAATAACAAATGCTGGAGGGGATGTGGGGAAAGAGGAACACTGCCCCCCTATTGGTGGGATGTAGACTGGTGCAACCACTGTGGAAAGCAGTATGGAGACACCTCAAAGAACTCGGATTGGAAATCCCATTTGACCCAGCTATTCCCCTCCTGGGTATTTTCCCTAAAGAATTAAAAGAATCATATCATAATGATATGTGTACACCCATGTTTATAGCAGCACAATTTGTAATAGCTCAAACTTGGAAGCCGCTCAACTGTCCATCAATGGGAGACTGGATAAAGAAAAATGTGTTTTAAAAAGAAACTAAAATGGAATACTACACAGCCATAAAAATGAGAAATTAGACACATTGATAGCTAAATGGATGTACAATTAGGCAATACTCATAAGTGATATAAATAGGACTCAAATGTGTAAATACAGAATAGTTTCTCTAGTGTGAGAAACCGAAAGTGTAGATAAGGACTGAAAGGTATAATAGATAATGTGAAATAGGAAGAAAAGGGACAAAGAGGAAGGGGAAACAGGAGTGGCAGGAGAAGGAAAGAAGGGAATGGAATTAAATGAGAAAATGAAAAATAATGGAAACAAAGTCTTTGCAGATGGGGACGGAGGGAGGGGTTGAAGGGAGGACAGGAGAATGGGGAAAAATTAAGAACCAAGATTAATTATGTCAAGGTACAAATATCCAACATTGAATGTCATTATTTTGTATACATTAAATGTGCCAATAAAATTAATATTAAAAAAAAAAGAATCACTGCCTTGGGTGGGGATTTAGCCCTTAAAGAACAATTTTGAGGATTAAATGAAGGGATGTATGTAAAAGTTTTTAAAAAATAGAAATATATTCAGTTTAATCTTTATGCAACACGTCTGTGAAACTATGTTATGTTAAAAATCTACACTGTATCTCTGATAGGTAAACATACAACAAATGGATCAGACACAACAAGTATTTTCAAAAACTATGTTTTATAACTAATTATTAAATAAGTTGGGCATGGGACACAGTCCTTTAATCCTAGGTACTCTGGAGGCAGAGCTAGGAGGACTGAAAGTTCAAGGCCAGTGTGGACCTCTCAGTGAGATTCACTGATAATCATCCATTCATTCTAGTCCTGGGGATTAGACCAGATCCTGTGAACTGAGGTATATCTCTAGCTATTTTTTTATTTCTCTTTTGTTTTTCTTTGTTTTTTGTTTTTTGAGAGAGGGTCTTTTCTTGTTTAGTTGCTAAGTTGCCCTGGCTGGGTTCATATTCTGGTTCAGCCTCCCAGAGTGCTGGGATTACAGGTATGTATAATCACACATGGCTAAGACCCTATCTTAAAATAAAATAAGGGTAGGGAAGTAGCTCAGTGATAGAGCACCCCTGGGTTGGATCCCCACTACTGTAAATGGTATTAAATTACATGACATTCATATTTATTAAAACTTTCATTTACTAGATAAATTTTACTTACCTGTGTAATATTATATCATAATATACCTTTTTAGTGAAATAATTAAAACAAACTTTTAATTTTATGAGATAGGGCAACTTAAATGTTAGAAAACATAGGCATACTTGCTCTTCTTCATTTGTAGCAGCTATGTAACCCATAATACTTTGTATCTCGTCATGAGTTCCACCTTTGCACAGAAAATATTTAATTAATCCATACAAAGAACTCCTTATTGTTCGGATATCATCTAGAGATAGCTCATTATATTTACAACCACTCCTGAAAGAGAACACAAAAATGGATTGAAATTTTAATACTTTTATATTTTAACATAAAGGAATACATAGTTTAAAAAAGAATCATGTAGTTATTAGAATCATGGTACCTGTGATTTCTTTTTAAGGAAAATCTTTTCAAGAGTTTTGATAACAAAAATTAAAAAAATATTAAGACAGCTTCCGTTTATACAGCACTTAAGATGTGGCAAACACAGCTGTATTTATTGAAAACATTCACTCATTTAATTCTCGAAATTACTATAGGAGGCCATAGTTTTAATCTGCTCTTCACAGACGAAGAAATTCAAGCATAGAAAATTTGAACAATTTGCCTATTGCCATGCTATTTATGAAACCAATAGTCAAATCTAATGTACACAGAATATTCAAACATAATGTATATGTAAATGTTTATCATTTTAACCTTTGCACTATCCAGCTTCTTTGAAGGCAAAAGATAACAAAATTTCTGGTAAAGAAAAAGCTACCAGTCAATTAACAGACAGGAAACACTACAGCAAACCAAGAAGGAAGCAAGGACATCATACCCATAATAAATCCTAAGTGTATCTAGGAGAAACTGCACACCATACTTCTTTCGGAAAACTCTCCTACTATCTTTAATGATTGTCGAAAGATACTGTATATGACCTAAAACAGAAAGTTCACTTGTAAATGATATAACTAAAATAAAGTCACATAGTTGCAAATTTCTAAAATAACTGTAACACTGGATCCAACAGCCAGCTCTCACCAATTCGGAAGGGAAAATCTCCACGATTCCAAACCCGGAAGTCAAAAAGTAAATATTGGTACATTTGTTGCAGGAGCAGCATATTTTTCTCCAAGGATACCTGCTCAATTAGTAGTTGAACTGCCATCAGTACATTAACATCCATTAAGGGGCCTGGTACCTTAAAACAAATGGAAGAGGGTTCTATAAAATTCAGTTTAAATAACTATCATTAAACTATACTTTCAAAACATTAATTCCAAACATCTAACAAATGGAAAAATATAGAGCAGAAAAATATAAAGAACTCAATCATCTATTTTTCTGATATAATACTAGAACATATTTTCTGAATGTTATATGCCTAAAATAGTCTTACGCTTCTCAAATATTCCAAATATGGGCTAGGCATGGTGGCACACACCTGCAATCCCCACACTCAGGAGGCTGAGGTAGGAGGAATGCTATGTGTTCGAGACCAGCCTGGACTACACATTGAGTTTAAGGTCAGCCTGAACTATATAGCAAGACCCTGCCTCAAGAAGGAAAATAAAAAAGAATAGCAAATATAAAAGCCAATGAACAAAGGTTACAGAGGGATATAGTGTTACCTGAATTAGTAATTCTTTTTTGTTTGGTTGGTCTTTTGAGATGGAGTCTTGCTATGTAGCCCAGGCTGGCCCTCAACTCACTATGTACCCAGGCTGGCCTTCAACTAATGGCTATCCTCCGGCTTCAAGTGCTAGGCTTATAGGCACGTACCAGCCTAAAATAAGTAATTCTTTTTTAGATGATTCCATAGAAGCTTTTAAAGCTGCCAGTGAAATCACTTATATCTACTAATAACTTATAAAATTGCAATCTTTTAATAATCTATAATAGTGTGATCTTTTAATATATTTATTCAATAGGAAGAAAATAATCTCAACACCAACTTCTAATAAAAATCATTAGTATATTAACACCATATTAGATGCGTCTCACCTTCTGAAGTAAGGCACCAAGAGTTGCAACTCCATGAGAGTGAATAAGGTTGTCCTGGTTGATAGGGTGTCTCTGAATAAGATGTTTCATAATCAAGATAAATGTAGCCACTAGATTTTTCTCTAGTCTTGACTCTGTCAAAATGGGAACATGTTAATATCAATTAATCACCCTATTTCATAATACATATTATAACAAAAAATTTAGCTGAGCAGTAGTCTGCTTCTCAAGCTGCTGTACAAATGGAATTGGAAAAAATTGCAAGTATACACTGTATTCTTACATACACATACAATATTTCTCTACCACAAATTTCACAATGTGGTCCTTCTTCCATCAGATGTATAAACTAAAAGTCAAGAATAAAACCAACATCTTTAGTATTTTGATCAAAGTATTATAACTT
Source organism: Fukomys damarensis (assembly GCF_012274545.1). Lineage (NCBI taxonomy): Eukaryota > Metazoa > Chordata > Mammalia > Rodentia > Bathyergidae > Fukomys > Fukomys damarensis. The sequence continues at coordinate 103,687,839 of NW_022900928.1, read as the reverse complement.
TCCTGAATTATATTAGTAAAATTAGGTATAGCTGCTACAGCTATAAAGTGGTTAAGTTTCTTCCTAATGGTAATAAGATATTTAAATTTATTTTTCAAATAATTCTCAAATATCTCAATGAACACTCTTGTGTTAATTCCAACTTAATACCTGATGCCTTTGAGGAGGTCAGCATGACGCTATCTCCCTCTACAGGACCAACTGATTCAGAAACTGTGCTTTCACACCTTCCTTCGGCAATCTGCCCTTCTTCACTCAAGTGGCTGATTTGCTCCAGTAAAGGAAAGAGTACATTCAATCCACCTATGCAGTTGATGATGTCCTGAAAACAAAGTCATAATGCCTTCATCTTATAACACAAGGTCTCAATAGTGTCATTTAATATCTATACAGCACATACAAAGTTACAATTTGTTAATCAACCTTAAGTCATGTGTAGGATAGCCTTAGCTGAGGGAGTCCTGCACTGGGAAGATACTTTAAAGACTAGCCTTGAGGGTTACCATAATCAACACTCAAGAGAACCTATTTCAATAGGACATGTGGCACATTCCTGTCCAGCACTTGGGAGCTTGAACATGAGTCCAAGATCAGCCTGAACTACACAGCAAAACCTTACCTCAAAAAGACTGGGGGAGGGGTATCTCAGACCATTCTTATAGTAGTTTTTAATGTAAATTTGGGGGTTTTAAATATAGTCAATCCGTCAATCCAAATATAATCTTGTAAGAAGTTTCTGTAATATGACTCTAACAATGTAACAATACTGTCACCAGGAAATTACACACAGGAACAAAAGAATTAAGAAAATGCATTTGAGTACAGCATGGTGACACACACCTGTAATCTTAGAACTTGGGAGGCTGAGGCAGGATTGCCACAAATTCAAGGCCAGCTTGGGCTACATAGTGAGTTCAAGGCCAGCCTGAACTATATAAAAAGATCTTGTCTCAAAATCAAACAAACAGAAAATAAGTAATGCATTTGGTGGTAAAAATATGACTGACCCCTCTATTTTTAGTTAACAAAGAGGTGCGATGAAAGGCTTCAGCCAAAATTCAAACTCTTGGATATTTTGGATAATTAAACAAAATATATTCTATGTCTTTGATAAAGCACTAATCTCTCTGGCCTTAACCTTAATGTGTAATACAGGACTACTAATAAAAATATGCGCTTTATAAAAATGTTGAAAGGATTAACACATGAAAAAGGCTTAGTGCCTGTATAAAAGAGATGTTAGCTATTATTCTTAACCATTCAAATGGTCAGAGTTTCTGTGTGGACCCAGATTAAGCCTATAAATGACTTCTTTTATCCTTTGCCTGTTTTATTTTTAATAAATAAAATTTGTATTTCATTGTATTTGAAGTGTACAACATGTTACAGGATACATACAAATGGTAAAATAGTTACAACACTGAAGCAGATTAACATATCTATCATCTTAACATGCTTTTTTTGTAACAAGGGGAGGTAAAATCTACTCTTTAACAGAAATTTTCTTTTTTTTTTTTTTACAGAAATTGACCTTTATTATTGTACTAAAGTCTTTAACTTTTGATACAATGTAACAATTTAGTACAGAACACCCCATCCATAACAGCATTGAGGACCAAAACTTGTCTTTTTTGAATAGCTATGCAAGAAAATATATCCCTTTTTTAAAAAGTTTCAGTAATGGCTAAACTACAGTCTAGTGTCTAAAATTACAAAGAATAAAAGGAAATCAAAGATTTCTTTCTAGTAAAATGAAACATTAGGAACAGTATTAAATTACAGTTACTACCCCAATGACACATGGAGCCTGGAACAGTACCTATTAACTGGACACAGCTGAAGGGGGAACCACATCAGATCTTTGGCCAGACTTATCTGGCATCAGAAGTGCAAAGAGAAATACGAGAAAAGAAAGAAAAACAGAAGAAACCCAACACAGACTGAGGATATCCTCATCCGGTCAGGTTCACACTATGAGCACTGTAATGAGGATCAACAAGAGACATCCTGGGTTTGGTTTTTAAGATTCTCAGTAGCAAAACACTAACCATTATGCTTTTCCTAAAAATGCTCACTCCAAAGTCTGAAACATGAATGTTTTCCTGTCAGAAAGAATGGATGTACCTGCCGTGCTCTACCAAGGGTACCAACAGCGCCTCAGAAGGCTGCCAGGACTGCCAAAGCCCAGAGGCAGTCAGGGACACCCACCTGCCTGGACCCCTGTTTTCACTGAGCACCCACAAAGTCCTGGTGGAACAGACACCAAACAGATGGCTGACTATGAATGTAGCTGAAGAAGAAATGGGAGGCCACAGGGGCAATGGGAGGTGAGAAGGCAAGGCCAAGAGGTGAAGCGATGAGAACCAAAGCTGCCCTCCTTGGCGGGCGTGGGAGGGAAATGCTGCCACCAGCGTGTCAGCCCCACCAAGGCACTGGCTCTGCCACCACCAGCAGGCTGAGCACCTGGGGTGCAAGGTCCTTCCAGGAGAGGAGCCAATGAAGAGCAGGGGGTTGTCTATCAACACTCTGTCCTCACTGACAAGAACTTTCTGAGGCAAAGTACCCCCATATGGTCCCAGGATTATTTTGCTGAAGACAGGAAAAGAAGCAACACCAAAGAAACAGGGTGACATGGGCAGAGGCTGGGCCCCACAACATGAAGCCATTTAAGTAAACATAAACAACCAAATAGTTACAAAAGGCTTGTAAACTTGTAATCTGAAGGTTTTCTGTGCAACATCTGAGTGGCTGGCTATAGGAAGGTAGGTGTTGGACCCTTCCATCTAACAGAAATTTTCTTTTCTTTTTTTTTTCTTTTTTTGATTTTTTGAGACAGGGTCTCACTATGTAGTTGAAACTGACCTGGAACTCACTATGTAGCCCTGGCTGGTCTCGAACTCACAGAGATCCTCCTGCCTCAGCCTCCCGAGTGCTGGGATTACAGGTATGCGCCACCATGCCTGGCCTATTTTGCCTATTTTTAATGATGATTTTAAAATAAATATTTTTAACTGTTACACAACAACATAAAAATTGTACATTATTAACTGTGTACCTCACTGATTTTTAAGTGTTCTTTATATGGTAAACAAACTGATATTTTTCCCAGTTGTCATTTATTTGTTGGTATTTTGTCTTCAATTTTGTTACAGCATACAAACACCTGTCTTTGTCTTCTGTTCATTTTTATTTCCACATGAGGCAAACTAGATAATCCATACAGGTGTAACAGAAGACACCAAAGACTGCTTTGATTTTTCAGATACATATGGCATATTTGAAATAATTCATTTTCTACATTTAATACATAGAACTAGTTTTACTTTTGGTACCAGGAATCAAACTTGGAACCTTGCACTTGTGAGGCAGGTGGTGGAACCACTGAGCTAAATCCCTGGTCAAATACACAGAATTAGTGTTACAAGTTAAACAAAAGTTAACTTATGAACTGTCATTCATGTCATAAATCTTACTACACAGAGAATAAGTAGTTATTATTGCAATATTAAAAAGAAAAATATGAACCACGAGCAACATGAAATTAATATTCATTGATTCAATTCTACACAAGAAAAGTTATTCTAATGATTTATATTCCATCAAGCAATAAGCATATTTGATTGGCATAAAATGACTAGAAAAGTTTTCTTGCTCATTTACTAGCAGGTCCCTGCTGTCTTTTATATTTCTCTTTCCTTTTCTTTTTCTTTCTTTCTTTTTTCTTTCTCTCTGTTTTTTTTGGGGGGTGGGGGTTGTACTGGGGATTGAACTCAGGACCTTGTGCTTGCAAGGCAGGCGGTCGAACCACTGAGCTAAATCACCAGCCCCTTCTCTTTCTTTTTCTTTTCTGCAAGTTTTACTTGAAGCAACATCCCCAGCTTTTCTTTATTATTATTTTTTAGTTGTCTAAAAGATAATTTATTGTACACATTTTAGTTTTGTACATTATCAACATAAATGAGACTACTGTTTTACTTCACACATTTTTAATCAAAGCAAAATAAGCTAAATAATATGAAGTATTAAAATATATCATAAAGATACAAAAACAGACACTAATTCTAGTGATTATTTTAGTAATTCACAATTATGATTATGAAACCACACAAACTTATATCAATAATTTAAATGAAATGCACAAATCTGTAGCAAAGCTTTATAGTTACAACAAAGAAAATTATCAAAGAATGCACAAAATTAATGTTTGTTCCACCTTTGTGTCATATTTCTGGATCCTCTGGAAAAAATACAACAAAGATAATGATGTATAAAGAAAGAAAATTGCTAGAAGGGCTGGGGATTTAGCTGAGCAGCATAGCGCCTGTCTGGCAGGCACAAGGTCCTGAGTTCTATCCCTAATATAAAAAAAAAAAAAAAAAAAAAAAAAAAAAAAAAAAAAAAATTGCTAGAAAAATCATAGGCATCACACTATTTTCAAACTAACAAAATATGCACAGGTATATAATGGAACATAAGAGAACTTTTTTCTTTTTGAGGTATGTAAGTTCTTTTTTTTGAATATCATGGATGAGTGAAACTTGTTTATAAATAGTAATTCTACTAAGCTATGATAAGTGGAATAGAAACGCATTTACGGATTTCTGGGGGTGATGTGAACTATGATTCTTTGAAAACTCAAGCAAAAAAAATTTTTTAAAGTATGATACTAAAGCTGGGCATGGTGGCACATGCCTGTAATCCCAGCACTCAGGAGGCTGAGGCAGGAGGATCTCTGTGAGTTTGAGACCAGCCTGGGCTACATAGTGAGTTTCAGGCCAGTCTCAACTATTTAGTGAAACCCTGTCTCAACCCCCACACCAGAAAAAAACAATAAAAAGATATAGTACAGTACTAGACAAAGATGAATGAGACTTCTCTTATTATATATTAATAACATTTAGATGGAATCAAATTTTAATTCAGTTCATTCTGCTTTCGTAGAGACTTTAGTTCAACTCTTAAATCTGCAGATTTGACAGTCTCCTTTGTGAATTATCCTTTGACACTCAGAGGTATCCTCTTAAACTTATTTTAGTGATGAAGCTCCTCTTAGTAGCTGTATCTGCATAGGATTAATAACCAATCACTGTTTGGAGGAAGTCCTAACCTTTCCTTGTACACTTCTCTGTATGTTAGCATCTGCTTTCACATTCATTAGTCCATATTGCTATCTTATCATCTTAGTTCTAATATTAACAACAGCTCTATATACATCATCACTGTAGTTATCAAAGACTCTCCAATAAGGTACACCAGGGTCTCTTGCCAAACATCTCTGCTGTTTGGTCAATGTAATTACTCATCAATCTACCCATTTGTTTGCCTCATTTTTCTATGTGAGCTTAATAGCATCTTTAAAAAGTGAGCAGCCACAGCAAGGCATTAAACTACCAGACAATTGGATGTGTACAGAGCCCAGAGGTCTTCAACATTATCAAACTTAGAGTAAATCAAAGATTTTCTTGCCATGTTTTACTTTGACCATTTTTTAAAAACCAGGGTGTCCACAAGACCAGCCTGGGCTACATAGTGAGTTACAGGTCAGTCTCAACTACATAGTGAGACCCTGTCTCAAAAAACCAGAAACAAAACAAAACAAAACACCAGGGTGTCCATCTATTCTGTAGAGGATGTTTCACACAGTGTTCTGCATTAACAACTTCTGATTTGATTCTGTTTTCCTCTCTTCTGTAGATGGAGGATTAGGAGTAGGGGTGGTTTCTGGTTCCACAGACACCATTAGAGCCATTTGATCACTTAAAAAAAAGTTTTTTTTTATTGTGAGGCAGGGTTTCAATAAGTTGGTAAATTGCCTAGGCTGGGTTCAAACTTGCAATTGTCCTGTCTCAGCCTACCGAAGTGCTGGATTACAGGGATGCACTACTATGCCCAGGTTATCTATCTATCTATTTATCTACCTATCTGTTTTTTCCTTCCTTCCTTTTCTTTTTTTGGTACCAGGGATCAAACTCAGGACATCGTGCTTGCCAGGCAGGCACTGTGCCACTAAGGTGCCTTATATTTCTTTTTATTTTACTTAAGTTATAAATTCTACTTAAAATAGGATAAGGAAATGCTGTATTTAAGAAAGAGTCAACCATTACTCCACATCCCTGTACTATGCACCAGTTAAAAAAGCAGCAGCTCCTCCTTCAAAGTTCTTAAAAATCACTGGAGAGTTAAGTAAGTAATTACTATTCACCATGATATGTGAAATGATCAAGAGCCATAAACGTAAAGTTCAAGATGCAACACACCTTTGAGATCTATGAAAAGGAAGACAAAATATGACAGCTACAGGGCAATGTGGGGAAAAGGAGGAATTTCATTTTTAATCTTAGGAAAGATCTGAGTCTGTTTGAAGCTGATTTATATAAGACTGTACAGACAGAGATGTCTGATACAAGAGGAAGGAGATTATAGACTCTGAGAAGGTTACGTGGTTAAAACCTGCCATGGTGGTTAAGAATTCAATACCTAAAAAGTAGGCCAGTGAACTAAAACAGCAGTATTCTTACAGAAACTATTAAGGGTCACAATTTACAAAGGTAATTAAGTTTTTTTATGATAATTAAGTTTTAAGCAAACAGTCATTCAACTACTGAAGTCATTTGGCTACTTATTTTTCTTCAAATTATCTAGCAGCATAACACTTTGAGAACTATTACTGTACTTAGATCAATTTTGTAGTGCTTAAAAGATAAAAATTTTAAAAATGACCATTAAACTTACTTGTTGCCTATCATTTATGACTAATTTACCTTAATGTCCCAGTTCACTACTTTGTTTCCTGTTAATCTTCCATGCAAACGATTAGTAGATAAATCAAGGCAGATTGAATTTTTGCAGGCCTGAGAATAAAAGAAAAATACAGTAAACCACTAGGTGCAAATAAAATGAAATATAACTTTGACCATATATGGCACAATTCACCATAATGTACAAAGGTAAATAAATATAAGTAAGACGCCTACCATATGAATTTTAGTGTTATTATATTTGCCATGTCTCTCAAAAACCAGGGACTATATTCCCAAACACTCTCTCATCAAAGCAGGTCACTACTGTTTATCATCTGACAAATGAGCATTTGCTAGAACTTCTCATTCACCAGTATTTGTGCTACTCTTTTAAACCAATACACACCAACAGTCATGGTGTTTAGAAGCTACTCCATGTTTAATTCCCATGAGCCCTTCTTTAGTATCAGTTTCATGAGATACATGAAATACATGACTGAAATGTGAAAGAGAAGCCAGGTATGGTGGTGCACTCCTGTAATTACTCCAAAGGCTGAAGAATGAGGATCACAACTTTGAGCCCAGCTTTGGCAACCAAGTGAGATCTTGTCTCAAAATAAAAATGAAAAGGCTGGGGATGTAGCCTGGGGTAGAGTGCCCCTGGGTTTGATTCCTGGCACCACAAGGGAAAGAGAGTGTGATAGAGAAATCATGGAAAGGAAATTACACTGCAATACAAAAATTCAATTGTAGCCATAAAACAGTTTTTCCTTCATGTTACTACAATGTAATTCTAGTTTTATTCAGATTGAGAACTTAGTCTACAACTCTAGAAACTTAAAATGATTTGTTAACTTCCATTCATAAGAGCACATAACACCATAATCAGTGAATTTCCAGGTAATAAAACATCGCTGAATTTAATCCCCATTCCAAAACAAACCTAAAAATTTAGCATATATGATGTGGGGTTCGGCTTTCCTCTTTAAAGAATTGAGAAAATTTGTTTTAACAAGAGAAAGGATATTTAATATATGTACACTAAGTCAGTCTCCGTTACTTCTTTAGTTTGAGTACTATGTCTCCAAGACCACTCCTAATATAATTTTCTAATGGTATCACTGCCTCTGATTTCCTACTTTTCAAATCCAACATTCATACTGTAGCTTGAGAACTTTTTAAAAAATGTATACCCAAACATACTACTGTCTGCAAAACCCTATCCAATGCCCATTATTTAGCCTAGGACAGTGGTTGTGAACCTATAGCATGTGAGCTATAGTTGGCTGTTACTGAAATCCCTAAAAGGTTCATCACTGGCCTAGTGTATGAGGTTTGTTATCACCTGATTTCCTCTTGCTCTGTAAGTTCATTTCCTGTCATCTTCTCCCCTTGCTTGGTACCATATACTCAAATACATGAATGCCCAACCCATTTTATACTCTGTGTCTGTGTAAATCAGCCTGCTAAGTGTGGGCTGTTTCTCAATATTGCTTTTTATTTTTTTCTTCACTTTATTTTTAAGTTTTTGGGACAGGGTCTCACTATATAATTCAGGCTGACCTTGAACTCAGTATGTAGTCCAGGCTGGCTTCAAATTTACAGCCTGCCTCACCCTGCTGAGGGCCGAGATTATAGGCATGCACCACCATGCCTAGCTCAATTTCTTTCTTTTTTTTTTTATTGAGTTTATTGGTACATTCTAGGTATACAATACAGTTACATTCATCATTGGAATTCTGTACCTTTACATAATAGGTCTTGATTCTCATTTTTTCCTTGTCCCTGCCCTCCCTTCACCCCCTCCTCCCCTCCCCATTTACAAACACTTTATTTCCATTTTTTCAGTTTCTCATATTTTTTTTCCTCTCCCTTATTACCTTTCCCCCACCCTTCCCACTTTCCCTACACCTTTAGCCCTTTACTTCCTATTTCACATTATTAATAATCTCATTAGGATCCTGTATACTATTATAGTTTTTCACACCAGAGAAACTATTCAGTATTTCAGTTAAAGAAATCTCTGTATGAACATTAAAAATAGGGAATCCTAAAATAAAACTAAAAAGGAAAGTAAAAGGGAAAAGGCAATGATGTAAGATTAAAATAATCCTTAATTCTGGAGATGAAAACGGTCCCTGAACATATTTAAATTGCTTCTTGCTCTTGTAGTCTTATCTTATTCTTTTTTTCATTATTTAGAGAATACTTTATTAGTTTCTGTAATCAAACCTACGTAGATATGACCTTTCATATTTAGTACAATGCGTTACCCCTGTACAAATGGAAAAATAAAAATAAAAAATCAAATAATCTATGGTATTCTCACTTCCTGGAAGAGCAAACCACTTCTCACCCTGCATGTGCATATGTTTTGGTATTTTGTATAAAATTAGAACACAGAAATACTGTACTATATGTTGGATAAGGATATGCATTAGATAAATTAAATTCTAAACTCAGGACTACCTTTCACTAGAATAATACAGCTAGGGCAAGTTATTTATGTTTACTGAGCCTCAAAAAAAACTTTAGGGCCAGGGATTTAGCTCAGCAGTTTGGTGGCCTGCCTTGCAGGCACAAAGACCTTAGTTTAATCCCCAGTACCAAAAAAAAAAACCAAACAAACTTTAGAAAATATATAGATAATACTGAGCACTTTGGTGAAGATTAAGTGAAACATTTAACAGTACTTACTGTATTATGTTCAATGAATGATAGCGTAAAAATAAGTGCTTAAAATTATACTAAACTTTTAAAATATATTTTTCTCAATATTAAGGTTCTTAAACCTAGAGACTTTAACTTATTGTTATGGCTTATATCTAAATCTCTTCCAGAGCCTAATGTGGTCAGGTGGGGCTTTTCAGAGATGGCTGAATTAGGGTGTGTGATGCTGGGATTAAATATATGATATTGAGATTAATGGTGTATGGTTACTAAATTACTCCACTGATTTCAGTATAGCACACACTAGATACCATAGCATATATCACAGAGTGGGAAGGCCTACCTTGGGTGTGGGTAGTACCACCAAAAAGGTGGGTAGCCTGGAAGGGATAAAAGGGAAAGGCAGGCTACTACTGTTAGCTACTTTGTCATTTCTTTTTTTTTTTTTTTAATTTATTGGTACATTCTAGGTAGACAGTACAGTTACATTCATTACTGGGATCTTGCACCTTTACATGCCAGGTCTTGGTTCTCATTTTTTCCCCTTGTCCCCACCCTCCCTTCACCTTCCCTCCCCTCCCCTCTTCAAACACTTTAATTCCATTTTTACATTTTCTCATATTTTTCCTTTTCCTTTATTCCCCCTTCCCTATCCTTCTCACTGTCCCTACACCTTTGGTCCTTTGTCATTTCTGACCTGCACATTATAGACTGTTTCTCTACTGTGATGTCCCTCTCTCATGCCACCCTGTCTTGGAGCAAGTCAATTATAGACTGAACCCTCTACAAACTAACTTGAGATGAACTTTTCCTTCTTTAATTTTGGTTGCTGGGTATTGTCTCAAGAAAAGAAACAACAAGAAAAGTAAGACAGATTTTGTCACCAGAAGTGAGGTTGCTGCTGTGATACTACCTATGTGGTTAAGAAGCCTTTGGAACTGGCTTGAGGAAAGAATTTGGAAAAATTTAGAGATGCTGGCTAAAGCAGCAGGCCTGGAATGCTTTAAGCTGTACTTGATAGGCGTTTCAGAGTTCAGAAGACCAAATGCTGACAGAAATGCAGACAGTATATACCAGGCTCAAGAGGTTTCAGTTACGATCAAGGATTGCATTGGCAATTAGATTCCAGACCACATGTTAGCCTTTGGCACAAAAATTGTCTCTATTTTTCTCATGTCCAGAGACTTTGCTAGAGACTAAGATTAAGGACAGTAGATTAGATAATCTTGCAAAAGAAATTTCAAGGCAGTCTAATATTGAGGTGGTAGTATGTCTACTGGTAGGGGCTTTTAGCCAGATCTGTGTTGAGAACCAAGAGCAAAGAGCCCAGCAGAATGATTTAACATTTTGAGTCTGGCCAGGAAAGAAGCTCTAGAAGCAAAGAAGGAGCACCAGAGAACTTGGTTGCTGAGAAGAAGACAAGAAAAAAGATGGCCTGAGGACATCATAAGAACTAGCAGGACTTCAGCCTTTTCAGCCTCAAAATTGCAAAGGTGAAAGATTGCTTTGAGAAGAGAGCCCCAGAGCACCATGTTCCAGGATGACAGTGACTTAGGGAATTTGTCCATTGGGACTTGGTTCACAGCACCAAGCAACTCAGGCACTTAACCCCTATAGTCAAGAGAGAAGGAACCCTGGCTGATGTTCCAGCTGGCAGTAGACCTTGGCATCACCCACATGGTGCTGGTTTTAGATATATGCAGAATGTGAGATTTGTTCAGTCAGGAAGGCTTCCACCCAGATTTAGATTTCAGTAGGAGGCCTTGGAGGCCAGGCAGTGTGCTCCTGAGCAGGCAGTGTATGAGGCTCTGACTGTGAAGCCAAAGGTGCAGTGGAGACCTCAAAACATTGGAGAAATCAGGAACATAGCGCATCTGAGGAAAACTGCACAGAAAGAGTAGAGTTGCCGAAGAGAAAAGCTATGGGAGCTACAACACTCACAGTGCCATAGGGGCAGAGCAACTCAAGCCCTTTGGTGTTCACATCTTGCAAGAGATTGTAGCAGATGCTGGCCATGGAACTATGGGACTTAATATTTATCCTGCTGGATTTGGGACTTGCTTGGTTCCATTCCTTTCTACTCCTTTTGTGCCATGTGGAATGAGAATGTTCATCTTGTGCCACTGTATGTTGGAAATGTTTGACTTTTTTTCATTTATATAGGGGCTTGAAACTAAGAGTTTACCTTAAATCTCAGAGAAGACTTTGGGCTTAGACTTTTTAGCAATGTTGAAACTGTTTTTTGGCAACTCTTAGAGATGAAGTAAATAGCTTTTGCATAAAGGAATATGAACGAGTCACGGGGGTGGGGGCAGAAGCAGAATGTTTTAGTTTGTATCTAGATGTCTCCCTAAAACATCATGCTGTCATAGGTGGGGCTTTTTCAGAGGTGCCTGGATCTAGAGTGTGTGATGCTGGAATTGATTCATGGTGCAATGCTAGCTAGTTTCAAGGGCACCAGAATTAATGTATGAGTGCTACCTTCCCTAAGTAGCCTGTTTAGGATATACAGAATAAAAAGAGCTGTGGTCATTCCTTGTTGGTTTGCTACCTCCTGCCTGCCCTGAACTATTTATTCCCAGTGATGCCACCCTGCCTTGAAGCCAGCTGATCATGGACTGAAACTTCAACAAACTGCAAGCTAAACAAACATTTCCCCTTTAACTTTGGGTGTTGTCCAGTATTTTGTCTCAGCAATGAGAGAAAAGTAGCTAAGAAAGCCCCCAAACCCTCATGCACTCATAGCTGGGGATTTTTGGAAGTGGCTGGATTTGGGGTGTATGATGCTAGGATTAAGGGTGTGGTACTAGGATTAAGGGGTCATACCTACTAAATTAGTCCACTTGTTTTGGTATGGCATAGTTCTGAGTGTGGATAATGGGAAGTCTTGCTATGAAATAATATAAAGTATGCAAATAAATATATATTGTTGGGGAAAAAAGTTATGAAAAACAAGCAAAGAAAAAAATGTAAAACTCAAGAGACATATCTTGACTGGACCAATTAACTTTTAAAATGCTAAATATGCATGCCTATAATCCCAGCACTCAGAGGGCTGAGGCAGGAGAATCACTGTGTGCCAGGCCAGCTTGAACTACAGTGAGACTCTGACCCTCAAAAAGAAAACCTAAGTATTTTGGGAATATTTGAATACAGATTATGTATTAAACTGAGGATAATTTTCTTAGGCAAATGAATGTACAGAATTTTTTTGTTGTTGTTTTATTGTGTTTTGTTTCTGTTTTTGTTTTAGTACAGTCTGACTTCAAACTCTCTTGGCAATCCTCCTGCGTCAGTCTCCTGAGTGCTGGGATTATAAGTGTGCACCATCCTGCCTGGCTCAAGAAATATTACAATCTGCTTTCACAAATGATTTAAGATAAAGTCACCAAATAAAAGGTTGTAAAAGGTTAATGAAATTGTGAATTTAATAAACAATATACAGGTTATCACTTCTTTTTACTTCCTTCTAGGCTTGAAATTTGTCAAAATAAAAAATTTGAGGAAAATAAAATTGATAAATCTGCTTAAAAGTAATAAATTATGATTGTGTACCAGCTTACTAAAGTAGAAAAGTTCTTCTACAATGTATAATCTCAGATAATCAAAGCATTAGCTGAGTCAATACAATATTAAATAAAATAAAGGCAAATGATAATTGTTTACAACACTTCTCCCTTTTCTTTTTCCAAATTCTAATTTATCTTCTCTTTCTTTCATTCAATTGCTGACTTCAATTACTTGATAGGTTCTAGAAGGCAAAATGGCTGACCCATGATACATGATAGGAACTTGTTTTTTCTCCCGGAGTATTTTTTTTTCATTTCTATATCACATTAAAAAAAAACTGAAGTTTCAGTACAATTCTGTTTCATTCTCTCCTTCCAAAAAATTAGAAGAACACAAATTCAAAGTTGCATTTGCTAAAGCTGATTCATTAGTACTATTTTCAACTACAACTATTCAGATTCATACTATCAGAATGACACAGTGACAATATTTAATTGTTAAAGAAGTACACCATAATTTTTGCTGCTTCTCCTCTCCTTTGAAAAATGACAAAAAAAATAAAAAGAATTCTAGGTCACAGCATAGATATAACTAGATAGAAAGTCCACACATTTATTCTGACCTTTGCTGTGTAGTGAAGAAGGACATTACCAGGCAGGTCGGCCATGTCAGACTCTTGACATTTCCAAGGGCTTAAACAATTTGGACCTGAAAATGAATTGTACACAAACATACACATCACTGACTATATATATAGTCTCTTGTTTCTGTGTTGCCAGAACAAATTTAAAATTAAATTGTTTCAAGCTACAAAAACAATACAGTTAAAACATACTAGCTAAGGGCCAGAGATTTAGTTCAGCGGTTCGGTGGCCTGCCTTGCAAGCGCAAGGACCCAAGTTCAATCCCCAGTACCAAACAAACAAACAAACAAAAAACATACTAACTAAAATGTACTTCAGCTCTTACATCAGCTCCAATTTATCCAAAACCTAGAAAAGTGAGGAATGGATTAACCTTCACTTGAAAAAACTTTTATGTGGCATTAAAACACTATTATCAAATATAACAAAGTCTGTATGTTAATTTAATGTATTCAAATGAGTAATAATCAATAATGTGAGTATACATCACAGAAATGGAATAGCAGATAAAAAGAAAAAATATTCAACTTTACTAAAAATCAAAAAAGTACAAGTCCAAACAATAATGGACGTGGGGACAACATTGACCATCTCACTGAGGCAGTGATGATGTTGAGATACTTCTGTGTTAGTTAAGGATTGAGAATTGGCAGATTCCTTCTGGAAACTGATGATTTAATATTGTATTGAGAGCCATTAATACATTTCAAATATTTTTCCTGGGAAATTATAATTAAATTTATCAAAATAAGAAATACTCAAGTACAGTTTATCACATTTTACAATGAAGTTTATATTAATATTAAAAATAATAATCACTAATGAAGACTGTATAACAATTCTTATTTGTAAAAATTATAAGAAAATTGTTGGAACAAAATGTAAACTACAGCTATGACTACACTAAATGACTTATTACTAATTTGAATTTATTTGGATATAGGTCACTTTCAAATATTTTGGTGAGTTTCAAGAAATGAAAAGGTTCTAATACAAACTTTGAAAATCTGTATAGTTCCATTCATCTCAAAATTCCAATGCAATCTAAGAGATATTTTGATGAAAAATAAGTCACTCTATATTTAATATACAATATACAATTTTTAAATTTTTTTTTATTTTTTGAGATGAGGTCTTGCTATTCAGTTCAGGCTGGCCTTGAACTTACAGCTATCCTCCTGAGTTCTGGAATTACAGGCATGCACTACCATGCCAAGTAATGTACATGATGAGTCTTAAAGGCTTACTTTTTGAACATCCTACTAGAATAAAATTTTCAAAGAAGTTAGGGTATAGTAACAATGTTTGTTTAAAATCATTGGTAAAGTGTGCAATCTTCTCTACCATCTACTAATTGTACTACCTTCAAGAATTCTTCAGGTAGAAAATTATAAAAATGTTAAATTTTGGACCAAGACTCATGATTTTAGAATCACTTATCTGATTTCCATGAAAACAGACTTTTGTTTCATCAGTTTATATGACAAAAATACTAGCAGTTACAGGTAAAACTAAAAATACCCCTAAAATTCATATGTCAAAGCCACAATGTCCACTGTGATTTTAAGGAGGTCTTTAAGGAGATAAATAAAATTAAATGATGTCAGAAGGGTGGAACCCTAATTTACTAGGGCCCCTCATAATAAAAGGAAGAGGTAACACATTTCTCTGTGTCTATATGCACAGAGAAAAGAACAAGTGAGAATACAGCAAGCAAGCAGCTACCTACAAGCAGGAAAAGAAGTTTCACTAGAAATAACCTTGATGGCACCTTGATCTTATACTTCTAGTTTCCAAAACTGTGTGAAAATAAATTTCTACTGTTAAAGACACAGTCTGTAGGGTATGGCATTATGGCAACCCTAGAAGAATAATATGGACAGTATAATGGATGAAATTTGAGGTATTTCCCAAAGGCTGATTTACTATGGCTACCAAAAAAAAAAAAAAAAAAAAAAAAAAAAAAAAAAGAAAAAAAAAAAAAAAAAAAAAAAAAAAAAAAAAAAAAAGTGTATGTATATGGTAAGCTTTTTCTTCCCTTTTAGCTTCACTTTAATCAAACAGACTCTTCAGATAACAGAAAAAACTCTAAATGTAATTGAGCAACATGACTGATCATACATGCTTACCTGCTAAGTACAATACTTTCACTTGAGGAGGCTGCAGTGCTTCACAGAAGATAATAACAGACCCCAGCTGACCCTCCAGGGACGTGGGGCATCCCCACTCACTGTCTTGGGTTCCAGCTGATATCAATTTAGTAACTGATTTTGATTTTTCAGTCGTTCCTCCCCAGGAGGCTGATGACAGAATCCCACCAAATGATGTCCAATGAGGGGAAATGGGAGAAGAGAAAGGAGGATCTGGGATCTGGGATGGTGGGGGAGTGGTGGTTCTCTGCCCAGCAGAACCAATGCAACAGGAAGTGAAAGGCTAAAAAAATAACAAAAATTACACAGTTTAATATGTACCTATTAAACAAGAGGGAGCTGGGGATGTAGTTCAGTGGTACAAAACTGGCCTTGCCACACAAGATCTTTAGTCTGATCCCAAGAAATATTAAAAAAATAAGATTAAAAATTAAAAGAATGGAACAGTATAAAAAATTAAGCAAACAGAATGAAAATAATGCATGCAATTTTATTTTTCTCTATGTATACATCATGACTGTTAAGTTTTAATTAATTTTTTATCCCTCCCCCCAAGCCTTCTTCCTATATATATATGCTGTGAAAGGGATTGTTTCTCTAATTTGTCTTTGTGAGACTGTTATTCGTGTACAGGAAGGTTAACGAATTTGAGCATTGATTTTGTATTCAGCTACACAACTGAATTTGGTTATCAAATCTAGAAATCTGTTGGTGGAGTTCTTGGAGTCTTCTATGTAGAGTATCATGTCACCTGCAAATGATAATTTAACGTCTTCCTTTCCTATCCTTATTCTTTCTATACTTCTTGTCTAATTGCTCTGGCTGGTGTTTGCAGAACTATATTGAAAAGAGTGGTAACAGTGGACTTCCTTGTCTTGTTCCTGATTTTAGATTGAAAGCTTTAAGTTTCTGTCCATTTAGTATGATGCTGGCTGTTGGTTTGTCATAGATGGCTTTTATCAGGCTGAGATAAAGACCATCTCTACAAATTTTCTACAGGGTTTTTGTCATGAATGGGTATTGGAACTTGTCAAACACTTTTTCTGCATCTATTGAGATTGTACAGTTTTTGTCCTTGGCTCTGTTAATATAGCGTATTACATTTATTGATTTGCATAACCATACCTGCATCCCTGGAATGAATCCAACTTGGTCATGGTGTAGAACCTTTTCAAGATTTGCTGCATTGTTTGCCAGTACATTATTCAGAATTTTTGCATCGATGTTCATTAAGGAGATTGGGCTGTAATTCTCCTTTTGGGTTGGATCCTTCTCTAATTTTGGATTCAGGATAGTGCTTGCTTTAAGGAATAAATTTGGGAGTACTGCTTCCCTTTCAATTTCATTAAAGAGTTTGAGGAATAACGGCATTAGGACTTCTATATAATTTTGCAATGAATCCTTCAGGACCAGGGCTTTTCTTCCTTGATAGGTTTTTAATTACATTTCAATTTCATTGACTTCACCCCCTCCACGCTTTCCTATTTACAAAGACTTTGTTTCCTTTATTTTTTTTTCGCTTTTCTCATATTTTTGCTTTTCCCTTCTTACCTTTCTCCTATCCTTCCCACTTCCCCTACTCCTTCAGATCTTTTCTTCCTACTACACTATATCAATTATACATTTTGATCCTTAATATACACTTTGTTTTTCCACACCAGAGAAACTATTCGATATTTACATTGTGTCCTATTAATTCCACTTACGAGTATGGCTTCAATGTGCATCCACTTAGCTATGATGGGCAACTGGGCTGTTTCCAAGTTTTTAGCTATTACAAACTGTGTCACTATAAACATGGATAAGCATATAGCACTGTAGCATGATTCTTTTAATTATTTTGGGAAGACACCCAGCAGAGGAATAGCTCAGTCAAATGGGACCTCTAATCCTAGTACTTTATCTCCATATTGATTTCCATAGTGGTTGCACCAGTCTGCACTTCCTCCAACAATAAAGAAGAGTTCCTTTCTCCCCACAGACCTGCCAGCATTTGTTATTGGTTTATTTCTTTCTTTTTTTTTTCCTCATTGAGTTTATTGGTACATTTTAGGTATACAGTACAGTTACATTCATTATTAGGATCTTGTACCTTTACATGACAGATTTTGGTTCTCATTTTTTCCCCTTGTCCCTGCCCTCCCTTCACTCCCTCCTCCCCTCCCCATTTACAAACACTTTATTTTCATTTTCTCATATTTTTTTCTTTTCCCTTATTATCTTTCCCCTACCCTTCCCACTTTCCCTACACTTTTAGCCATTTTCTTCCTATTTCACATTGTCAATTATCTCATTAGGATCTTATGTACTATTATAGTTTTTTCACACCAGAGGAACTATTCAGTATTTACACATGTGTGACTTATTTATTTCACTTAGGAGTATATCCTCAATATGTATCCATTTTCCTATGAATGAATCTAATTTCTCATTCTTTATGGCTGAGTAGTATTCCATTTTATAGAAAAACCACATCATCTTGACACTTTTAGCAGAGTAGCTGGATACAAAAATCAATAGCCTTCTTGTACACAAATAACAGACTCACTGAGAGAGAAGTTAGGGAAACAATTCCTTTCAAAATAACATAAAAAAAATGAAGTATCTAGGAACCAATCTAACAAAAAAGAAGCAAAAGACCTCTACACTGAAAACTATAGCACTCTGAAAAAAGAGATCGAAGAGGACATAAGAAAATTGAAAGATATCCCCTGCTCTTGGGTAGGAAGAATCAACATAGTGAAAATGGCCATACTGTTATTGGTTTATTTCTTAATAGCAGCCATTCCTTCTGTGGTAAGATGGAATCTCAGTGTTGTTTTCATCTGCATCTCTCAAATGACCAGGGATGTGGAACATTTCTTCACATGTCTATTTGCTGCTTTTCTTTGTCTGAGAAATATCTGTTCATTTCAGATAATCATTTTTGAACTGGGTCTTTATATTGGGGGGGGTCTGATTTTTTTAGCTCTTTACATATTTTAGATAGTAGACCTTTGTCTGAGCAGCAGCTGGTAAAAATTTTTTCCCACACTGCAGTTTGTGTCTTAGCTCTGTTGGTGGTTTCTCTTGCAGTGCAGAAGCTTTTTAAAAAGATGAGATCCCAGTTGTTGATTCTTTGTGCTAGTTCCCAGGCTACTGAGGATTAATTCAAAAGTCTTTTCCTATGACAATATCTTCAATAGTTCTACATATCATATCTTCCAGCAAGTTTAGTGTTTCTGTTTAATATTTAGATTTTTTGGGGGGGTATCAGATATTGAACTCGGGTCTTTGTGCTTATGAAGTAGGTGACAGAACCACTGAGCTAAATCCCCACCCCCAATATTTAGATCTTTAATCCATTTGGATTTTAGTTTTATGCACTGTGAAAGATAGGGATCCTTTTTTGGCAAGGTGAAATCCAATTTTTCCAACACCATTTATTAAAGAGGCTATCTTTCCTCCAGTGAGGATGGTTGGCACCTTTGTCAAAGATGAGATAGCTGAGTATGTCTAGAGTTGTTTCTGCATAATCTAATCTATTACACTAATCTTTGGGTCTGTTTATTTGCCAGTGTCATGCTGTTTTTATCACAGTGGCTTTACAGTATAGTTTAAAGTTTAGGATTGTGATAACCCCTGCCATGTCTCTGTTGCTTAGAATGACTTTTGCTATTCTAGGTCTCTTCTGGCTCCAAATGAATTTTTGGATTGTTTTCTCTACTTCTGTGAAATATACTGTCAGGATTTTGTAGGGATTGCACTGAATCTGTATAGCAGTTTTGGAAGTATGGCCATTTTCACTATATTGGTTCTTCCTATGCAGGAACAAGGAATGTCTTTCCATTTTCTTATATCCTCTTCAATCTCTTTTTTCACAGTGTTGTAGTTCCCAATGTAGAGGTCTTTTGCTTTGTTAGACTGATTCCTAGATATTTCACTTTTCTGGATGCTATTGTGAAAGGAAATGCTTCCCTAAATTTCTCTATCAGTGAGTCTGTTATTTGTGTACAAGAAGGCTATTGATGTTTCGGTGTTTACCTTGTATCCAGCTACTCTATTGAATCTTTCAATTAAGTCTAGAAGTCTTTTGGCAGAGTTTTTTGGGTCTCCTATATAGAGTATCATATCGTCAGCAAATAATGACACTTTAACTGCTTCCTTTCCTATCTTTATTGTTTTTATTTCTTTCTCTTGTTTAATTGCTAACGCTAATGTTTCCAAAACTATATTGAACAGGAGTGGTGATAGTGGACATGTTTGTCCTGTTCATTTTTTTGGGGGGGCGGTCTCACTATGTAGTTGAGACTGACCTGGAACTCACTATGTAGCCCAGGTAGGTTTCGAACTCACAGTGATCCTCCTGCCTCAGTCTCCTAAATCTTGCTCCTGATTTTAGTGTGAAGGTTTTCAGTATTTGACCATTTAGTATGATACTGATTGATGCTTTTACAGAGCCTTTATCAAGCTGAGATAAAGGCCATCTATTCCAATTCTCTGCAGGGTTTTTATCATGAATGGGTGTTGAATTTTGACACATCTTGACTATGATATGCTTTGGGGGAAAATTTTTTTTTTATTATGACTAATTGGAAGTCCTATATGTCTCTCTAATCTGCATGTCAAAAATCTGTTTCCTTGTTTGGGAAGTTTTCTATCATTACTTCTGAGAACAGGTTTTTTATGTCATTTGCACTATCTCCTGCTTTTCCATTGACTCTAATCAATCTTAAATTATTCTTCTTTGCATCATCTAGCAGCTGCTGGATTGATTTCTCATGATCATCTGCTACTCTTAAGAAATCTCTCTTTTCATGGTCATTAACTGCAAACCTGTCCTCTTTATCTGATACTCTGTCCTCACATTGTCTCATAATGCTGCATTTATTTCAATGGTATTTTTAATCTCTTGGATATCTGTTTGAATCTGTTTCATGGACTCCATTTCTTTCCTATACTGGGCATTCATGGTTTCCATTGTGTTCCTGAGCTCCTCTATTTTTTTAATCTCTAGCTTTTATTTTAGTTACTATCTCTGTAGTTATGTGGAAAATTATTTCTGCTTTGATTTTTTTCTAGAGCCTTGTCCATTGGCTTTGTTACTTCTGCTATTACCACCTTAGAGCATCCAGGTGAGTGGCTTTTGGATTGTTCCACCTCATTGCCCCCTGGGGTTTGTCTCTGGTGAGCAGAAAGTTGGAGGGGAGTGCATCTTGTTTAGGTTTCCCTATTTTTTTTTCCTTTTAATTTGACTCCTGGATTCATGCTTGTAAATTGCTTATGGTGAGTAGCTTTACTGCCAGTATTCAGAACCCTTAGAAAATGGCTACTTTTCAGAAATATCTTCCAGGTATAGCTGGCTTTTGGGTTTTGAGCCTGTTGACAGATCATACCTCTTCAATTTATTGGGGATGAGAAGTTTCTGCCTACTTGGCACAGCTGCCAGTCTTTGCAACTGATCTATAGGCTTTTTTCTCTGTTTTTAAAGATCTTAGGGAATGTCAGTCTTGGTATACCAGGTGGAACAACTGAAAAAAAATCAACGTTTTAATAACTTTAAATTTTTACTAGTAAATGTCTGCAATACATAATGATTACACTCATTGTGGGGTTTTTTTTACTAGTAGTGATTGAAGCCAAGGCCTTTACACAGGGCTACAGCCCCAGCCTTTGTATTTTGAGACAGAGTCTTGGAAAGCTGATAAGTTGCAAGGGCTGGGCTTTGTGATTCTCCTACCTCAGCCTCTTAGGGAGTTCTGGGATTACAGGTATGCATTATCACATCTGGCCCCAGTAAATAAATTCTATCTTACAGCCAGCTACTATGTGAAACTGAAAATTTGTTTCTTTTCTTTTTTTTCAAATTTCAGAAAAATGGAAAAGAGTCCACCATAGTATCTTGTATTTCATATACTTGGAGAGATTTATTAAATGATACCTTGATTTATTAATTTCTTTGGATTTCCTGTTATGTCTTTTTTTCCTAAGACTTAACATTTGTTTCTTTGATTTTTTTAAAAACACTATCCAATATCATTTAACAATAAACAGAAATAAATATTAATTTACTCTATACACAACACCAAAAAAATTAAAATTTAGGAGTACATATTTAAAATTTTAAAAACACTTTCTAAATTAATTGAAAATATTCAAGAAGTCTCAATCAATTGAGCCTGTAAACAATAAATTAGAAACACTTACTTCATTCATGGCAGGAAATCGGAGCGGGGCAGAAACCTTTTGTTGTCCATTGTCATAGATGCAGACAAGACTCTGACCAAAGGGCCTTTTTCCAGGAATGTGAACAATGGTTATGTTGTGCTGGTAGAGTAAAACATACATTTAAAAGGCTAAAGTCACATTATGTTTTTGGATTGATAAATGTTTGCAGAGTATAATACAATCTATTTGTATGAACAAACATGAACCATAGTTGAACACTGACAATGTCTTCAAAGTGAACAATTTTTTCTGTATTACCACAAAAGCCTTTTCTGAAAAATTCAGACAAATTATAACATAGCATCTTTTCTGCATTTTCCAAGACTGTGAATATTTTTTAGAATAAATTTTTCTAGTTAGAAGCATTTTATATTTTAAGAAAAGCAATGAAAAGGCAGTTTTTAATAACCTCTTATTTTGCAAAGAAATTAAAAATCAAATCTGTTTCTTCAAAAGTCTTAAAGAAATAACATTTTATTTTAATTTTTAACAGAAAAACTACTACTGAATTTATGATGCTAATGGCAAATAGTATTAACTTCTTTTTTTGTTTGTTTATTTTTGTTTCTTTGTTTTTGGTACCAGGGATTGAACTCAGGATCTTGCACTTGTGAGGCATGTGTTGGAACCACTGAGTTACATCCCCTGTCCTAATATTAACTTTTTATAGACAAACTTCAATATGGATACAATTTTAGACTAAACATTAAGTGATTATCAAAAAGCAAGTAAAAACTCCTCAAGAACATGCATCAAATTGTGTTTTAAAAGAAAGAAGCAAGAAGTTAAATATGATGCCCTAAAGCCTTACCCAGAGGGAATCGCAAAAACTGTGGTCAGGAAGCATAACCGTTGCATATTCTCTTTTTGTGCACACTGCCACAACCAACATACCTGAATGGGTAATAAAAGCTTCAAAACCCATGCCACTTCCTGTAAAAAAGCTAACAAAAATAAATATATCAGAACTTCTGAAGTTAGTTGACCAGTTTCATCATCACTGAAGCACACAAAACCCCAAATACCTTAACAATGTTGTAGCTTATACATTAGCGTCATTCATTAATCCAGCCACGTTTCAAACACACTTTTAAAACTGCTTTTGGGTGTAAGAGTCAACATTATAAGTGGAATTCCATTGGCAAACTATAGCAAAACTATAAATTTCCAAATCTTCTAAATTTTTCCAAGAGATTCAGAAAGCATACATAAAGGTATTAAAAATCACTAGGCATAGTAAAAATTATCTACTGAAGTTTGGATACACATATGCATAAGTCTAATGGTCATTCATATAAGCATGGGAAGAGATATCACTGAAGTTTATTACTTTTTTAACTATATGTTTGCTGGATTTTAGTTTATTCATAGAAAGGTATAGTACATGTTTACATTCCTTCAGGGAAGTTAGTACATGTACGTAATACATTACTTTTAAGAAAAAGGCACTGTTTCCAAATCAGCCTCAGAACACAATCAGCACAATGTGTAAGACACATAATTATCATGAAAGCAATAAAGTACTTAAAATTAAATTGTGTGCAGCCAAATGATGAAAAGCCTTTAGAAAAAACATTCTACATTTAAAAACCATATGCTCAGAGACTTTTCCTGTTTAACATATATTAAGACAATCATATATATCTCAAAATTTGTACTATTACCTGTACAATTGTTTTCTTTTTCCTCCTTTGCTAGCAATGCCAAGAGTCAACTGATCCTGATCTAAGCAAAACCAAGCACTGAAAGAAAAAGCAGACCCTGGCCATTTCTGTATGGAAGGCACAGAAATTCCTGACATACTATGTGATAAATTAAAATACTGCAGTGCACTCTCAAGACATAGTTTTCGGGCCATTGTCAGGATTGCTCGAGTCACAGGAGGGGTATAAGGGTGAATAACCTTATATTCATCTACTCTTAGCAACCTTAGTAGTCGACGGACTTCTTCTGAGCTCACTGACTGACTCCCCAAAGAACCATGAATTGCAATCAAATTTTCAGCACAAGTTCGATGGAGGGAAGAATGGGAATCAAGGGTTTCAATGATTTTCATTCCCATGTTTGCATTCACACAAGTAGTTCGACTCTGTCTATTAATACAACAAATTCTTTTTAGCCAATCAGAGATGAAGATTTGCAGGTCATGGGATTCTAGCTCTGGAAGCCACTGGATAAGAAGCAAAAGAGGCTGGACATTACTAATGCCCAAAATCCCAACTGAAGTGTGGTCACCCTCTACAGCCTAAAAAACAACATAAAAGAAAAAGATTAGTTACCATTTTTGAAATTTTTAATAGTTTTCAAATTTTGGAATGAACTTCTCTTTAAAAAGATTAAAAACTTACCATATTCATGAGTTCTTTCAGTAGTTCTAGAGGCGGCTGACCTAGAGACTTTAACACTTCAAACATATGTGTGTAACCAATTCTTTCTTTAAATACCTCCTAAAGGGGAAAATAATACAACAAAGCATATTTTAAATGACTAAATGTATTGTAAACATAAAATATTGAATACCCATTTAAACTAACTTAATATTAAATAAAAGATTGTGAATTCAATATTCTCTTAAATCATATATTCATCTTAAAATAGGTCTCAAGTACCTTCTGGAATATTTAAATTATAATCTACCAAACAATAAAGTAAATAAAATTAGCAGTAACTGTTAGATAATTATTTTCAGATTACAGCATATGATACTTTAATTTGACTTATAATTAATAAAGTATTAGGTGAAGCTAAAACAAAAACAGAGAAAAAATTAGACTTCGTGGATAAAAGGAATGAGACAACAGCCTAAAGGACTAGACTGAAGAGTTAGGAATTTTAAGTACTGTCAGAAAAAAAAAACAGATACAAAGAATTTTCTCTGTGCTCTTTTGTATTGAAATTATCTGCAGAATCAAGTTCATTTTAGAAAGCTCCAAGTCACATATATTTCTAAGCAGGTATGCGCTCATCAAAGCAATAAACTAAAATATAAAAACAATAATGAAGAAATCCAGATATATTAAACTATTTCATTAAATTACGGCAGAAATATTTGCACTCATTATAAAATCAAAAGACTTAAATAAAACAAGTAAGATGGTTGTCTCTAAGAAGGGGAACTAGTTGCTTGTGAGTTAAGAATTGGAAGAAAATCTTTTATCAAAAAAATTTTAACATAACTTTGAAACTTTAAATCATGCAAGGTAGTACACAGTCAACAAGAAATTGTCTCTAAAGACTCACCTTAGTTTTGAATTTCAGAATACAGAATAAGCAATCTGTTATAAACCATTACTGAGATCTTAAAAATGATTTCTTCCTTATAGAAGCTATTGCTAAAAGGAGATTAAAGTCACAAGTAAAAATTTAGAGACCCTATTCAACAGGAACCTAAATGTAAGAAGTAACACTTCTACAGCCAAAGTCAGAGTCTCCCAAAACAAACCAATGAAAACTAAGGAATATAAAGGATAGCACTGCTCAGGGGCCAGGGAATAACTGCTTCATTTCTAGTACAATAAAAGTGAAGCAAGAAGTATATTGGGAAAAATGAAAAGGTAAAGTGGTAATTATTTCACTAACATTTACTGAGCACTTAACATGTGCCTGGCATTTTGCTTACCACTTAACTGAGATGGTCTCACTAATCCTTACAACTACTCAGTGAGGTAATTCTCAACACAAATGTATAGGACTGTCAGATGTCATGAATAAGGTATAGAGAACCCTGAACATTAGTGACTACGCAAGAAGTAGACTCCCTATGGCTATACATCTTGAAAAAATAAGTCCCACAAGATTACATGTAGAAAATGTTCATATCTATAAACTAAATGAAGAGTGACTTTTATTAATGAAGAAAATCTATAAAATAAATAAGTTTTAAACTCAGTAACCATATAAAATGATTATTTGAACACCAGTGCTATCTTCCCATTATTTTCTTGTGTTTATGTGTGTTTGTGTTGTGTGTAGTACTGAGATTCAACCCAGGGACTCACATGTGCTAGGCAAGCCCTATGCCTCTTTCTTTCTTTCAAATTTTGAAATAGGGTCTTACTGAATTGCCCAGGGTGACCTTGAACTTGCACTCTCTCTGCCTACTCTCCTGAGTAGCTGGGATTATAGGTATGCACACTACATCTGGCTATCTTTCCCTTTCTTTGGACAACATTGGAAATTTCTCCTACTTTCCAACTTAGGCATCACTTCTTTTAAGATCCTACAGTGGCTAAATGGGTTGTCTTTAAAATTACCAGTAAATTGTTTTTTGTTTTTGTTTTTGTACTGGGGGTCAAACTCAGAAACCCTGCACTTGCCAGGCAGGCACAGTGCCATGGAACTACATCCTCAGCCCAGCAAATTGTTCTTATACTAAGATGAACTATTTTGTGCACACTTTAATTTCAGATGTTATTAAGTCATATATGCTATATACTTTCACATACAACTTTGGGATTTGTTCAGTGAAAACTGTTAACATTCTAAAGCTAGGAGATATATGTTTCACCTTAGCAGCTGGAGATTTGTTCATTACTGCAGTCAAAGCTTGAATAGTTGATACAGCCAAACAGTCCAACTGTCCCTGAAACACCTACCAAAGAGGAAAAAAGTTAACAAATATAATCAAGATTATTATTCAGTTAGGAAACCTTTGTTCTGAAAACCTGCACAAAAACACCTAACATGCATTCCATTCCTCTTCCAATGAAATAGATTTCTGAACTGCTGTAACCTGGAAGAGAAGTTATCTACTTAACAGAATATAAACCATGTGTCAAAGGGTAAGGCAACATTCACTCATAACATTAAATATTTTGAGGGGAAAGAAAAAACAAAACAAAACACCAAGCTTAACACATGCTTTTCAAAAATAATGGACAATCTCAAGAGGAAGGAAGGGAGGTCTAAAATTAGATCTATTGTTTTAATTTCCCTTCAAAATATACTTGAACTGTTTAGCCTTAAATTCCACTACCATATGCAACAGGATAGCTAAAATAATCTTGTTTAGTCTCCAAAGTCTACCAAAACTGAAATGGTATATACATACACCAATTATCTTTATAATGTCAAAATGATCTCTAATAATTTAAAACACATGAAATGCTTATAAATACATATTGAATTTTTATATGAAATGCAAATTTTAGGCAGATACAGAAAGCTAAATATTTATCTGATATACTGTTTATGCATTTTAAAAGGCAACCTTCCATAACAAAGGTTTTAAGAAAGAATTAAAAAGTAGCTCCATTTTGTCTAACACTGTGCAAGCCTCAATAATTAAATTTCAAGGCAGTGCACTTACAAAAATCCAAAAACTTATGTCAACAATGTTAAAAACTAAATGTGACTGTTTCATCAGGCTCAGTCAATCATCAAAGCACAGAATGAGGACTAAAAAGCTGTAAAAACAAACAGTCCCGAAAATTGGGTTTCAGGAATATATAATTACAATTTAAAGCTCATCATTTCACAAATAGGGTTATTTATTTTTCCCAATAAAATAGATTTGAGTACAAAGGAAACTGCTTACATCTTTGTAATCTAAACTCTATCATTCTTAGGCAGATTACTTGTAGTCTTGGTTTCTGTTGTTATATATTGTAAAAAAATTGCATAAACATATTACAGTATATAGTAAACATTCTGCATGCAGAATTTCATACAAATAGGATCTGTGCTACATTTTGTCCAAGATGAAAAAGCCTAAAAGACCTCATTACATCTGCCATTGGAATTGTAATATAAATCTCTATAACATTATTATATTGCTTCATTAATCTATACAAATATGACTTAACAGGGACTAAATATTCAGAGAAATCTAAAACAGTATAGCACTCTGAATTGGCATCTCACATCCAGAATAGAAAAGGATAGAACAGAACAGACTCTTTTTATACAATTCTGTGAAACTAAACATTACGATAATGCTAATAAAAGTAAATTCTCTCACAACATTTTAGGGAAAAAAAATAAAGCTGTGGTTTAAAAAAACAAAAACAGGATTTCTATGTAGCTCAGGCTAGCCTTTAATTCATGATACTACTCCTCAGCCTCTTGAAATCTGGCATTATAGATGTCTACCACTATGCCCAACTACACAGCAATTTTTAAGTACTAATTTAATGTATAATGAGAAACAATATAAACTACACATTCTTCCTTTATTATACTTATATACAATTGAATTTTTAGAAAAGTAAAATTTATACTAAATTAAAACTCATAAAGTTCAGCATCTTCTTCCCTTCCTCCAAGATTTGGGTTGTCCATTAAATCATAATCATTACTTGTCAATAAGAAGCAAAGAATCAAGATATTAAAAATAAATAATACATATTCACAAACAAAGCCCTAAAGTCCCAATACCCCACGGTGCTTAGAAAAGGAAGCCCCAAAATATGAAGTCACCACCAAGTGGACAGCATTGATACTAGAATCCCATTCCTGTACTTTGTATCTCCTTCAACTAAATGGAACACATACAAATAGAATGGTATTGATTTTATCACAAAGATTTCATCCTTTAAATGGAAGCAATTTTTTAAATTTTTAAATGGTTTTCAAAAATAATTAGTGAATATAAGAATTAGATGTTTATATATTTTAAGAAGTAAGAATAAAAGTACAGGAACAGTTATTCCCATTGACTGATTTTGGACTTTGGCTGAAACAAGATGCAGGCTTTGTAGATACCTGGTCCTCATTCATTTCTGTCAGTAATTTGTTGGCAAGGTCTTTCTCACTCTTGTCTGCCACTTTATGGCTAGCATTTAAAAATAGCTGTTCAAAACAGAGACAAGAATAATAGAGAAAGAACATTAAATTGTTACAGGGTATATAAGCAGGGTGCAGCCTAAATGGATTTCCATGTCTCTTGAAACAAACCCCAAGAATCCACTTGTGAAGTATACCCCTTCAAAAAGTAAATATTATTTGCTTTTTGGATTATAAATTAATATTAGTTTATACTATATAGTTATTATAGATATATTTCTCCCTTAGAACTCGTAGTTACTAAAATAAAAAGCAGCAACAGTTAATTAGTACTATTCCTAATTTCTTAAACAATCAGCAGAGAACGTCTCATAGAAAAGGAAAGTTGCCACTGAGTTAGACAAAAGAGGTTATAATAAATAATGCATTTAATCAAGTTTATGAAATGATATTAAGCTGACTTTTCAAGATTGTTTCTGGAAACTGTTCTCAGAGTATCTTATAGGCTAACATGACTCTGACAAAGGATGTCACTGTGCAGCATTTCCCAAATTTATGTGCCTGCACATTTTGCTAAAACACTGTTTAAAGATATTCTCCTATCGCTTCTCGGCCTTTTGGCTAAGATCAAGTGAAGATATTCTCCAAAGTTACCTAGAATTGAACTTAATTTACATTAGTCTGCATTCTGCAAAAGGAGCCTGAGATTATCTCTGGCACACATGGGAAATACCTTCATCGAGTATTTTAGTTTCAGTATACAAAATTTAGCATCCCAAAAGACCTTGGCTTCTGTCATAGTTTGGATAAAAAGAAAGCTAACTGAATGTTTGTTTTGTTTTTTGGTACCAGGATGGAACTCAGCATCTAGTGCTTGCCAGGCAGGCGCAGTGCCATTGAGCTAAATCCCCAGCCCTAAGAGAAAGCTAATTGAAAGAAAAGATTTATTTTTTAAAAAATGTATTAAGAGGATCTTAAAAGGGAAGTTCTTAGGAAATTCTGCCTTTTCAGAAGTGAGAAAACAAAGGTTTGGTGACATGCTAAAATATTTAATATAAAATAAACTGGAAAGAAGTACTATTGTATGACAGAATATATGTAAAACTTAATAGAACAATAGGCTTTGAAATGAGAGACCTAGATTTGAATCTTTTGCCATTTCTCGCCCATATTCTAAGAAAAACTACTTAATTACTTCAAGTCTGTTTTCTGAAAAAAGAGGAAAAGTAATCAAATAGATGCAAAATGAAATGACAAGAACTATACTAATTTTATGCATGTAGTATCTGGAACTTAAAAGAAATTTATTATTTATTTATCAATTCATTTATTTGGTACCAGGAATCAAATTCGGGTCCTTGCATTGGCAAGGCAGGTGGCAGAACCACTGACCTAAATCCCTAGCCCCATAAAAGAAATTTAACAAAAGAAAGTTGCCAATTCCTAATACTGCATAAAGAAAAATAAATAAAAGTTTTCATTATCAGCAAAGATTTTAAAAAATAACAGTATTCCATATATTGAGGTACAAGGCAACAGAAATGCTCAGGCAAAGCTGATGAGAGACTCATGTACATTCCTTTACACAAAAGGCACTTACTCCATCTGTAAAAGTTGCCAAAGTCCTAACAGTTTCAGCATTGCTAAAAATTCCAAGTCCAAAGTCTCCTCTGAGATTTAAGGCAAACTCTTAGCTGCAAGTCCTTATACAAATGAAAGAAAGTTAAACACTTCCAACATTCAATGGGACAAAATAGATATTTCCATTCCAAGTTACAAACAGGGATACAAAGGAATGGGACCAAAGCAAGTCCAAAATCCACCAGGGCAAACATTGAATCCCACAGTTCCATTTCCAGCATCCCCAGAAATTTGTGGTAAAGTATAAACTCCAAAGGGCTTGGGTGGCTCTGTAGATGGTTGTAGACTCTCTCAGGCTTCTCTTTTGAGATGGCTCTACATCCTCCTTGCAGTTTTCCTCAATGATCCATGTTTCTGAATTCTCCAAACTTCTGAGGTCTCCACTGCACCTTTGGCTTTGGCTTTGCACTCACTGCTTCACACACTGTCTTCTCAGGGGCACACTGCCTGGCCTCCCAGGCCTTCTGAAATCTCAGTGGAAGCCTTCCTGACCCCACAACTCCTGCATTCTTCATGTACCTAAAAATAGTGCCTGGTGGATGATGCCAAGGTCTGTTGCCATCTGGAGTAGTAGCCAGGCTTCCTTCTATCTTGGTTGTTGTAGAGGTCAATTACCTGGATTGCTGAGCACTCTGAACCAAATTCTGAGGAACAAATTCTTTAGATAGCTGTCATTCTGGAACATGGTGGTCTGGGACTCTTTTTAAGGCAAATTTTTCACTTTTGCACTTTTGAAGCTGCAAAGGATAGAGTTGCGAGTTTCCTTTCTGGCCAAACTCAAAATGTTTTACGTCGCTCTGCTGGGCTCTTTGCTCTTGAGTCTCATCAAAAATCTGGTTAAAAACCCCTAGCAACAGCCATGCCATGGCCTCAACATAAGACTGTCTTAAAATTTCTTCTGAGAGATTAATTAGCCTGCTGCCCTTAATCTCAGTCTCAGGCAAAGTCTCTGGACATGAGCAAAATACAGTCAAAATTTCTGCCAAGGCATAACATACATTGTCTAGAGTCCAGTAGCCAGCGCAGACCATCCCAGCAGAAACTTCCTGATCCTGGTTTTCAATGGCTCTGCTCTTCTGAGTTTTGATCAGAATCTCCCACACATAATATTCTAAGGCATTCGAACTCTACTTCTTCAGCCAGCATTTCTGAACCTTTGCCTAACTTTTCCCCTTTGCACAAGCCAGTTCCAAAGGCTTCTGAACCACATGGTCAGGTATAGTTACAGCAACAATCCTACTCTCGGCACCAAATTTCTGTTACTTTTCTCTCACTGCTGAGACAAAATATCCAACATTCAAAATTAAAGGGGGAAAAGGTTTATTTGGCTTACAGTTCTTAGAGGTTTCAGTCCATACTTGGCTGGCTCCAAGGCAGAATAGCAGAGGGGAAACAGTTCATGGCAATGGAAGACAGCGAAAGCAACAAGGACCAATGTGATGCTTAAAATGATGAAATCAACTAAAGGATGCATTTCTCAGAAAATATCCTCATCATGAGGCACTTAACTGCATTAGCTTATCATGCTAGACAGTTATGACATGTAGTTTTGTAAAATACATTATTTATATCAGATTTATTATATATGAGATTCATATACTAAAGAAAAAAGTCCATCCTAATACATTTTAGTAAAAACTACAGTGTCCTAGACATTATCCTATAATGTACAGTTAGCAGATTCCTTATGCATCTGAGGTATTGACTTCATCACTGAATTTGTCTGTAGAGCTGATAAAGCTACTCTACTTTTTTATATCAATAAAAATATTCCATAAACACTGCAGTTATGCTGTTTTCATCTCCTTAGGATTTCTTTCCTACAAATAAGATACAAAGCAGGAAGAATATCTTGATTATCTAGTAGAATTTAGTAGTTTCCCTGACTTCATAAATACCCAGAGAGTCCTCAAAATTGTATGTTTTTTTGCTGTATAGTATAAGATAAGCAATGAAGTGACATAAACATTTTCAGGGCTATTCCTATCAGTGTGAAAAATATTCAAGAAACAGATATTCAAGTCTTTATTCTGGACTACTCTGACAGATTCAACCCCCAATAATTTTGGCAGGAAGTCCATTAATGAAATATGGTTCTTCAAATGGAAAGGTAAAAGCTTTATGACTTTGTTTCATTTAACAAAGGCTCTATAAAAAGCTCTGAAAAAAAATATAGACCATCTTGGAATAGATGAAAATATAATAAGCAGAGAGATTTGTTATTATATACTCTCATACATTATTATAGCAAGTATAAATTAATAAAAAATAATAAAACAAATTGGCATTATATACGAATATTCTTTTGTATATTTTCCAATTAGTAGTAACTTACTTTCATATATATTACTTCCTTATATTAAAAACAATAGGGCTAGGTATTTAGCTCAGTGGTTCTGCCTCCTGCTTTGCAAGCACAAGGTCCTGAGTTCAATTCCTGCACCAAAAAAAAACAAACAATAAAAGTTTGTGCCTATGACTAGCAGTTATAAAAATATGTATTCAACTGAATTTGAATCATGTGATAGCAAAAATTAAGCATCACCCAATACAGAATTATTAAATTAATAATATAGGCATTTAATATTGTCTAGATATTAAAATTTTACATGAAAATAAAATATCCTACATAAAAAATTATATGCATCCAATACATAAGATTTTTTTTAGTACTGGGGATCAAACTTGGGACCCTGCTCTTGCAAAGAAGTGGCGGAACCACTGAGCCTAAATACACATGATTTTAATGCATTAAAGACTTTATGACTTGATAACAACAAATTTGATTTTTAAAAGGGCAAAAGACTTAGGATGTTTCTCTAAAGATATACAAATGGACCATAGAAAAAAAGATGTTCAACGTCATTGAATCATTCAAAAAAAGCAAATCGAAACCAATGACACCAGTTCACACCAAATAGGATAGTGACTATCAAAATAGAAAATAAAATGTTGACAGAAAAACTGGAATCCTCCAAAATAATTCTGTGAATGAAAATCCTAAATAAGGATTAAACAAAGAAAAACCAAAATTGGTGAAGCAGGAACAGGAGGAATACCTTCTTAAGCTAACACCAAAGGTATAGATCAAAGAATGAATTGTCTTAGTTTCGGTTGTTATTAAAGAAGTAGAGAAGCTGTACAGCAGTAGCAATTTTTTTTTTTTTTTGGTACCGAGAATTGAACTCAGGACTCTGCACTTGTGAGGCAGGTGGCTAAATCCCCAGCCCACCAATTGTTGCTTTATGAGTTGCAGTAAGCTATTTCTAAAAAAAACAAATCAAACAAACAAAAAAAAACAAAACAAAACTAAGCTTAACTCAATTCTTACTTTCTGATACAATCACTGTGAGATGATAAACTACTACACTGTAACAACAATGAATAATTTATAGGTATTTAATTCATAATTTTTCCCAGATTGTTGGTTTTTTTCCCAGTGCTAAGCATTGAACCTAGGACCTTACATGATTGCTATCACTAAGCCACACCCTCAGCTCCTCTTCTAGATCTCGCTGAAAATGACTATTTAATGAAAAAATATTTGGAAATTTTAAAGGGAAGATATTAGTCATTAAGTCTTAAAATAGGGTATCTTTTTTTTTGAGACAGGGTCTCACTCTGTCCTTCAGGTTGGCCTTAAACTATTTAGCCCAGGCTGGCCTTGAACTTGCAGCAATTTACTTGCCTAGCCTCCAGAGTGCTGGGATTCCAGGTATGCACTACCACACCTGGCACAATGAGGTATCTTAATGAACATCAATTTTTAGGGCACTCTAAGATGTAAACTAAGTTCTAAAATAAAATTTAGTATTTTGGGTAGGTTTACCAATGAAAATCTGACATTTAAAGAACTATGAGTAAAAATCTTAATCAACTGTAAAAAGTACTTTGGACAATTTTAAAAGCCAGTTTTAATACACTGTTTTGCTTTTTGTGACAATAAGTTGTACTTTCAATGTCAAAAAAATGGTCCAGTCTAGTGAATGTCTAAACCTAAACTGGGCTAGGCATGGTGGCACATGCCTATAATCCCAGCACTCACTGAGCTGAAGAAGGAGGTCTTCTTTGAGTTCAAGGCCAGTTTGGGCTACATAGTGAGTTCAGAGCCAAGCTGAAATACAAAGCAAGAACCTGTCTCAAAAAACAACTTAACCTGGTCTAAAAGTTCCTTCCTCTCTCCTAAATTTATAAACCTGGTTTTTATTCATTTATCAGGTCTTTCCATCAGGCTGGCTTAGCAGTTAATTAAATTCATGTCCAAAATTATTTAAAAAGAAATGAATCTCCATTATGTCTTCAAAGACCTAAAAAGTTTCAATGGAGTTATACTAGATATACTTTGAACTTAACAGAATGCCATCTAATTCTGTCCTATCTCTTAAAATGCTACAGACCCTATACTACACATGTGCTTATTGGTGAGTAGAACTTATCATGCCTAAACTAAAAATTAGAGAGAAAGCAATTTCTCAATTGGGTCATACTTTCATGAGACAGTCCCTGACAGACATACAAGTGTGCAGATGTATAAAGGACTTTCATTTAGAGCATGAATTTCTAGTTGGAGAAAACTCTGCCAATATGAAAAAAAAAAAACAGCAAACACCAACCGACCAAGAGATGAAACACCTTGGAACAAAGAGCTGAAAAGCAGTTAGGCCAACAACCTCAGAGTTGGTTTAACTGTTCTCACAGCCTTTGT
The DNA here is from genome assembly GCF_012274545.1 of Fukomys damarensis. NCBI lineage: Eukaryota > Metazoa > Chordata > Mammalia > Rodentia > Bathyergidae > Fukomys > Fukomys damarensis. The sequence goes on along the minus strand of NW_022900928.1, from coordinate 103,652,849 downwards.
TTTTCTCTCTCTGCCTACTCTATAGAGATTTCCTAGAATGCCTTAGTTTTTAATAACAGTTCCTGTGACAGTGATATGGTTATTAAATTTTATGATCAACTACTTTCTCTATACATAAAATCTAGATAATCCAGTATTATCATTCAAATAATCTAAAACACAGCATTTAAAATGTATAAGAAATATACTTATTTATGAAATTGTTTTTTTCTTTTTTTGGTACAGGGATTGAACTCAGGTGCTTGAGCTTGTGAGGCAGGTGGTGGAACCACTGAGCTAAATCCCCAGCCCTTTGAAATTCTTAAAAAGAAAAAAAAAAAAAGAATGAAAGGGGAAGGTAGCAAAGTAGCAAGGAATGGGGGATAAAGAAATTGAAAATGATCAAGATATGTTACATATATGTACTAATTCTCCAATGTGAATGTAACTATTATGTATTGCAAACATAAAAATCATATTGTATAAACAAAAGAGGATATTAAGAAACTGTCAACTTTTTAACACTAGTGTTTGGATTATTTTTTTCTTAACCCCCTTTTTTTTTGAGGTGGGGGTCTCACTATGTAGACAGGGCTGGCCTCAAACTCATCACAATCTACCTGCCTCAGATTCCCAAGTGCTGCGATTATAGGCATGCACCATCATGCCCAGCTTACATGTTCTTAAACACTATCTTTTCTCAATTTTGCTTATGTGCACTAATATCATTTATCCTAAATGAAATTCAGAATATGGTATGTTTCACTTGTAAAAAGTTAATTCTATGGACCAGGGATTCAGCTCAGTGGTTCTGTTGCCTGCCTTGAAAGCGCAAGGTTCTGAGTTCAATCCCCAGTACCAAAAAAAAAAAAAAAGTTAATTCTACCTTTGTGCTTTTGCTCCTTAGCATGTATTTGATGTAGTTTTCCATAGTTTATTCAGCTTGATGCTAGATCATAATTTTCTATGTAGGTATTTTTATTTCTTTATTGTATGCTTTTCTCAGATAGGGTCCTTCAATGTAGTTCAAGCTGGCCTGGAACTGACTTTGTAGTCCAGGATGGCCTCAAACTGGTGGTGATCCTCCTGCCTCAGCCTCCCTAGTGCTTGGGACTATTGGTGTGTGTCATCACACCTGGCTGTTTTTTGAGACAACATCTCACTATGTAGTTCAGACTGCCCTAGAACCTACTATGTCACCAGACTGGCCTTGAAATGCAGTGAACCTCCTGCCTCAGCCTCTTGAGTGTTGGGATTGCAGACATGCACCTCCATGCCTGCCTCTGTAATTTTCTAGTAGTAACATTTTTCCCCACTATAGAAATTATTGTCAGTTTTTACCTATGAGTAAAAAATTTGGAATAAATTTATTATTGTATGAGAGAATCAATATGCCACTGTTTCTACTTTATAGTAAGACTGTATTACTTTATAGCTGGGGATACAGCTCAGTAGTAGAGCATTCGCCTCACATGCTCAAGGTCCTGGGTTCAAACCCTAGCACCAGAAAGGAAAAAAAAAAAGAAAAAGAAAAGAATATTATTACTTCAATAATCATACAAAAATGTTGTGACTCTGACATGGCATCAAATCATTAATTTTTATTGAAATATGCAAAAACACTACATGTTTGGAAAGAAGTCTGGAAATAAAACATACAAAAGTATCGTCTTGGACATTACATAGTGTAAACGTTAAGAACAAAGGCCTTGAGGGATGGGGATTTAACTCAGTGGTGCTGCCACCTGCCTCACAAGTTCAAGGACCTGAGTTCGATCCCTGGTACCAAAAAAATAAAAATAAATACAAAAGAACAAAGGCCTTGAGTCAAAAAGAATCTGAAACTGTGACTCTGCCACTTGCCTAATCTATAAAGTAAACATTATTAAGACAAGATATATAGTATGTCCTCAAATGCAAGCAAGGTACCTAACAGATTGTCCATCATATAGTAAGCACTAAATAAATAGTAGTCATTATTCTGATTCATAGAATTATAAGGGTTCCCTTTTCCGGGTATCAGTTCAATAACTTTTTATAAAGACTATGTTCTAAAAAAAAAAAAAAATCACAGAATTAAAAATTTTCAGCTAGACAATTTATCCCTGACTTCTTTTACAACTTTATCTCCAGTGACACAAATATACTGAGTGCTTTTGCTTCAGGAATGTTGGTGTTCTTTCTGACTGGGAAACACTGACATCTGTTTTGACTGGCTCACTCATTTCCTATGCATTCCTCTCAAAGGTGTCCTCCCAAACCTGTATATAACAGTAATGTGCAGCATGCAGTATCTGTCTCCTCCTAGGTGTGCTCCAACAGTGTTTCTTCATGGCAATTAGCATTACCTGATAGCATAGATATTTTATTTTATGTTCTCTTGCTCCCAGACAAAATGTAAGCTTCTAGAGGGCAGATTTTCAAAATCAATAGTCTGAACAGTGTCTGACAAACAGCTGTATATAAGAAATACTTCTTAAATCAATCTTTAGTTAATTTAAATTTTTTTCCTCATTCAGAGCTTTTATTCAGTCAATGATATACAATTTGAGTTGGAGTAAGCAACTCAAATCACACTAAGAAATCCACATTTTGTATCTGTACTCCTTACAATCAGTGGCATGCATTTATAGGACAGGTCACTTGAAGTCAGGTTTCCTGATTGATAGAAAACAGCAGATGCAAGTAAATTTTTTTCAAAAATTTTCAGGCAAAGTCTTGATTATTTTAGTCTACTCTGATACAAATACAGTACCTAGCCAACAAATCAGAAGCAACTAAGGACTTCACAGGATATCAAGTATATTCCCTTAGTGAAAGAGAAAATATTTCATAAACCAAAATGCTAATTATATAAAGAAACCAGCTTTCAGTTTGACTATTTTTAAAATATCTAGACAATTACAAATGATAGAATACTAGTTTCAACAAGATAGTCTGAGTATATAATTAAATGTAAACACAAATCAATTAAAATTAGATAATAAATTCAAATTTGAGTAAAAATGTACAACAAAAGCTCCTTAAAATCAAAGACAGTAATAATAGAAAAGTACCTTGCAGTTCTGTAGCAGTCGTATGAGATGTTCGAAGCAATTACTGTTAAGAAAAATGGCCTGAAGAACAGGCCTATCTGTGCAATCTAACATGGCTGTGATGGTATCTAGGAAAGCAGGAAAAAAAAAATCCTTGTAAAAGTCAAAATTGAAGATCTAAATTTAGAAAGTTAGACTTTTCAATGTTGACAGAACAGATACAAATTAACTGGAAAATAACAGGAGAATTAGGAAACAAAATCTATAATTATCTCACGATATCTCTGGATAGATATTTCATACTTTAAAATATGTGAATTTTATATATAACTGATATACATTTCTTAGGGATTTAGTTGCTTTTCCATCACAAGGCTCAAAGTCTAACTAAGTGTGTCTCTTTGTACTGATGTACATTAGTAATACAGAATAATGACATTCATTTTTGTATATTGGTACATGCATATCACATATTTTTATTATTTTCATCCCATTTACTCACCCTCCTTTTCCTCCCCACTCACCCTGATCCCCTTATCCATCTCTAGTCTACCTCCTAGTTTCCTCTCAGCTCCTATTTATTTACTATTATTTTAAATATATTTTAAGAATGATTATACAAAAGAAAATGTGGTCATTTAACTTTCTCAGACTATTAATTTTTATTAACATGATAGTCTCCAATTCAATCCACTTTCCTACAGAAAAAGTTGAATAACTCTTGACAGAGTATGTGGGGGGGTGTATAACCACATTTTCTTTATACATTCATCTGTCAATGGACATCTAGACTGTCTCCACAGTGCCCCTAAAAGTCTAACCAACTGTTTTGTCCAACCTGATATTAAATAAGTATAACTCGTCATGTTTGGCAATACAGTCTCATTTATCATTACAAATTTAACAATGTTTTGCTCTCATTTTCCACCAAAAGGCTATCCCTAGCTAGAAATCAAAGGACATCCAGCATGGGCAATACCACAGTTCCTAATAGCAAAGAAGTCGAGTGGATAAGGACTCAAACTTATTCACAAACTGTGAGTCCTTATCAGATTTATAAACTTACAAGCCAGGTATTTAGCTCAGTGATGCTGCCACCTGCCTCGCAAGCGCAAGGTCCTGAGTTCAATGCCCCGTACAAAAAAAAAAATCACAAACTTACAATTCATAATAATTATAAAACACAACATAATAAAATAATAAATGCATCTTCCTATTAAAAATGTAATGGATAATTTTCAAGCAAAGTTTGATGCTCAAAATGTCTAAATTGATACCACACATATGAATCTATACTTCAAATCATTAACTATAGTATGTCTGGGAGGGGTTGAATATTATCAACTTCCATTTTCTTTTTTACTTAATTGAATCTATTTTAACTGTAAAGACAATATTTTACTTCTACAATAAAGAACAGTTGATAATATTTGTTTTAACAATAAAATACAGGAATACAGTAAGAAATAATACATACTGGTGAGGGAGCTTGCAGAGCAAAGAGACAGATATACAGGTACACAGTGAAATAAAATAAAGAGAGGAAAAGAGAAAAAAATACACATAGGAGCTCTGAAAAAAGAAAAAGGCCCTCAAGAGGAAACACAGATATTGAATTGACCCATACAGAAATATTATAAAAAGTTGACTTTTTTTTATCCAGTACCAGGGATTGAACTCAGGACCTTGCCTTCCCAGGCAGGTGCAGCACCATTGAGCTACATCCATGCAAAAAAACAATAATAATAAATTTTTTAAAAATTGCTTCTTAACATGAGTTAAAAAAAAACTATATGTAACACTTTATGAAAATTTACTTTCCTAGAATTTTGAAGACAGAGCTGACTTCCTTTTTAATAATGATACTTTTAGTGGATTACACTTTAGACAAATCTATTCTATATTATTTGGAAGTTAAAAAACAAAACATTTTTATCACAATTTAAAAATAAACACTTTATATACACTGGCGCTGTTTCAAAAGAAAGTGGGAAATATGAAAGAAGAAAACAGATCCGGAAGAAACTTTATTGAATACTTACTTAGCATTTTGATCTGCAGAGCTATGAACCGGCTTTCCCACAATCTGGACCTCCTTTGAATAGATAAAGCTGAATGATCTGAATTGAGCAGTTTAAAATAGTTCTCCAGAATAGTACTGGTTTCCACTTGTCGCTGGTCAGAACTGCTAGTGAGAAGGATATGTACCACTTCTGTAAGGCACTTCAGCGTTAATTCTACTTTCCTACCCACTTCTTTAAGATCTCCATCCTCCCAGGAATCACAATCGGCCAAAACTCTCATAAGAACTTCCATGGTGGCTGGAGAAATTGCCTGCAAAGCATTCCTCTGAAACAGCAAAGGCAAAAAAAATGAAAAAAATAAATCTAACTGAGGTTCTATCTTTGCAATGAAAAACAGAATAAGCCAATTAAGCCAATTTTCTTTTAATAAATCAACATATAAAAAATTTAGCAAATAATTTAACAGACACTGCTGGTGTTTTACATATTTTAAGTCTTCCCTTCCTTATTATGATTGGAAAATTTACTTTCCATCATCCTTTGCAGCTAAAGGTAACAGTGTTAACAGTTCTGCTCTAGGATGCATGGTAAAAGACCCAGAGAGGGAAGCAAGTTACCCTTGGTTCTTTCACCTTCTTCCAGCCTAAATACAGTATAGTACTAGTGAAAAATAAGTACTACTACTGAAGAAACTGCTGATGGCCCTTCAACATTCACTCTCCCCTACATTCTTTATCAAGAGAGCCCCGGATATTTTCCTAGACACACACCTACCCAGAATGAGGATCACATTTCCTACCTTTGTTGTTGCTAAGGAAACTAAGAGAGCAAGTTTTATCAGTTTTTAAAATCTGGATATATTTTACTTCTTTGCAGTCCTATCTCTCAGTCTGGTAAATAAGACTTTTTAAAAAGACAGCAAATGGGCAGGGATGTAGCTCGGAGGCATTGCATCTGCCTGGTAAGCACAAGGTCCTGAGTTTGATGCCCTGTGCAAGGTGCGGGGGCATGGGATGACAGCAAGTATCAGCTTTCCTTTCTTTTTATTTTTTTCTGGTACTGGGATGAAGCATAACTAAGATATGAGGGGTGATAGAAATATATGGTGAATGTTTAAATTTATGACAGTAAAAGACATACTGCCATTAATTTCTCTCAAAATACTTTTCCTTGCTTCTAACACACTTATCTAATCATTCTTTCTACTTTCTGAAGTAGTTCAGGATTGCTTATATATATATTTTTTGAGATAGGGTCTTTCTATGTAGTTCAGGCAGGTCTCAAACTCCTGGCAATACTCCTGCCTCAGCCTCATGAGTGCTAGGAGTACAGAGACATGTGCCACCACACCCAGCCTGTAATATTTTAAAATTTTAAATTCACCATATTTTTGATCAAACAGAGAAAAAAAGGAAGAATAGGGAAGGTAAAAGTAGGCTTAGCCTCAATTTGTGATCCTCTTGCCTCAGATTCCCAGACTGCTGAAATTATAGGCATGTACTATCATGCTAGAAAGTATTCACTTTTCACTCTTTAGAGATAGCTGGGACACGTCATTTGTCTCATTCACAACTGCCTCAATTTCTGGGCCCCAAATGCCAACATAATGGCCAGAACTCTAGAATCTATCTCATAGAAAGACAGAACATAAGAATAACAGACTGACATTCAGAAAAATCCCTGAAAACCCCAGATTAGCTCTGGACTGTTTACTACTTTTGTGGGGGAATGCAGGAGACTGAACATACAGCTTCCCACACACTCCACCACTGAGCTACAAACCAGACAGAGGAAAGTAAACTACTTCTAGCAAATCACGTATCAACTACAACTGTGATTCACTTAGTTTTTCTACCTGCAGGTACTTTGTTGAGTGCTTCACTTGTATACTGTTTAGTCATTGTAACTATGCTATAAATGTTACTATTTCCATATTTCAAACTAAAATATGTAAATACTTTAAGGTCAAACAATTAGTTTATGATAGATATGACTCAAAGGTATGTCAGTACCAAAGTCCTTGCTCTTAACACAAAACACAACAGAGTATATTTTGGGTGTAAATATAGAGATAAAGAAAACAAATATGCCCATGGAAAGCCCAGGCACAATGATGTAACCAGGAGACTAGACTTCATTTCTTTCTGTTCATTATGACAAGATCATTCTCATGTCTTCAGATACTCAATTCATCTAAATTCCCTTGTACTGACCCCACATTCAACAAGCAACTTTCTGGCATTGGTATAAACATAACTATAGCTATGTCCTGAGCACAGGATTTTTTAGTATTTTCAGTACATAAAATAAATTCAGCTTCTACTATCTACTTAATTTTCATGGTATGTTTTTATTACAGAAGTTTATTGGGGCTGAATTGACTCTGGGTACTAAAAAAAGCATCTCCCATTTATTCAGAAAGAGAATGGGATCCAACAGAATCACATCTATTTTCATTCATGTATATCTATTAATTCTTATTAATAGTAGTGAAGAAATGACGGAAAGGGGAGGTACTGACCCAAAAGGAGGATATCAACTAATATAAGAAGGTGTTTAGGAAAACTGAAACTGGAAAATAAGATTCTAAACACTGTTGCTCTCATTGTAAGAAGATTCCTATTTTCCACAAGGTAAACAGAAAAGGCCACATGATGCACCAGGAAACCTAAGTAGGGATTCTGGCTGAGTATCAAAAAAGGAACTGGATAAATAAAAGAAAGAAATTTAAGCAGTGTTCTGGAAGACACAGGTGGGAATAAAAGTAAGTCTTAAAAATGTCCGGTGAGTACAAAGGGTAATTGATAAAAATTATGTACAGAGACAATTAAAAAGCTGAAATAAAGGGACAAGGAGGATTGTAGCAATACTAAGATAGGAAACTCACAATATTTACAAATGAATGTCCAAGAAAGCAGATCTAAATTGGGCACATTTAAAAGAGCTAAATAAACTTTCCTCTTTAACTTTAACTTAACATCAGGTATTTTGTCTCAGCAACGAGAGAAAAGTAACTAGAGACACTCCCTAATGCCCAGACTGCTAACTTAATATGTTGACAGTATTATCAGCACATTTTTATCTTTAAATATAATTTAATTAAATTTTTAAAAACTTAAATTTTAGACAGGCATGGTGGTACTTACATACACTTTGGGAGGCTGAGGCAGGAGGACTGCAAATTCAAACTTGGAGACCTAGCAAGATCTTGTCTTAAAATATAGAAACACCAAAAAACAAACAACAACAAGACCCCCCAAAAAAAATAAGAGCTGAGGATGCAGGTCATTGCAAAAGCCCTGGACTTAATCCCCAGTACTGCAAAACAAACAAACATTCAATCAATCTAACTTTTAAAATAAAATGTAGTAAGTACACTGATGTAAAAGAATGCTTCATATAAAAGAAAAATCTACTCATTAAAATAGGGGAGAATTTTCAACCTGCTGAGTATGGCACCACACACCTACAATCCTAGTACTCTAGTACTTGGGAAGCTGAAGGAGGAGGATAATTCCAGGCAATCCTAGACTATGTAGCAAGTTCAATTCCAGCTTGGACTACTTAGCAAGACCCTATCTCATAAGACACACCAAAAAAGAATTTTCAAGCTAATGGAGAAAAAAATAAGAAGAGAGAGCAAGGGAATTCAAGGGATCTATGATTTTGTGTAGAAAATATTATATCTTTTTATTTCCACTAATCTTAAACTGTAGTGTACTACATTACATGTCTACTGTACTACTGTCTTCAAATTTAAATCTTTATCTCCACTAATCTTAAACTGTAGTGTACTACATTACATGTCTACTGTACTACTGTCTTCAAATTTAAATGTAAACAATAAAGCATGTTTTTACACTTGTGGTTTTATCACTGATAAATCATACACATTTTCATATGTAACAGCTGCTATAGTATCTCAAAACATCATTTATAATCATCTCTTCTTTCATTTTTTTAAATGAAAATTCAGGATGCTGCCTTGCAACTACCTCAAACTCCTGGGCTCAAGGAAACTTCCGGCCTCAGTCTCTACAGGTATGACCATCATGCCCACCACTGCTGTATCTTTTTATTTCATATGTTATAAAGAACATATATTATATATAAATATATCATATGTATATTATATATAAAGAGCACAAATGTATTTGGTTAGTTTTTCAGTACAATTGGTTCCATTTGTAATCTTACATATGTTACATATTTAAAGACATTCCGATAACAGGCTTTATCAAATTGCCAAAAGGATATATACACACATTTAGTAATTATGACAGAAGAAGGAGTAAATTCACACACACCTTTAGAAAACAAGCTGCTAGAACAACTTAAGTCAATAAACAGAACTTGCTTTATACTCTAAAGGAGAAGTAGCCAAAAGCCAACAAAAAATAGAAATTTACAATACCAAAAATTGTTAAAACTGTTTATTTACCTAGTAATCTTATGGTCAGTACTGTTGTTTAGGATTTTGGAACCAAGTAAAAAATGAAAAAAAGTTTAAGTTTTAAACAAAATATAAACTCAAAATTATATGGCTTATGAAGTTAAAAAAACAAAGAATACATTAAGCAATTCATGGAAAATCTCTGGCACTGTTAACTATTATTATATATTAGCTTTCAACACTGTCCTCACCTGCCCACCGGCTACAATGGCTCCAAAGAGATGCAATAAGCAACACTTAAGACTTTCCTTGAGATGTTCACTTTCCTGAAAACATTCTGTGAATACAATACACAAACAAATAAATATAATTTCTTTCCAGCAGGATTAATTTCTGAGGAATGTGTAAAATTAAAGCATGAAAGTTTATTTGGCTAAAATGTCAGAAGGCAAAGATGATAAACATTTTGTCATAGGAAAGAAAAATAAATAATTAGGCAGCATTTTGGTACTTTGAGATTTCTCATTTAATTCTAATAAAATTCCAGAGGAGAATATCCTGCTCCCATTTATAAATGAGAAAATGAGAAGTCAGCATATTGCCTGAAGTCATATGGCAACTCAGTAACATAGCTAGACGTTAAAGCAAATCTGATACAAAACTGGATTTTGTGGCTGTTTTTTTTCACTACTACTGTTACCTTTTATCAGTACAAGTGACTTTAGTCAATTATAAAAGGAAAGAGTTGGAAAAAATACTTCCTGGGTCTATTCCAGGGCCAATATCCCAAATAAAATTCTAGTACCAACAGCAACTTTTTTTTTAACCACTATAAATTATATTATTATTTTTAAATGTTACAAACAGACATGACATAAAACAGTAAAAAATGGACAAAGAAAAAGTAAGTCTCCCTCTGACCTCTTCCTCAATGTACCACAAAACCCCCATCTTAAATGAAACAAAAAAAGCAAAAGTTCCACATATACAGTCTTTCCTTGGTATCCCGGGGTAACTGCCAGGAATGCTCAAGTTCCTTATATAATGTAAGTGTTTGCACATAACCTATGCAGCTCCTCCTTTACACTTTAACTCATCTCTCAATAATGTAAATGTAATACAACTACAATGTAAAAGTTGTTATGCTGCACTGTTTCAGGAAATGATGATAAGAAAAAAGTCTTCATGTTCAGTCCAAATGCAACATTTTTGCTGATTATTTTTAAACCACAATTAATTCAATCTGCACTTGTGAAACTCATGGATACAGAGGGCTGACTGTACTGCATGGTGTTTCTTTTAAAAATTTAATATATTCGACTACTGTTACATCTTAACATATACTGTCTTTTTTTTTTTTGTACTAGGGATCTATCTAACTCTGGACCTTGCACTTGCAAAGCAGGCAGCAGAACCACTGAGCTAAATCCCTGGCCCTGTCTTGTTCATTTTTAGGACTAGAAAGCATTACCACTTTTAGTGATATACATTTATTTAACCAGTTCTCTACTGATAAACTTATGCTTTTTCCTTTTCTTTTGATAATTCTGTAACAAATAAAATTTACATATATTACTCCATACTTAAGATTATAATGATAGAATTATTTCCAATACTATATGTAGCACCACCAAAAAGAAACAGCTTTAAGGTAAAATATATTGATAGTTATAATTAAATTAAATCATTCTAACTATGTCAGAATAATGGGTGTATAAAAACCTAGCAAATTTGACAAGAATGGTTCCAGAAATTGGGTTGGAGAACAGTGATATTCAAGAACAGGTAAACAAAATGGACCCAAGGATCACCTCAGGTTCCTGTTCAGACACACTTTATAGGCTCCTGCACAGAAAGTGGGAATCGAAAGGAACACATATTTGTTGAGTTGGGGAGACAGAATTCAGTGCTTTGGGGAGGCAGAGAAATTGGAATTTGTGAAGAGGAAGAAGATACAGAGAAAAGTGCTCCAGAAATATGTATAGTACTTACTTTATGTTCATGTATCATTCCTCACATACAATGTCAAATTCCAGAAGACAGACAAAAAACTACAAGGAGGCTAAATAATTTTCTGATTTTAAAGAAATAGAAGATAACAATGTTCCATTCAGCTACAAATGAACTCAAGAAAAGTAACAGATAAAAAGACCTATCATGTAATTGCTAATTATAAAACTTAAGGATGACTATATTAATATTTGATAAAGCATGTAAAATATATTACCATAGGTAAAGAGGAATATTATCAAAAATGGGTAAGAAAATAAGACTTAATATGTGTTCATACCATATTAGAAAGTAATGAAATGAAGGTACTATATTTGGAGACCCTTTTCGTGAAGAGGGCATTAAAAAGGAAGAAAACCCATCCTTCCCAATGCTGGAGCCCAAGCAAAGGCACTGAAAGATAAGGCTGTGATGAAAAGCACAAAAAGTTACAAAAAAAGAAGATCTCTAAGTCACCTACCTTTGGTAGTCCAAAACACTGCAGTCCTAAAGGAAGCCCGAATATTTTGCAAGAGTGTTCCAGAAGAACATACTTTCTTACTACACCATCACTAATACCTTCCTAACAACTTAACCAGTCATGAAAAAAAAGATAACATGCACCTTTTATATTACTTGTGAAATCAATGTCAACAAGCATCTGATCAAACAGGTTGTAAAGAACCTCCATGACAATGAAATGACCAAGGTCAACCCTGATCGGGCCTGATAGAAAAAAACTTACATTTTTCTGACATGTACCTTTTATATTACTTGTGAAATCAATGTCAACAAGCATCTGATCAAACAGGTTGTAAAGAACTCCATGACAATGAAATGACCAAGGTCAACCCTGATCGGGCCTGATAGAAAAAAACTTACATTTTACTGGCTCCAGATTATAATGCTTTGGACAAAGTCAACAGACCTGAGATCACCTAAATATAGTTGGCTAATTCTAAATACAGTGTGGCACCACATGACAACACATCCATCCACCAGGGACTGCATATATGACCAGTGGTCCCATAAGATTAGAATGGAGCTGAAAAATTCCTAGCAACTACTGAAACTGTACCCAGCTAATGTTAGATAGTAACACATCACTAACTTTTGTGGTGATGCTGATATAAACAAACTTACTGGGGTGCCAGCTGTATAAAAGTGCAGCACACTCAATTATGTATAGCACACAATACATGATAAAAAATGACTATGTTACTGATCTATGTATTTACTATATGATATTTTTTATCATTATATTACCATAGGTCTTCATATTTACTACACTATAATACTTATTGTCATTTTAAATTGTATCCTTCCTACTAATAAAAAAAGTATTTAGAGTAAAACAGTATGTTACACTTCTCAGGCAGCAACCTCATCTTTCTTGTGCTTATCTACTGACTGCATTTAGGTTTGAATAAGTATGTTTCCAAAATGATGAAATTAGCTAATACTTCTAAAAAACAAACAAACAAACAAAAAAACCAAACCCTTGTCATCAAGTGGTATATTACAAATTTTTTCACAATAAAGAAAAAAGAAAAAAATCTGGAAATTCCTCAAGCAGCTGCAGATTAAACAAGAGGTTTTTCTTGAAAAAAAAATAAGATGTTTAATAAGTAAATACAAATTGTATATATTTATCACTTACAGTATGATGCTTTGAAATATTGTGGAATGGCTGAGTCAAGCTAATAAACACTAACCAGTTCCTCATTTCCTTGATACAAAAACCATAACAAGACATAAGGAGGAAAAAAATCCTACAAATCCATATATTGCTTGAATATAGATATAAAAATCTTTAACAAAATATTAGCAAATGAAATTCAATATTACATGAAATAGATAATATAAAAATAAAATCATGACCAAAAGTAGTTTAGTTTGAAAATGCAATGCTAATTTAACCTTAAAAAAATCAATCTAGGGCTGGGATTTAGCTCAGTAGTTCTGCCACTTGCCTTGCAAGTACAAGGACCCAAATTCAATCCCTGGTACCAAAAAAGAAAAAAAAAATCAATCTACACCACCAAGTAACAGGCAGAAAGATAAAACTATATAAATCATCTCAAATAGAAGTGAAAATGGCTGAAAAAGTCTATATTCATAGTAAAATTTATTTTATTTAATAAAGGATATCAATTTAAAAAACCATAGTTAACATCATAAATCCATACCTAACAACTCATTTTCCTGTACATTCAGGAAAAAGGCAGGAATGTCTTCTGCTACTTTCAACAATATAAAAAGGCATATAGTTTGGAAAGGAAAATACAAAACTATCTATTTTGTAGATGACATGACTGCACACATATAAAACCCCAAGGGCCAGGCATGGTGGCGCACACCTGTAATCCCAGCACTCGAGAGGCTGAGGCAGGAGGATCACTGTGAGTTCAAGAACAGCCCGGGCTACACAGTGAGTTCCAGAGCAGTCTGAACTACATAGTGAAACCCTGTCTCAAAAAATCAATCAATCAATCAATCAATAAATAAATAAATACCCCAAGGACTAATATAACGGTTACCACAATTTACAAGTGAATTTATTTAGCAAGGACATAAAACACAAGATCATTAAACAAAAATATATTTTATACAAAAATACTTTTACATAGTAAAATAATTGGAAAGTACAATGAAAAACAATCATTTATGAAGTGAACAAACAAAATATTTGGGATTAACAAAATATGTACATTCTATACATGCAAGCTATAAAGGGCTCTAAACTGAGCATAGCTGCATACCCCTGTAATACCAGGATTGGGAAGACTGAGGCAAGAGGGCCCTCTCAAGGCCAGGCTGGGGTACCTACTGAGTTAGAGACTACTGCCTGAACCATACATAAAGAGGCCTTGTCTCAAAAACAAGATATAAAGGGTTCTATAAAATATTGTATTTCTAAGCCAAGATACCTCTTGCATCCATCCACCAATTTGTTTTCATAAGCTCACCTAGAGGACCAAAGAATAGCTCTTGGTTTCCTGAAAAGACTCTTGCTGTCTTGAAACAATTTATACTGTTCTACTGGCACATTCGGTTTCAGTCTTGTGAGGCCAGTTCTCGCTATGGTTTGTCAAGAAAATGTTAATCTTATTATCTAACCGAAGTCAATTTTATTACTGGTGGAAATACAAAGTGGGCATTGCAATCATCTTTACTAATCAAACAAAAGACTTTTTTTTTTTTTTTTTTTTGTATCAGGGAACAGGACCTTGAGCTTGCAAGGCAGGTGGTGGCATCATTAAGCTAAATCACCGGCCCCTATCTTATTTTATTTCACATGAAAAATCAAAGAGAACTAAGGCAAATATAGCACCTTCTTGCAATATGAAAAATCTGCATAAGGAATACACTCAGGAAATATACAGTGTTATTTTTATATTCTCCAAATTTTTCTGTATTTGAAAAATATTTTTTTTTTTAAGAAAGAAATCTAGGGCTCTTATAAGTCACATATATACATAGTGGCCAGGTCACTTTTATATTCTCCAAATTTTTCTGTATTTGAAAAATATTTTTTTTTTTTAAGAAAGAAATCTAGGGCTCTTATAAGTCACATATATACATAGTGGCCAGGTCTCTTCAAGGTTGTAAGGGCCTTTTCTTTGAGGTAAGTGCTGAAGATCAAACCCAAAAGCCTTGTGAATGCTAAGTATGGGCTCTCCCAATGAACTAAACCTTCAGCTAAGTTTCCTATTTTCCATAAAAATATTGAAGTTGTAAAATATACTACCATCAGTAAAATATTCAGCTCACATTAAAAAAAAAAAATCAGCTCTTCTTAACAGAAAAACACCAAGTGAAAACAACAATCACCAAAAACAAATTACTCCAGTGACACTGCTCTTACCTGCTATCTTATAAATTCATAAATGTAAGTTAAGGTCAGATTCAGAGTAAGAATAAAGAATAATCAGAGTATGATGAAAATCAAAGTGAAAATAATTAGTGTATTATTGTACTTACGATAAAAGAAAGGAACAAATTCCACAGTGAGAGAAGCTGGTTTATATTTCTGTCTGCTCTTTTCCACAGAACTAAGGATGTGTCTATCATTCAAAAGAAGATAATAAATTATAACATGGACAAGTAGAGATGGTACAATTATAAAAATAATTATAAAACAAATTTTTTAAAAATTTAGTATTTTTAATTTGTATACTGAGTACTCTATCTCCAGGACTGACAGAATCCTGAAAAAGTTCAGCAAATAACTTAAATGGTCACCAATGAAAAATTTCTCCTAAGTTATAAAATGCTAAGTTATACCTAGTTTAATTTCGAAATAACTCAAAATTTAAAAAGGAACGTACCCACGATAGTAAATCTTTTAGAGAAAAGTACTCAAACTGCAACCCAAAAACCCACTTAATTTATCAAAAATGCCAACACGGCAAATAAAACTGAATACTGAGGTTTTAGTTTAGAAAAAACAACACATATAGTAACATTTTTTTGTCTTAAAAGAAAAACACATGTGCCATAGGTTTGCCACCACTAAACTAGTCAGTACTGCTAAACTGACAGCTGAGCCTGGTGGCTTATTATTATGGTACACTGAAGTTCCTCAGAAACCAGTCCACTCTGCTTTCTGAGACTTACCAGACACAATGCGTCCATGTGATTAGTTTTTTTCATCTTAATGATATATAGATCTAAATATGGGCTGAGATTATTTTTTAATGCCAAATCTGGTAGTTTTGATGGATATTTCTACAGACTTTGTAAGATTAACACAAATTGCATATGCTTTTACTCAGATCATTTCAATTCAATGTAAAATGAATTTCTTAGGCATGCTTGTATGGAAATGGGAAAAGATTGGCTACTTTTACAGTGATATTTTCAGCTGGTGAACTGGTGAAAAAAATTTTTTTTTAAATCACATGCATTTTTTTCATGTCCTGGAAAAGCACTTAATATTGTTAGATAAGCCAACAAAAGTGGAAAATAACCAAAGGACAGATACGTAGAAATTCTGTATATCTTATCTAAATATAATCTCCATTGGTTTAAGACACTTCCTATTTTTCTGTTTTTTTGAGACAGAGTCTCACTATGTAGTTCAGGGTGACCTTGAACTCACAGCAATCCTCCTGCCTCCAACTCCCAAGTGCTGGGATTACAGGTGTGTACCACTATGCCTGGCCTAAGACCACTTTCTTCTTAGTGATCATAACTGAACTATTAAAATTATTTTCCTTATAATTCAAAGCTATGAAGAAAAGCCAGTGGACCACAGAATAAGCCAAAAAGGCATAACTGAACTTGGCAATGGCAGAATGAAGTATCATGCTCGAGGTCTAATACCTAAATTCATTAGCAATCACATCAAACACCATTTTTTATTGCTTTCCAATTGACTTCGATTTCCAGTATATAAAGGGTATAAAAGTAATCATACTACCTTTAACACTTAAGATCTTAGGGACATAATTAGATCTTCCTATTAAGATCATTATCAAAGACACTTTTTCTGGTACCAGCGATCGAACTTGGGACCTTGCATTTACGAGGCAGGCCTGGTGCCACTAAGCTAAATCCCCAGCCCAAAGATACTTTTGTCTTTATGACAATACAAAACTTCACTATAGTTTCAAATAAAAACTTTAGTAATATAGTAAAAAATTAATTTTAAAAGAATGAAATATAGCCAGGCATGGTAGCTTAATCTGTACTGTACGTTCTTTTTGTTTTGTTATTGACACAGGGTCTTGCTTTGCATTCCAGGCTGGACTTGAACTTACCAGGTAGCCCAGGCTGGCCTGAACCCGTGACAATCCTCCTGCCTCTGCCTCCCAGTGCTTGGATGACAGACGTGCACCACCACACCTGGCCTGTACTATATGTTTTTTACTAGGATAACAAGGCTAAAAAATAAACACATCTTATACCATTTTTAGAACACAGCATACTTGATGGCTCCATAATTATTTGTTATTTGGGCCAAGCACCTAGCTCTTGGCCAATGCTAACACATATCAACTAGTTCTGAGAGTGCTGCAAAACATTTGTTTGCATCTCAGTTTTTTTTTCTAAGTTCATGTCCCCTGGTAAATTTAGCTGTGTTTCTTTTTTGTGTTCCTGTCAATACCTACCCCCAACATACAATTATTTATTTAATTCTTGTTTGGAAGTAAGTCCAAGCTCCTGCAAAAGTTACAGTAAGAAGTACAAAGAACATCAAATATAGTTTACCCAAGTTCACTAGCATTTTATCCTAAACATTACCACTGCACTTTCTCCCCATATATACATATATTATATACACACATATTTACATGTTTTCCAGATCACTAAGGGGAAGTTACACATATGAAGGGGAAGTCAGTCACCTCTTCATAATAAATGAGTATTTACTAATAAGAGGCATTGTTTTATTTGACACCAAAGAATACTAATAAATTCAAAATAGATAAAGTACTTTTATCTAGCCAACTATCCATATTCCAGCTTTGTCAAATCACTCAATAATATCTTTATAGCATTTTCCCCTTCCAGGACAGCTTCCTGCCTGGGGGATCAAGGATTTTGTTTGTTATCCCTTTAGCTCCCCTTTATCTAAAATATTTCCACAACCTCTCTGTAACATTTTAAGAAACACTGTTCTTCATCTGTCCTTTTTAAAACTGGGATGCTCTTCTTTTGGGTTTCCTTGGCATTTACTATTAGGTACATGCTGTATTCTTCCTGATACCATATGAGCAATGATGTGGCTTTCTTGGGGGATAACCACAGAGGCAGATGATGCTCATCAAGTTATCAGTGCTGACACTAGCTTTGGTAACCCTGGATTATCTGGTCTGCTACCATCCAAAATAATCACTAATGGGGCCAGGGATTTAGCTCAATGGCACTACGTTTGTCTCACAAATGCAAAATACTGAATTTGATCACCAGTACCAAAAAAATAATAATAATCACTAATGAAAAAGTAGTGATCTATGATTTTTCTTTTCTTTTTGCTTCTTTGAGACAGGGCCTCACTATGTATAGTTCAGTCTGGCCTTGAATTCAGTGATCTTCCTGCCTCAGCCTCCAGAGTGCTGAGATTACAGATGTGCACCACCATACCTGGCTCTGTGATATTTTTAAATGATTCACTTATCATACTCCTAATCAAAACTTTCCCCTCGATTTACCATAATTATTCTTAAATGTCAATTCTTTTTTCAACTCCAGCATCTGCTCTAGATTCTACTGTAGACAAAAGCTTCCACTTCTCCCTTACCTATGTATCACTGATGTAAAGAGCCTGATGAACCCTTCCAAAATTTTTTAGATTGTTTGTTGCAAACAGCTAGTAGAATAATTGGAGAATCAGAAGCAGAAATTATCTTAGTTAAACAACTGGCCTATGAAAATGCTAATTCTGCTTGCCAAGCTGCCCTTCGTCCTTTTAGAGAGAAGGCTGATTTATCAGATTATGTTCGCTTGTGTGCTGATATAGGTCCCTCTTATACTCAGGGCCTTGCCATGGCTGCAGCTTTTCAAGGAAAAACTGTAAAAGAGGTCTTATTTCAACAACATAGAAGTGGCCCTCCAAAAAGGGGGAATAATGGAAATTGCTTTGGCTGTGGTCAGGCAGGACATTTAATACGAGACTGCCCACAACATAAAGAAAATAGACCTTTTTCAAAACCTCCTAAAGAACCTGGTTTATGTCCTAGATGTAAAAGAGGAAATCATTGGGCTAATGAATGTAGATCTAAAAGGGATGTTATGGGCAATCCTATCCAGTCGGGAAACGGGCGAAGGGGCCAGCCTCAGGCCCCGTATCAAACTTTCGGGGTATTTCAGGATCCAACCCCTCGGATCCTCCCTCAGTCAAAAAATCCATTCAGGACTTATTCCGAGCCACCCCAGGCAGTGCAGGATTGGACCTCAGTTCCCCCTCCTATGCAGTACTAACCCCTGAAATGGGAATGCAAGCATTACCCACCGGAGTTTTTGGGACGTTACCCAGGGGTACCCTAGGTCTTTTATTGGGTAGAAGTTCCTCCACCATGAAAGGACTCATAATTTCCCCAGGAATTATCGATGAGGATTGTACTGGAGAAATTAAAATTATGGTTTGTTCTCCTTCTCAAATTTCTGTTATTCAGCCTGGACA
>NW_022900928.1:103590303-103629905 GCF_012274545.1 Fukomys damarensis | reverse complement strand
TACATGTCAAGCCTCCACAACCTACGATCTAACCCCTGCAGAGGCTGGTAGTCAAAGACAGGTAAGAGAAGTGTAGAGAAATATCCAACCTAAGACAGAGCATGAGTATCAAAATTCTCATGGCTTGATGACAGGTAAGGGATTTCTCTGGACATTTCTCACCTAAGACAGGCACAGTCTTTCTGCTGAGCTGGGAAAGTCCCTGCTCTAAATATAATAAAAAGGGGGCTATGTGGGGGCCCAGTCATGGCCCACTGGAGTTTGACATTTGGAAAATAACTTCTTCCTATATAATTAAGGCATCAACATTTGCTGCTTTTCAAGGAAACAGTTTGTTGAGCTTGTTTTGATTCTTTGACCCTGACATAACAGGAAACTCGTTAGCCAAAGATCTGATGTTATCTGTAAGAGTCAGGAAATCCGGTCTTTACATAAAGATAAAAACAACTGCTTGGTGTTTTCTGTTGTTGTGTGCCCTTAAAAGCTTCCTGTTGATGTGACCCTATAAAAGGAGCTGTTTTTCTGAAATAAATCAGACTTCTCTTCGTCTCCACTCAGGCTTGAGTGTTCTTTCCTTTCTCAATCCTCACTCACCGACTCAGGCACGTTTGTGTTGTGACGGCTGGACCACCACAGCGATCCCCCTGCCTCAGCCTCGTGAGTGATGGGATTACAGGTGTGCACCATCACACCCAGCTTTTAATTTTTTTTAATATTACTTTTTTGCAGAACTGGGATTGAACTCAGGACCTTGAACATGCCAGGCAGGCTCAGTACCACTGATCTAAATCTCAGACCCTAATTTTACTTTTCATAAGTACAAATTTGCAGTACATAATGATTACACTCCTTGTAGAGAGCTGGTAAACGTACATTTTTTCTTCATCTTCCCACATCTCTTGGTTCCCTTACCCTTTGCAAAAGATCTCCCTATTATCTGTTATCTGATTTTATTTTTAGTTTCAGTTTCTTCAATGTTTAAAATTGTGTGTCTGATTTATTTCACTTAACATTATGGTCTCAAGGTGAATCTGATTTCCTATCTGTATTTTTAAAGAGTGCATAAGCAGTGCATAGGCAGAAGTAAAAGGTAAGTCCTGCTGTTTGTCAATTATTTCCATGTCTACCGGCCTTCTAGAATCATGGTACAACTGAACTTCTACACCTCTTGGTAGTAGATGGGGACACATAATTGGTTCTGGCCTTGAGTTCAGAATGAAAATGTTATGTCATGATCAGACAAGAGCATTAAATTGCCAACATGTGACCTTTCACCACTTTCTTCTCTCTCACATGGAAATTAACAAAGCCTAAGATGCCAACTGTTCTGTTAGCTTAAGAGAGGGAGGAACTACAATAAATAAAAGCTCCTGCCTACCCACTGGAGACAGACCACACAAACAAGAAAACAAACCTTGGTTATTCTAGGGCTCTTGTTTGTTACTGCAGCATAACCTATCCTATCCTGAGTGATACAAAACTCTTCACAAAAAAAAATTCAAAGACTTTCTCCCTGGAAAAAAGGATGTATTACAATTCTATAGAAAGGAAGTGTATAGAATATTATTAGCACTTCCCCATTATTAAACAGTCAAGAAGTCTTAGGACAATATGATAACTGTATTACCTGGGGGGGGTATTTTTGGAGAAGTTTAACTGGTAAATTGGTGAACTTTTGGTATATTGTCTCCCAGGATGTAAGGTCTCATCCAAACAGTTCAGAGCCAGGCTACAACAAAAAGAATGGCTCCCAAGCAAAAACTCTCTAGCAGCCTGTGGAACTTCATTCACACATTTGGCTCCCCTGAGTCTCAAGCCTGCTGACCCATGCTGCAGATTTGGACTTGTCAGCTTCTATAGTTATGTCAGCCAATTCCTTAGAATAATTTGATATTTGCCCACAAACATATAACCATGTACACATCTCATTAACTCAGTTTATCTGGAGAACCCAATTAATACCTATAGACAGCTTCTCTCAAAGTATAAAATACATATGAAAATAAGCAGAGAAGACTGTTTTATTTATTGTCTTGGATACATGTTCCTTTTATGCTCATTTTTAGTTGACAACAATCATATGTATTTATGATGTACAACATGTTTTCAAATATGCATGTTATAGAATGACTAAATAAAGCTAATTAACAAATGTATTGCTTCACATATTTTTTTTTTTTTTCAGAACCAGGGATTGAACTCAGGATCTTGCACCTTTCAGGTTGGCACGACACCACTGAGCTATATCCCTGGTCCATACTTATCTTTTATATGTGTGTATTGACAACACTTAAAAATGCTAACCTCTTTAATCCATCTCTTGAACATATTTTTTCCAGTCTAACTGAAATTTTGTATCCTTGGATCAACATATCCCTAGTTACTTCATCAGGATATATTCTCATTTCAATAAAATACATTATTACTAGAACATAAAAAGTGTGTACTGCCCCATGTTCTCTCAGTTATCAACTTTTACCACTATCTACTACTGGTGGCTATTCAGGGTATACTACCCTGAAAACTCTGAAAATCCTATAAAAATTATTTAGTAATAAAAGGTTGAATTTTAGTAATGAACTGTTGAAATCATGTTGAAAGAAGTAGGAATTATTTTTAAGTGAGTCAGGTTAAACTAGAAACAGAAGTGGAGAAATCTTGAGCAGACTTTGGAAACCTAAAAGAGGTCTGATTGAAGGTGACGCAATTCTTCCTAATCTGGGCCTAAAGGTAGGCAGAAATTCACTTTGTATTATATACTGGCAATTAAGCTATTATCACAATGCTACAAACCCACCCTTCTGTAACCTCTATTCTTTCTGATGCTGAAAGAGACACTCTGAAAATTGTTCCTTTTCCAGCTGCCTTTTTTTTTTTTTTTTTTTTTTTAAAGACAGGGGCTCACTTTAGTTCAGGCTGGCCTCAAACTTGTGGCAAACCTCCTGCCTCTACCTCTCCAGTGCTGTGATTACAGGCATATGCCACCACACCCAGCTCAGATGCCTTTCTTCTGGGTTCCCCAATAATGAGTATTAAACAGCAGCTAGAAGAATGAAAGAGGAATTCATTCTATATTTCTTTCTTATTATACTCATGAACATCAACCCCCAAAAAAATGGCCATTAATTACTCTCTTCAGCTTATTTTTGGTAGTTGTATAAGAGCCCTGTTCCCAGCTAGTCAGCAATACCACCAGAAGCTAAGCAATGCTCCTTTCTTAAAGAACTAAGTCCCAGTGCTAGCAGCTCTCCAAACATCTAGATTCTATTGTTGGCAATCTTGTCCCTTTGTTCTCATAGCCCAGGAGATGGTAACTGTTTCCTGAAGTCACTATTCCTGCATCACCTCAGTGTGCTACTTTTGCTTTTCCAGTTCTCTAATATCTGTTTAATAATTTCCTTGTATTACACTGTCTTTTTAAATAACTATTGGTTTGTTTTCCTGGCTGTACCCAACTGACACATGCTTCACAGTTAAAAATAGGACAAAATACTGCTGAAAAGCTTTTTCTAAATATAAAACTGGGGCTGGGGATTTAGCTCAGTGGTTCCTCCACCTGCCTTGCAAGCGCAAGGTCCTGAGTTCAATCCTCAGTACCAAAATATATATTTTAATATATATTTATTTATATAAGATATATAATATAAATTGTATATAAATTATTGTATGAATTATATAAATATATGAATGCTATACATTATATAAATATATATACTGGGGGGGTACTGAGCTCAAACCCAGGGTCATGCACATGGTCTACCTCTAAGCCATAACCCCACCCCCTCAAATATTCTTCCCTCAATGCTTTTTAAAAGGAGAGCTTTCCTTAAAAATATATACATTCTATTGTTATTATTGAGCTTTTAATGTTCCTAGAAAACTGTAAGTCTTCACCAGCACCTGAAAATACAGAGTATATTTAATTATATGGAAACAGCATTTATCACAAATTCATATTTTTCTATCTCAGAGTTAAATCTGTGGGTAATACACACATCTCTCTAATTGTTTTCAGAGAAAAGACAGTCTTTGTGGGGTTTTGGTTTTGGTTTTTTTGTATCAAGAATCAAACTCAGGACCTTGTGCTTGCCAGGCAGGTGCTGTGGCGCTGAGCTAAATCCCCAGCCCAAGAAGACACCATTTGGAGAATCACACATATTTATGACATTTAAGTTTTCAATAAACATTATTTTTAACATACCCTGAATTTGTATGTCTCCAATTCCTATATGGATCATATAAACTTTCACAAAATGCCAGTGCATGGATCACAAATTCTTCAACAGCTGTCTGATCCACCATTTCCTTCTCTTTTTTCTTACTTTTTAACTAAGAATAAAATTGAACATATTAAGACATGGAGCATTCATCATCTAACAATACATCATTATTATTCAAATAAGTCTGATTTCCTAAAAGAGTCATTTAATCATATGGTCTAGTTAAATCTTCTCAATTTTTTTTTTTTTTTTTTTTTTTTGCAGTACCAGGGATTGAACTCAGGACCTTGCACTTGTGAGGCAAGCACAGTGTCACTGAGCTAAATCCCTGGTTCATCAAATTTTAAGTATTTCTTAGGAAAGCTTTAAAAATAGTCAAGTATTGTTTGAAAAAAACAATGTATTTAATAAGATGCAATAATACATAAAATCACAAACTCATTTAAAAGTCACTTATAAACACTTGAATTTATAAATCGAAATAACATTAATGGCTACTTGTCTATCTTTTGATGGTATGTGTAAGATTTCTGAAATATACATTACCCAATGATAATTTAAATTCTCTCACTTTTTAACCTGTCCTAAAACATTTAATTATATCAACTATAAGATAAAAAAGTAAAATCTATATATCCTCAAAAAAGCAAAAAGGAATATATCAGTTTACACCTACTTGCTGAATATAGAGTGTTGTCATAGTGATGACATGATTAATATATGAGCATGTTCCAATTTCTTCCACATTTGATAAATTTCTAGGAAGATAAAAGAATCATATATAAAAATGGCAAATAAAATGTGTGCTCATGCAAGAATTTTGAGAGCAGATGATGACAAACAAAATACAAATAATATTTATTTAAACATAAAACTGTATTAGCCAAGTATGTGTGAGGCCCCACAATCAATCCCTAATACATAAAACAAAATAAAACCCAACAGAGTTATATAACTTTTTTCCCACTAAGATGTGAAATATACTTAAACACTATGTAACTATTATAAACAAAATGTTTATGATATATTTTACAGTATCTCAAAGATTTGCATGTACTTATTACAGGAAAATTAGAAAATATCAAACTAGAAACGAAAGGAAAAAATTTTACAACTCAAATAATAAGCAATTGTATACATCTAGATTATTTATTTACAGGTTGTCTTTTTCTTATGAAGACTCTTAGTTTAGTGTTTATATATAATATTACCATTATATTGCACATGTTGCTTTATAGTTTTCACTTTTCTTTTTGAATGATAATTCCCTTTTGAGGCTTACATTGTATTTCCTCTACTATATTAAAAATCTCTGATAGAACCATTGCCATCTTTACATACTCTAAAAGGGCAAAGTATCAAACCTTGTTTGAAACATCTGGTCAATAAGTGATTGATGCTTAATTAAAATTAACCCTCATTTTACTCCTTTTATTTGTTTGTTTGTTTACCGGGGATTGAACTCAGGACCTTGCACTTGCAAGGCAGGCGGCAGCACCACTGAACTAAATTCTGGCCCTTCACTCCATCTTTAAAATAAAATTTAGGTATAACACATAATATGTTAACATTTATTATATCAAAGTATTTTTCTTGGCATAATTATAAAAAGTAAAGATTAATTTGTTCTGAGACACTATGACTTTGTAAACCACTTTTATCTTAAAATACAATAGATGGTAAGAAAACAACTAAGATTAACAGACTTTTTTTTTTTTTGGTGGAATGGGAATTGAACTCAGGACCTTGAACTGGCCTGGCAGGTGCAACACCACTGGGCTACATCCCCGGCAACAGGCTTCTTAATGTAGAGGTCAAAGTGACATGACATTTTGGTTTATCCACATAAGGCTATAATGAAAAAGGATGTGTTGGCAAGGATGAGAAGAGAACAAAACTCATACATTGCTGATGGGTAATGTACAGCTACATTGGAAGACATTCTGACAGTTTCTCAAGGGATTAATCAATGAGTTACAATGTGATCCAGCAATTCCACCCCTGGGTATATACTCAATAGGCACAAATATGTATGTCCACACTGAAACTGATACACATGTTCAGAGAGCAACAATATTCACGCCAACCAAAAACAGATAAAAAGGCAAGTATCTACCAACTGATAACCAATAAAATGTGGTTTATCCATACATTGGATTATTCAGCCATAAAATATATCATGTATCAATAAAGGTTTAAAAATGTACTGATATATTCTACAAAAGTACTGATATTCTAAGAAATGGATTTACCTTAAAAACATTATGCTATGTGAAGGAAGCTAGTCACAGGGACCACATGATAGATGATTTCATTGCTACAAAATATTCAGATCAGAAAATAAATTAGTGGTTGCTTGGGGATAGACATAGGATAAGTGTAGGATCCTATTAATGAGTGCAGAGTTTCCTTATTGGCTTCTTTTCTTATGTCAGTTCTAAAACTGACAGTGGTGATGCCACAATTCTGTAATACATTAAAAGCCACTCTGGTACCAAAAAAAAAAAAAAAAGCCACTGAAAGATTTTTTTTTTTTTTTTTTTTTTTTTCTTTTTTTTTGCTTTGAGACAGGGTCTCATTTTCCATTCCAGACTGTCATTGAACTATGTAGGCTGACCTCAAACTCATGGCAAACCTCCTGTCTCAGTCTCCCAGGTTTTGAGATTACATGAGTGTGCCATCTGGCCCAGTAGAATGATATATTTTAAATGGGTGAGTTGTATAGCATGTAAGTAAATTAACTGCTCAATAAAGTTTAAATATTAAAAAATCATAACAAAAGTTAAAGCTGAATTAGTGTAAAGACATAAATCCAAATGAAAATAGTCAAATTGATTAACATTAGTATAGAATTAAATTGATCAGTTGGGCATTATTTGGCTTCATTAGAGTTCTACATATACTACAGCTACTTATGATGGGGGAGTAGTTAAGTACAGATTATATCAAAATTTCAAAAGTATCTTTAAAGTCAAACAGCAAAAGAGGAAAACTGTCAGTTTTGAAAGACTATGACTACAGCCGTGCCTATATTTCTGTCAAAACTCTTTTATCTAAACTCTTACCTTTGATTTTCATAAATTAAGATTTTTTAGTTTCTGATCTAACATGTAGAGTTTTGGAAGTCATCATTCTGGTCTTCACAAGGAAAAAGCTAAATAAACTAAAAGTCAATAAATCTAAAATCCATAATAAACTAAAGAAAAAAAACTAAAAAAAATAAATAAAGATAAAATATACTGTAACCTCCAACCCCCTGCTCAGAACTGGAGATGGAATCTGGGAACCTCACTTGTATTAGGCAAGTGCTCTACTACTTATCTACTGTTCTCAGCCCTTTTTAAATTTTATCTTGAGATAAGTTTTTGCTAAGTTGTCAGGCTGGCCTCAAATTTACAATCCTCCTGCCTCAGCCTCTTAGTAACTGGGATTAGAGGTGTATACTACCTTGCCTGGCTTTATTTTTCTTATTTGTAATGATCGTAATATAATAGCTTGTCCAAAATAATAACACCAAACACATACTAGGTGTTTACAGCTTGTGGACAAGGAAATGAATGACAACATTGCAAGAAAATATAGGAGAAAAACCTAAGTAATGATGGGTTTGCCAATGATCTTACAGATGTGAAACCAAAAGCATAATCCATGAAAGAATTGATAACTTGAACATCATTAAAATTTAAAACTTGTTTTAAAACTTCTGTTCTGGAAAATATAAGAACAAAATAACAAGTCAGATACCATGAGAAAATATGTGCAAGAGACAACTGATTAAAAAAAAATCTCAAAAACCAAGTTTCAAAATCTTAAGGACTTTTTAAAATTTAATAGGAAAATAACTCAATTTGGGGGGGGTATTGGAGATCAAACTCAGGACTTTGCATTTGCCAGTCAGTGGCAGCATCACTGAGCTATATCCCCAGCCCAGAAAATAACTCAATTTTAAAGTTGGGCAAAAGATTAATACAGATACTTCATAAAAGAAGATAGAGATGACAAACAGGCATATGAAAAGATGTTGAACATCTTACATTATTGGGGATCTGCAAATTAAAGCAATGAAATATTACACAAACTACAACAGCTAAAATCTAAAAAGACAGTATCACCAAATAATAGAAATATGTGGAGTAAAAGGAATTTTCATTTACTGCTAGTGGGATTGAAAATGGTACAACCACTGTAGAAGATAATTTGGCAGTTTCTGATAAAGCTAAAGTATAAACTGTCCATATTATACAGCAATTATATTCCTAGGTATTTACCCAAATGGGTTTAAAATTTCTTTCTATGCAAAACCTGAGCATTAATGTTTACAGCAGATTTATATGTAATTGTCAAAAATTGGAAATAGCTAAGACGTCCATTAATAAGTAAATGAGTGAACAAACTACAACATCCATTAGTCAAATAATGTTCAAGAATAAAGAAATGTGCTATCAAGCCATAAAAACAAGAAATGGAGAAACCTTACAAGCATACTTCTAAGTGAAAAAAGCCAGTCTGAAAAGGTATTTAGTGCATGATTCCAAATACATGACATTTTGGAAGTGGTAAAACTACAGACATAGGGCCAGGGATCTAGCTCAGTAGCACCACACCTGACTGGCAAGCACAAAGTCCTGAGTTCGACTTCCATACCAAAAAAATAAAAAATGAAAAACAAAACTACAGGCATAAAAAGATCAGTGACTGCCAGAGGTTGTGGCAGTAGGTGGATGGTGAAAGGACTGAACAGGTGGAAAAAGGTCATGTACTGGCAGGTGAAACTGTTCTGTATAATGGTGTGTACATGACAATACTCATATATCAGAACTAAAGAATTATACAGCACAGTATATAACACTATTGTATTCTATAGACTTTAATCATGTATTTGCCAAAACCCACAAAACTATACAATACAAATAGTAAGCCCTGATGTATGCAAAAGACTTCAGTTAATAATGTATTGATATTGGTCCATCACTTGTAACAAAAGTGCCAAACTAATGCAAGATGTTAACACTATAATGGAAAAGAATGAAGAAAGCAGTATAGAGAAATTTACCATATTTCATTATTTTATTCTGTAAACATAAACCCTATTAACATGTTAAAAGCAGCTTTAAAAAAGTAAAGTCAAGGGGCTGGGGATTTAGCTCAGCGGTTCGGTGGCTTTCCTTGCAAGCACAAAGACCGAGTTCAATTCCCGGTACCAAAAAAAAAAAGTCAAGTCAAGTCTCTGAAATAGGAACAAATTCTATGACAGCTGGCTACTAAAGTTAAACTTAATAGTGATCTCCTACTTAAAAAGATCAAGTAGAGTGTGGGTTAAAAATAAAAAAGATCAAGTAAATGTGGTGAGCATTTCTGTGCTTCTCTATCAAAAACTGAACATAATGGATTTAAAACAAATACCTATAGTAATTTTGATTTCAGTAAATATAGTAGGTAGTTAAAAGGAGAAAATATACAAAAAAAATTAGCTTGGAGGCCAACTCTTATCTTACTGAGTAAACCTTTTTTCAGCCATTCTTATATTTTTCTTATTATTTTTCTAAATTTTAAGGAAAAAGAGCATGAAAACAGAAATTTGTTAAGGTTCTTGGAGAGTTGAAAGTAGCAGCACAATACTTTAGCTATTGTTGCTCAATCATCCCATAATTCCTAGAATCAAAGGCAATGAAAAATTAAGTCAAAGGTGATTTAAAAGTATTAATTATAAAACTAATTATAAAACATTTATAAACAAATAAGTGTATATTATATATATGGGAAATGGCATCCAAAAAGGTGGCAGATTATAAGACGCACATTAAGCCACTCATCAATGGTTCTTCTACATAGATTAGCATGGAACACTTTTAAAAATCAAGATGTTTAAACCTTTTTAAATCACAATTTCCTTAAGTAAAGCTCAAGTTCTGTATTTCAACTAGGCATTCAAGTTGATACTTATACATACCAAGATTTAAGTACCACAGACCTAATTAATAAAACTGGAAAATATAATAACCTGTAAAATTATTGTATTTTATTTGTGAAATGATAAAATGAAAGAGCTAAAATATATAATTTCACAAATATAATGAATAGTAATAAAAATGTGCATACAGAGGCTGAATATAGCATAGGTAAAGTGCTTGTCTATCATGCAAGAGGCCCTAAATTCAATCTGCAACATCAAAAAAAAGTACACATTTACAGCTGAGCAACACAGAAAAAATACTGGTATAGTCATTTCTCACTGAAGTAAAAACCTATCACTATCTTTATGCTCAAGTAACACTTAAAAATCTTGGTTGAGGGTCGCTGTAATTAACTACACTAATTAAAAGATTTGCAATGTATGAAGAAATGACAAGCTGATTATAAAAGGTCGTCACACTCTAAAGATCTGCACAAACAACAAATATCATTAATAATCAATGTTATGGCATGTATATAGATGTCTCTCCAAAGCCTTACGGGTTCAAAGGAAGAGGAGGCGGGATGTAGGGTGTGTGATAATGGGATCAACAGTGTGGTGCTGTGACTGATTTATGGTATGATACTAGGATTAAGGATGACCAGCCTATGGGCAGGTATGAGCACTAGCCTGGTATGAGTGTTAGCCTAAGGGCAGGTAGCCTGGGTAGAATATAAGGGACAGAAACAGGGCTGCTGCTTGCTACTTCACTGCTTTGCTGTCTTCTGCGTACCATGAACTGTTTTTCCTCCACGATGCCCTGCCATGCCACCCTGCCTTGGAGCCACACAACTATGAACTGAGGCCTCTACAAACTGTCCTCCTTTAACTTCAATAAATAATAACCACAATAAACCTATCCTCCTTTAACTTCGAGTGTCAGGTATTTTGTCTCAGCAATGACAAAAGTAACTAAGACAATTAATAAATGGATCAGATGAGTAGCATACATCTCTAATCTCAGCACTCAGAAGGCTGAGGCAGGATTGCCCCATGTTGTTTTTGTTTGTTTGTTTGTTTGTTTCATAGAAAACACTGCTTTATTATACATGAGAAGTGGAGAGGGCTCCCCAGGACACAGGCCCTGGAAGCCCGCATGAGTGAGGACAGGGTGGGACTGTGAGCTATGCAGCAGCAGCAGCAACACAGAATCATGGAGGCCACAGTAGACATTGGCCACACTGAGGTGACCATACATTCTGCTGCTCATTAAGGTTGTGAACATGGACAATGTACAAAAAGGATAAATAGATCTTTCCATTAATGAAAAATACATTTTTCTATATAAAGAAATCTTTTCTAATACAAGAAAAAAATACTGCAACATTAACCAAAAATAATTCAAAATTGCCCTTTTCAATATTTCTCTTGTATATTAACAAATGACACATCACTTTCTTTGAAACAAAGACAGAAGGTGTCTGCTCTGTGACATTCACAACATCCCACCCCATTACCTTTCCCCATATGATCCGGAGCACAAAGGTCTGCGTATCTGAGGACAAGGGTAGAAGGAGGGGTTACCCCAAGTTTGAAGCCAGTGTAGGTTTACATAGTGAGTTCAAGACCAGCCTGAACTACATAGTGAGATCCTGCTTCAAAAAAGAAATAAACCACACACACAAAAAAAAATCACAAAACCAAAACCAAGAAATCTATTATTGTTATTTTGGTAATGATTACTTTTTTTTTTTTTTTTTTTGGTACCAGGGATCAAACTCGGGTCCTTGTGCTTACAAGGCAGGCAGTGGAATCACTGAGCTAAATCCCTGGACCTTTAAAGTGTTTTGTTTTGTTTTGTTACTGGAAATCGAACTCGGGTCCTTGTGCTTGCAAGGCAAGCGGCAGAACCACTGAGCTAAATCCCTGGCCCTAATGATTACTTTTAAAAAATTAGTTTGTATTTTTATAGCAGATACCTGCAAAGAATAATGAAGAACTTGACAAGCAAAACTGACAAAGCTTGTTGTTGTTCCTCCAATCCATCTGCCATTTTCTGAACACATTGTAACAGCTGGATCCTCAGAACTTGCAGAATATTATCAGGAAGTAGAGATATTCCTGGAGGCATATCATCTACCCTACAATTGAGGGGAAGAAAATAGTGTTGAAATACAGGAAGAAAATCTCTAGCACTTAAATAAACTGTATTTTCAGCCTAAATCCAAAGGACGTGCTTTTTTTTCCAGATATTCCATAACTCCTTGTCTGTAAGCACGACTCATAACTAAATTATTATAGCAGAATGATTAATCTTATTTCAGAAGAGACTCATATTTTCAATTATTCTGTTTTTAATTAAAATATGTATAAATTATATAATATGATACAGAAATTCATAAATATACATTTTGTCATCTGCTTTACTCAACACTAATGCCCTACTTTATACATTCCCCAAGCCATATGATCATAAGATGGAGAAACGATAAACAGCAAAATGAGAAAGATGAAAAAATGAATATAGATTCCATACATGAGCATTAACAGATTTTTTCAAGTTTGTGACAAATGGCTATGTGTACAATATGGTTCTTTAAAGGCAAATGTCCACATCAGATTAAGTAACTCCTCTAGGGTCTCCCTCACAATAAAAGCACATTCTTGAAAAAATGGAAACAAAGTCTTTGTAAATAGAGAGGGGTGGAGGGATGAAAGGGAAGGCAAGAGAATGGGAAAAAAATAAGAATCAAGATATGTTATTAGCTCAGTGGTTCTGCAGCCTGCCTCGTAAGTGCAAGGTCCTGAATTCAATCCCCAGTACCACAAAAAGAAAAAAAAAAAAAGACATATTATGTAAAGGTACAACTCTCCAATGATGTCATTATATTGTATATCTAAAATGTACCAATAAAATTAATTTTTTAAAAGTTCAAAATGATTTTTGGATCAAACAATTCAATTTTCTTCATCAAAACTATTATATACCAATAATATAACTAAAATGTTTATCAATAATGTCTTTTTCTAGGGCTGGGGATTTAGCTCCGTGGTTCCACCACCTGCCTCACAAGCGCAAGGACCCGAGTTTGATCCCCAGTACCAAAAAAATAATAGTAATAGTCTTTTTCTGATTTTGATATTATTCTATATATTTGTTTTTCTTTTACTGTGCCAATCTACCCTTGTTTACTATGATGGCCATCTATCTTTATCTGTATTATATCCTTTTTGTTTGTCATACACACAGTTTGTTAGGTCTTTTGAACAAAAATAATTAAATAAATAAATAACAAAAGCCCAGACTAGATTCAAAGTCTGAAGACCTAGGGAGTAAATTCCACCTCTGTAACATAGCACTGGTCATTTTATCTCTGATGTTATTTCAATCTATAAAATTTTAATATTATCTGGCCTATTTCACAGGGCTCTAAATCCAGAACTTCAATATGTATTTTTTGCTGTGAAATACACGAAAAATTATAAAAATGTACACCATCACTGAAGCCTAAGAATTTTTTATAAAGCCGATAATTTTTCTAATTCTATGAAAAATGCCCAAATCTCAGAACAGAGTTCCTATAATTAACTGACATTTATAATTTAAATCTCTTCAAATAATGCTTTATGTGAGCTATTACTAGTACAGTACTTTTACACTGAATAAAAGGCTATCTGATTCACTGTAGATAAAAAAAATTGAAGTATAATACCAGTACTCACACAAATAAATAATATAATTGGCCTTCTTAATCATTCTCTAACATAAAAAACTTTCACAAAAGTTACACCTGATTTTAATTAAATTATACAGGCAATAACCCTAAAAACACATTATAAAGATTGACAGATTCTATAACCATGTTACAAAAACACCATGCTTCATTTTAGAATGGGAACTACTTCAGTTGTAGCTTCAATTTGTTCATTCTCTTATTCATAAGCAGTACCAGAAAATCTCTCATTGTCATACATACATAAAAAGTTACACCTGATTTTAATTAAATTATACAGGCAATAACCCTAAAAACACATTATAAAGATTGACAGATTCTATAACCATGTTACAAAAACACCATGCTTCATTTTAGAATGGGAACTACTTCAGTTGTAGCTTCAATTTGTTCATTCTCTTATTCATAAGCAGTACCAGAAAATCTCTCATTGTCATACATACATATATATAATTCAAGATAATAACAAAGACTCAAGATAATAACAAAGACTTAAATATAATTTTTGAGATTAAGTTAATCTTTTTTCTCTACTTTTCAAAAACAAACATGTCTTTAAGAAGGAAACAGAATTTTTCCAGTAATCCATAGTAATTTAAAAGATTTAAAGGATTATTTATCTGTGGTCTTCCCATTCTACACTGCACATTTTAAAAAATAACTGTCAAAAGTAATTAGCTTCTAAAAGAGCAATGTATCTTTTTTACTTTGTTTTGAACTTGTTTTCATCATAAAATTAAGGCTCTGTTGAAACATGCCTTAGAGGTAAAGTTAAAATTCTTGGCCATGTTTTAAAATGATAAGCATTTAAGAACTTAGAAGCATTTTACTAGAATTTTATTGCCCAAAATTATATGCTTTTTTCACTGAAATTTCCCAAACTCTAAAAATTTCTTCCACTCCGTTTGAGTACTGAATATCTATTAAACAGCAGCAATAATCATGTCTAATACAGGAAGAAGCCTAGCTTAAAGTTTGTTCAAGGCTTTAAATTCTAGAAAAAGCAATTTGTCCATCATTTTGAAGTCACTAATACAGAAATGCTATTAAGGAAGTTTACTTTACATGGCAATTATACATGAGTTTCTTACCTTTAACTAATTTTATACAGTGTTGTGCACATATTCTGTACTTGAAAATATGAATGTTTTCCATTAGTAAAATCTAAATTCATGGTTCAAAGGGGATCTTTTGTTTTCATTCTGAGGAATTGAGAATTGAATCTAATTCCTTTGCGCCTAGCTATAACCTTAGCCCTTTTAATTTTTTTAGATAGGGTCTCACTAAATTGCTAAATTGCCCAAGCTGGACTCAAATATCTATCCCCAACAATGGTGGCACACCTCCTGTAATCCCAGCACTCAAGAGGCATACGCAGGAGGACCGCTGTGATTTTTAAGCCAGCCTGGCCTAATAGTGAGTTCAAGGCCAGACTGAATTACCCTGTTTCAAAAAATAAATAAATAAAAACAATACTGTTAGTATTTGTCATCTTCATCCTGTTAACCATTGTAACTGTATAAATCCACACAATGTTTTTAGAAATGATTCCCCAGTAATCTCTTTATAATGTATAGATGATATCTGCACCTTAGAAACTTCAGAAACCTCATTCCAATACGCCAAATATTCAAAGGCCCAAATCCTAACTCTATAAAATTCAAAAGCCCATGATTTAAAGTGAACTATAAATTATTAAAGTAAAAGCAGTTATGCTCAGCAGCATGCACTGTTATCCCAGTGATCTGATAGGCTGAGGCAAAAGGATTACAAGTTTGAGCCCAGCCTGGGCAATTTCCCCGTACTGCAAAAATTCATTAATTAATTAAATTAAAGTACTTCTAGGCACAAACTACATTAATACTTTTATTAGTGGAAATCAAAGCATAGTCTTGGTGTTGTTTGATTTTTGTTTTTTGAGACAGGTCTCACTATGTAGTTGAGACTGACCTAAAACTCACTATGTAGCCCATCCAGGCTGGTCTCGAACTCACAGCAATCCTTCTGCCTTAGCCTCCCCAGTGCTGGGAATTCCAGACGTGAGCCACCACGCCCGGCCTCAAAGCATAATCTTAACAAAAACCTATCAATTAATATCCTGATGAGAAAGAAATCTGAAACTGAATTTATAAAGTACTGATCCTTTCTGAGGACAACTGCATCAAGTAGTTTCTTCTCCAGATTATTACTACCTCTGCCTGAGTTCCTTGCTTTCAGTTTCCACCCTCTCCAATTCTTCTTCTACAATGCCAACAAAACAACTTTTTTGTTACTTTTTTTTCTTTTGGTACCAGGATCCAACTCAGGATCTTGCCCTTGGGAGACAGGCAGCAAAACCACTGAGCTAAATCCCCGGCTAAAACAACTTGTGAAAAACAAACTTGGTCACAATACTGTCACAAAGAAACTTTTTTTTATAGTTGGACCTCATGCATGCTATCCATATGCTCTACTACTGAGCTATACTTCCACACTCCCAGGCTTTTTTTTTTTGCCCAGGCTGGCAAGAAGCAAAGATTCCCAAGTAGCAAAGATTAGTCATGAGCCACTGTGCATGGCCAGAAATTTTTTGGTTTCATTCTTACCTTTCATAAAAAAAATAAATACATAGGTAAAACCCATTAACACTGCATTCATGGTACTTCATGACTTGGCCCCTATGTGATTCTCCAGACTCAACTCTCACTACTACCCTGCCTACCCTTATCCCTGTATTTCAAACATCACTAACCACAATATTTCTTCCTTCTTCCCTCAACATATATTTGTAACTGGAACTTATTTTGAGGCTAAATGTCTCTCCCTATTTCTCTTTTTTAACCCAGCTCTCCTTTTTAACCACTCTTACCTATTACTGGGCTTTCAAGACAGCTTGAGACATAGAAAAAACACTTTATCTTGTACTCAACCAGGGAACTGAGAGTCCAGAAATGGTGATAAGTGGAAGAATGGAAAAAAAGATTTGTACTTTTAGTTGTACTTTTTCATAAAATTTGAATTTCCCCCATTTATCATTTTTTAATACAGTTGTTTAAAATCTAAATATTTTGCCTCCTCTTTTTTTTTTTTTTTGGTACTGGGGATGGAACTCGGGACCTTGAACTTGTGAGGCAAGCAGCAGAACTACTGAGCTCAATCCTTTTTTTTTTTTTTTTTTTTTTCATCCTCTTAAAGATGTTTTATAAGGCTCTCCTCTAAGGCTAGGAATGGAAATAGATTAACTCACATGATTATGTTATGTAAAGAATATTATGTAGATGGGTGTGGTATTGCACACCTATAATCAAGTTACTCGGAGACTAAAACAGAAGATTGCAAGTTCAAGGCCAGCCTGGCCAATGCAGTGAAGACTCTGACTCAAAATTTTAAAAAGCAATAAGGATGTAGAGAATACCCTTGGGTTTGATTCCCAATATGGAAAAGAAGGAAAGAAGGATGGAAGGAAGGAAGGGAGGAAAAAGGTATATCTGTTTTTGTCCCAGTTTGTTGGTAGGGAGGTCAAAAACATTAGAAATCTTCCTGAGAGACACAGGTTTCTTTCATGCTGGATGTGGTGGTACACACCTAGTCTGGCACTCCGGAGGTTGAGATAGGAGAAATGAGAATTAAAGCCTAACCTAAACTATGTAGCAAGACTTAATCTTAAAAATATTTTTTAAAATTCTTTTGTTATTCACAGTGGGTCCCCTTGGATTACATCTCAGTTTATGTAAATGAGGTCATTCATGGTAGGCCCATAGTTTCCATATAGAAGCTAGTCATATCAGAAGGCCCAACCATAAGAGTTGGAGCTTTCGGGCTCACTCAACCTCTTAAGAAGAAAGACTGGAGATGAAATCAAGCATGTGGTAACTGATGCAATAAGACCCCAGTAACATTCTGGACACTTGAAGCTTGACATGTTTATTTCCTGACTGGTAACACACTAATGCTCTGGGAGGCATTGTGTCCTGATTCTATGGGGAAAAGACATGGAAGCTCTGCATCTAGGACCCTTTTAGACTTTGTCCTACATGCATCCTTTATAATAAAGCTGCAATCGTAAATATCTTCACTTTCAGTAAATTCTTTTGAGACAGTCTAGGAAATTATTGAACTTGAAGACAGGTAATTTAGAGTTGGTCAGAAATGTGGGTGTGTTCCCCAAAACCTGCAAATGATGTCTGAAGTGAAGCCAGTCTCATGAAGGACTTTTCCTTTAACTTGTGAGACCTGGCGCTAACCCTAGGCAGCTAGTACCAGAAATGAGTGACCTGCAAGACAGCAGTGGGCAGTGTCTCACCAAAGCAGAGGCTTTGAAAAGCCAAGAGAAACTGCTATGATTAGTAATTTTTACCATGACAGCAGTTACGTAAGATATCAAGAGCACTGACATATCTGCCATCCTTTTAACATGTCAGCATTTGTATCTTTGTGTAAAAATGAGCAAGGGTAATAAAGCTGTGTGTCTACGTACCTGGTAGGCAGTTTTTCAAAATCAACATCTAAGAACTGCTCATAGCTAGAAACAAAACTGTCCAACCACAGCTTCAGGTAATCAGGATCTTTCTGAAATAAGAAAATCATTATATTAGGTATATTTGTCAGGGAAAATAATGCTTTTACAACCACCTAGTATCTAAAGAAACATTAATATGAAACCTCTAAGGAATATTCAAGAAGAGCTGTGTATTCTTTTAAAAAGTATACTAAATATAATGAAATGGAAACAAAGCTTATGTAAATAGGGAGAAGCAGGGTTAAAGGGAGCAGAGAGAAAAGGAAGAGAAAAAAGAATTGAGATGTTATGTACAGGTAAAAATTTCCTATGATGAATGTGATCAATATGTATGACAAATATGTACTAATGAATGTATTTAGGGCTTGGGATTATGCTCAGTGGTTCCACCACCTGCCTCACAAGGGCAAAGACCTGAGTTTGATCTCCGGTGCCAAAAAAGGTTTTTTTTTAAAAAAAAATGAGACCTCATACGGCTTGTCAATGAGCCAGTCTTACCAGTGTCCTGTGGAATTCTAAACAGTTTGCTCTCCTGTATCACTCTATGCCTTACCCCCACTGTTACTCTTATTATTGTTATTAGTTACACTCATGGCTATCCCTTGGACATGGCAGACTTCCACAATAAGGCCTTTTTCTCTACCCAAAACTCTTCTTCCAGACATCTGAATAGATGACTCCACCATCTTCTTCATTGTTTTTAATTTGTTTTAGGGGGTGGTGTTGAGACGGGGTTTTGCTATGTACTTCAGGCTGGCTGAACTCACTATGCAGTCCTGGCTGCCCTTGAACTGGTGGTGATACCCTAGCCTCAGCCTCCCAAGTGCTGGGGTTACAGGCATGCACCACCATGCCCAGACTTAAGTCATTCTTTAAATGATATATTCTCAGAAACAAAACTTGTCAGTGCCTTTACCCTACCCTTTTATTTCCCAACTCCATAGTAGTTTAATATATTGTGATTTATTTATTACGATCATATTCTCTAGGATATAAGTTTACACAGGATCTCTTATTTGTAGTGGATACCAAGCACATAAAACAGTGCCTAGCACCAACTGCTCAATAAATATTTGTTAATAGGGAGTACAGTGCTTGCTTCAGCAGCACATATACTAATATATTAAGTACAAAATACATGAATAGAATCAAACTGGAAATGAATCATTACTCTACACAAAAACTAAAACTAAAACTTCCCTCAGAAGATTCTTTTTTCTCTGGGACACAAAAATCATGAACCGAAAAAACTAGTTTTAAGTAAAATTAAGATCAAGCCTGTGCCTAGCTTGCATGAGGCCCTGCGTGTAATCCCCACCACAAATAAGTAAAAATAAACAAGCAAATACTTCTAGTCATCAAGACACTATCAAAGAAATGGAAAGCAGTGATGGAGATGTACTTCAGTGGTACAGCACTTATCTAGTATGCAACAGGCCCTGGGTTTAATCTTCAGTACCACACCCACACACAAAGGCAAGCCATATACTTGGTGAAAATATTCAAATATTCTCAAAGACTTTTATCAGTATCTGAATATGTACAAATAAATAACAAGTCAATTTTTAATTGGACACTTGACAAAAAGGATACACAAATGACCAAATAGCACATAAAAATTTGTTCATCATTAGTAATCCAAAGAAATGCAAATTACAACAAAAGGGAATATCATTATATGTATGTGTATGCATATTTATTTATATTTTCCCGCTAGAATGGTAAAAGTCGAAAAGGATGAAGATACCATGTTAGTGAAAATGTGGAATGACTGTAGCTATATGGAATATAAAATGGTATGATCACATGGATAACAATTTGAGTTTCTTTTAAACATATAGTAACATACAGCCTTTCCTCTTCCGTAGATATGAAAACACACTCACAAAAACACCTGCACAACAATGTGCATAGAAGCTTTATTTTTAACAGTCCAAAGCTGAAAACAAATTTTATCAACAGGTTAGTGGATAAAGAAATTGTAGCATACTCATATAATGCAATAGTATACAGGAATAAAATTCTGTGAATTTTTTTGTTTGTTTTGTTTTTTTGAGGCAGGGTCTCCCTTTGCAGTTCAGATGGCCTCGAATTCACAGAGATCCTCCTGCCTCAGCCTCCCAAATGCTGGGATTATAAGCATGTACCAGCACACCCGGCTGTGGGAATATTGACAAGAACAAATACAAATTTACACAACGTTCTGAGCAAAAGATGTCAGGAATCAACACATACATACTGAATTTATTTATATGAAGAGCAGGTCTAGGAGAGATTATGATGACAAGAATTAAATTAATGGCTGTCTTTGAGAGGACTGACATCAAAAGGGCAAAGGAAACTTTTCTAATGAATGGAAAATTTCCATTTTTTTTTCTTTGTGGTGCTGGGATCAAACTCAGGGCCTTATGCTGGTAGGCCACTGAGCCACGCTCCAGCCCTCAAATTTTCCACTTTTTTTTTTTTGCAAGGGGTCAGCGGAACCATGAGCCAAATCCCCAGCCCCTCCACTTTCTGATTTAGGTCATTAAGGTAATTTTGCATGTATCAAAATTCATCACCTTTTACACTGTAAACTTATGCCTTTTATGAACTGAACTCTCAATAAAGCTGAGTTTTTAAAAAAAACTTTCACAAATTTCCCTTTACTGCAATACTTTTTCCACCAATTCCAGCATGTGATTCAGCAGTCTTTAAACATCACAGTGTCAACACTGCTCTTGGATAAGGAACTTAAATTCCCTAAAATAAAAGTATTACACTGTAATTCAAAATTTAAAAGAATGTTCCCAGAATATGCAGGGACTGTTGACCTTTTGTGTGTTTATTTTTTCTATTAATGTACTCTTCCAAATGAGCTTGTAAAGTATTTCTATCACATTATTACTGAGAAATCAGAAGATGGAAATATTCTAGATAAGAACAACCTCTTGTGGGAAATTTTTCTTGGGGTTTCATTACTTGCTTTTTATATTTCTAATTAGAATGTCATTTAACTGCCATTCATTCATCCATCCATTGAGGATAGATTACAGAAATACTACAAGTATTTCATTATCATTTTTCCTTTCTAAAAGAGATAATTGCCTATTAGTAAAAATTAACACAAAATCATCACACAACCCTATACAGACATTTCTCTTCATATTTAAGAACTCTATAATATCTGGTTCAAGTTCTAAAGATCAGGAATACTAAGTATAAAAACAGAATTCTCCAAGGAAAGTGAGCAATTATAAGGAAAGAAATGGTATTATTTCATTTACAAGGAAATAAAACACTCAATTTTTAAAGCATGTGCCAAAAATGTGCTAGATGCCATTGCAAATATTTTGACATCCTATTAACTGCCTACAACTATTCAGAAAAAATATAGTTTTCCTCATTTTACAGGTTATAAAACTGTAATTCATGGACTTGCTGAAAATCATACAGCTATCAATTCCACAGTGCTGGGACTAAAGTGCAAGGATATACGAAACCAATATATGCTCTTTCCACTATACTACACTTGTCTTTTGAACATGAAGGATACGGAGCTTTAGTAAGCAAGGAGGAAAAACCTGTGAAAATAACTTACACAAAATAGTCATATTCTATGCAGCCTGAAAAAATCCTGAGAATTTTGCTGCAAAAAAAAAAATCATTAGAGGATAATTTGCTGTCAAAGCCCACAAAAAACAGGTCTCTACATATTCAGAAACAATACTAAATCTCCAACCTTAGTCACTTTCATGGTTAAGACAAACCTGGTATACTGAAACATCACAGTTTGGTCTCTATCCCCATTTTTACAATGTTTATTAACACAGCACACAAATACATTAAGTAATGCACGAGTGCTAGAGCCAATTCAACTGGACTGTCACTTTCTGGAACAAGTAAGCCCAGTAACAGGACCTACATTAAAGGCTGGCATGAGGCTATCCTATGTAGTGGTACATGCTGCTCAATAAGACAGTCATGTGCATACCTCTGGTAGCCAGTAGAAACTTATTAAACAGTCAGCACAGCCAGGTATTTATCAATCTTTCAAAACATGTTAGTTAGGGCCAGGGATTTAGCTCAGCAAGTGCAAGGATCTGAGTTCAATCCCTGGTACTAAAAACACACAAAAACAAAACCAAAAAACCATGTTAGCTACCATAACCACTACTGTATTATCTATCATCTACAGTACCATACACTCAAGTTTTTTAAATCATGAGTAAATTCTGTTAAAATCTTACATTTTCCTTAGGATATGACCATGAACAATAGAGTTATAGAAGAGATACTTATTTACTCTCAAACCCATTACATCCAAGTTCTCAATTAAAAACATATCCAGATACTGCTAGGTGTGGTGGCACACATCTGTAATCCCAGAAACTGAGGCAGGACAATTGCAAATTCAAGGCCATCCTCACCAACTTGGCAAGACTCTGACTCTAAATTAAAAAATAAGACTGGGGATATAGTACGTCTGGGTTCAATCCCTAATACCCCCCCAACACACACACACAAGTATATACAGATACAGACTGCTTATGGCACTCATCCTAAGAATGGATAGTAATTTATTAAATTTAAACCTATTCCTTCTTATCAATCTTCTCAAATACATGTGTATTTCCTACAACAAAATTAATTTGAAAATTGTTGCTTAAAAAGTATTTTTTCCTTACTCATTGGTTTTTCATCTTAAATGGATGTACTAGTTTATTTACTCCCACATAATTTACCTTGAAACAACAAAACGTGATGTTTTACAGCTTAAGGGGAAGAAATGCAAGACTCATTCAGTTTGGTGGTACAGATTAAGCTTTTCTCATAAACTAGTTTGTAATGACTGTGTCAAATCAGACTACAGTCAAATCAAAGCTTGACTGAGCTGGAGGCTTTAAGTGCACAACTAGAAGCACAATCATGTGATAACTGGCAAGAGACATCAGTTCTACAGAAAATGGGCCTCAGTAAGGCTACTAACAGAGTAGCTGGCTTCCCTCAGAATGAGGTGGAAACAACTTCACAAATGCCATACATCACTTTTGTCAAATTCTACTATGTGTAAACACCAACTCTGGTACAGTGAAGAGAGAACATAAAGCTGTAAATAGGAGGTGGGGATGTGAAGAGCCTGGTTACCATGTATAGTTCATTATTTTCAGCTCTTTTCCATTTCTAACATATATTTAAAGCTATGAATATCCCTAAGTAATATCCCCAAGTTCCAAAGTCATTCAGTGAAAAAAATCTAATGTTCCTATACTGGTTGTTCTTCAACCGAGGTTTATCTTAAAAATGTATTTCTTGCCTTCCAGTTTGTTTTTTTAAATTTCTTCTAACAATTTCTTCCTTAATGATACTCCATTCAAGGGACAGGGCCTACCTGGTAAGTGCAAGATCCTGAGTTTGATTCCTAATAGCAAAAAACAACAAACACTATATTCCATTTAAAAAACATATTCGAAATGGGTGTGGTGGCACATGCCTATAATCCCAGCAGTCAGGAGGCTGAGGCAGGAGGACTGCTGTGAGTTTGAGAGCAGCCTGAATTACACAGCAAGAGCTTGTCTCAAAAACAAAACCAAAAAACAAAAGCATACTCGATTATTTCAGTAATTTGAAACTTAAGTCTGTTATATCATCATTCTTTGTAATTATCTGCATAGGTTTGAAATGAATGCATATTGGGAATAAAATCTTTATAAATATATCACATCAAAGGGCCAGGGATTTAGCCCAGTGGCACCTGCGTCGCAAGAGCAATGTCCTGAGTTCAATCCCAGGTACCACAAAAAATAAAAAATCACATCAGATTTGCCAATCTTGTTATTTAAATCTTCTTTATCTTTACTGCTTTTCCCCTTATTCTACCAATTTCTAAGAAAGTTATGCTTTAAAAAAAAAAATCTATCAAGCCAGGCATGGTGGCACATGGCTGTAATCCCAGCATTCAGGAGGCTGAGGCAGGAGGATTGCTGAGTTCAACACCAGCCTGGGCTACATAATGAGTTCTAGGTCAGTCTCAACTACACAGTAAAACCCTGTCTCAAAAAAAAAAAAAAAAAAAAATCTATCAAGCCTGGGTATGGTGGCCCATGTCTATAAACCTAGCTACTTAGGAGGCAGGAGGATCCAAGTTTGAGTCAGATGGTGAAATTGGCAAGACCTCGTCTTAAAATAATATTTAAAAAGGGCTGGGCCAGGGATTTAGCTCAGTTTGTTGCCACGTGCCTTGCAAGCACAACGTCCCGAGTTTGAGCACCAGTACAAAACAAAAAAAAAAAATTAAAGATGGCTGAAGATATTGGTCAGTAATCCTGAATTCAATCCCCAGTAGTACAGGGGGGAAATTACACACATGCAATAAGTAAGCAATAGTTATTGTGTACATAGAAAGGCATGAAAACTAGGTATAATTTGATACTCATGGAATATTTATTACTATAGAAAAATTATCACCATTGTATTTTTTTCAAACAGCTACTTGTTTTACAAATTTGAGAATGGGAGATAATCTCAAATAAATAAAACTGAAATGCACACACAAAAAGGTATATCATATGCCAGGCAATGCAAATGAAGAGAAATTGGAAAAAAATGAAATTCAAAGCAGTAAAACCCTAGTATGGTCAATTCATATATTATAAAGTAAGGCACTTAGACACAATTTTAACTGCTAGTGTTTTTCCTAAGTGTCACATAAAAGCTTGTCTTATAATCAGTGTCATCTTGGACTCTACAAAACAATCTGGTTTGATTTTCACTT
The DNA here is from genome assembly GCF_012274545.1 of Fukomys damarensis. Lineage (NCBI taxonomy): Eukaryota > Metazoa > Chordata > Mammalia > Rodentia > Bathyergidae > Fukomys > Fukomys damarensis. The sequence continues at coordinate 103,604,806 of NW_022900928.1, read as the reverse complement.
CATTAATCATATTTGACATACTAATTTTATACTCTAGCCTTCTAGTATCGACATACTTCTCATCTATTTTTGTAGTTTATACCTGTTGATTCTCACAGCACTTTTCCCTAAAGTTCCTTACTTGAGGGCCAGGGATTTAGCTCAGTGGTGCTGCCGCCTGCCTCGTAAGCGGAAGGTCCTAAGTTCGATCCCTGGTACCAAAAATAAATAAAGTTCCTTACTTGAAGTGGGACACTGAAGTAAATTTACTTCTAATTCCTCCTTAAGCCAAAGATATAACTCTTGAAGATCACAAGGAAAATCTAGAATTTTCTTTCTGATTTCTTGGTTTTGATTTCTGTCCACCCATCAGGCTATGCAAACAAAAGCTCAAGTTCAACAGGCAAAAGTGGCTCCATTTACCTAAGATACTGCTTTCACTAAAATTTGGCTTCATTCATAATGCTAACTTTTTAATGTTTTTAAGATAGTTCTTTCTTACCCAGTAATATGAATAACTTCAAAAGGTTAGACAAAATAACCTAGCCTACTTTATTAACAGAAATGAAAATCTATCCTAAGATCACTTTCTGTACTTTTTGGTCAAACCTTATGCTTATCTGAAATATCGTCAATGATGTTCTTCTGTTCTTTAAAACTTTGATCAACACCCTCTCCTAAATCATCCCTGATAACTTATGGCTTTACCCATATTGCCTGCATTAGTTTTTTCCTCTATCTTGGGTTTTAACCAGAATGGGAAACTGATTCTAGGTAAAGTATGCTCTCAGATAAAGTCATTGTAAATTAAATAGGTAAAAGCAAAAATTCTAATGAAAAGAAAGCCTGTCACAGCCAGGAAAGGCTTGAAACCTTTTTTTTTTTTTTTTTTTAGGGAGTAGAATTTGTTGTTTTTACAGTACTGGGGATTGAACTTGGAAGGTTAACACTGAGCTATATTCTAAAAATCTTTTTAGTTTTAATTTTGGGTCCGGGTCTCACTACACTGGTAAGTTTACCAAGATAGGCTTGAATTTGCAATCCTCTTGCCTCACCCTCCAAGGTGGAAGCCATTTTAACACATATGAAAAGAGGCAATATCTTAATAGCAGTCTATGTATAAAATTAGGTCTAAAATATAACAATCTCTAGAAAGATTTCAAATTTTACTTTGGCTATTTTTACATATAACCTTCCATTCCGATAACTTGTTCTACATCTAATCAGTACTGTGTACAGAATCACAGTAAAATCAACAGGCCTTGAAAACATGAGCAGCATTCAGTGACATATGCCCAGTTGTATGAATTTTCCATTTATGTTGGAGTTCCACATACATCAGCCAAGTAGAGAATTCTGGTTCGAGTGACTGCAGGTACCACTGTAGTGTAGTGATGTCCAAGTGTAGGAACACACTGTATAAAAACTTGCTGTTGGGCCAGGATTTAGCTCAGTGGCACCACGCCTGCCTCGCAAGGACAAGGTTCAGAGTTTGATACCCGGTACAAAAACAAACAAACAACCTTGCTGTATTTTTGCAGCTTAATTTTACTGTGACATAAAACTTCTAGTCAGGCACGGTGGTGCACACCTGTGATCCCAGCACTCAGGAGGTTGAGGCAGGTACGAGGCCATGAGTATGAGGCCAGCCTGAACTACACTGCAAAACCCTGTCTCCAAAAATTAAAAAAACCTTCTAAAAATGCTTAATATTTTAAAAAATTAATCACATAAAAAAAATAGGAAAACAAAATTCAAAGGGTCAGATGACAGTAAATGTATGTAAGCAGCAGGTACTCAATAAAAACTAAACTAGACTAAATTTTTAGAGACAAAAATTTATCACTACATACTAAATCAATGTAAATTAACAAAATATTTTAAAATAGACATATTAAGACTGAACTTTAAACTTGTTAAATGGAATATCAAAGTTTGAAATAATGTTCAAGTTTCATGTCAGGTTGTTTTTAAGATACAGTATCTTAATGATTTGTAATAGTAAATATAGTAATTTATTATATTAAATCACATCCATAAAGTACTTGAAAAGTTTCTGGATAATAAAATGTTGAGTGACTTTTACGTATCTATAGTTTCTAAATTGTCTACACTTTAAGTATCGTAAATAATAAAAACTTAAAGCTCATCATAATAGTATTACTTTTTCTTAGAACCTAAATCTAATAAGAAAAATCTACATATATTTCTCCCTAAAATGTAATTTATTAGAAAGGCTAAATTTTATATTTTGAACTAAAAAACTTTTCAGTCAAAATTACTAAGAGGCACAGAGCTGAGGGTGATTTGATCCCCAAGATCACAATATACAAAAATAGATAAAGGTACAAATCTACCTCACTAAGCTCTCATACATTAAAATAGCATATACATTTCCTACTATTCACATGTTCAGTGTGAGGATAGACCATGTGGTTAACTATATCAAACAAACTACTTCTAAACAAAAAAAACAGGAGCACTGTTTTCAGAATGTTTCATTGACTATTACATGAAATGTATAGACCAGGATGCTTTGGTTCAACCTGAGAAAAATCTCTCTACCTGGTTTGAATTTAAATTATAAGACAAATTAAAGAAAATGCTGATACCTCTTAAATAGAGACAACTTATTTTTCATATTTTAAAAAAGCAGGCCTCTAAAATATATTTAAGAGCAGATTTCCCCATTTCCTTTATGGAAAAAGAAATGCACATTATATAATAAATCTCACTCTTTTTATAAAAGTTGATGGGATGATAATGCAAGTGTTGTTAACTCTTGTCTGAATTCTGACGTCTCTGAAGGAATGCATACATGGCTATGAGGAATTTCATAGTCTATAGAGCTCCCAATATTGTAAAAGATTTTGAGTAACCAGAATAGAAATGTCACCGAAAAAAGTAAGTTATATTTTCACAAAAGAAATTAGGGCTTTTGTCAACACCAAGGACTTTAAATATAGACAGAGAAAATGTTAAATTAGCCAGGCAGAACACTTTTATTCACAAGGCATTAAAATGTGATCTGTAATCATTTTATTTTACATCTTTAACAATTAAGAACTACTGAAAATTAAATGGCTATGATTCTAACTGTTCTTACTTAAAATTCATCCTGGAGATTCTAATAAAATGACATTTAAAATAACAACTACTAAATAACCAACACTTAAAGCAAGAAATGACCATGAACCAATTATTGAAATCTTAATATAATTTTTCTGGTCTTTTGCTACTAAAATAAGCAAGAAAAGTATCCTCTTTATTTCTACTATAGACTATCACATTGGAGTTATTAAGCAATATAATTTGACAATTAGGAAATTAGGAAAGAGAAATGCATTCATACAAGACTTTTTGTTTTTTGTATGGGGAATCAAACTCAGACCCTTGCACTTGTAAGACAGGCTCAGTGCTACTGAGCTAAATCCCTGGCTCCTCACAGGAGAATTTTTAGTTCTGCTTAGTCACAACACAGAACGTAATGTCTGATAACCTCTTGAGAGATGGCAAAAGGAAAACGACATATCTTCCAAAAATATAGAGCCAAAAGCAATAGAGAAGAGTAGCATGAACAGTGATTTCCAAAGAACTGAGTGAAATCATAAACATTTTTTCTCTGAGAGTAGAAGGGGCAGACAATATTTGCAATTTTCAGAATTGCTATTAACCACTGCCTTCTAGGTGCCTCTTATCCTTTTCTTTTTCAAGAGTCCTTATGGTGGCATTCCTGTTTTACCAGTATATGCTGGGTTTGAGGGGCACAGATTTTGATAGGGCCTTTAGTTCACAATACCAACAGAAATCACAATTGGACCTGATGCTGATCCAAGATCCTGTGTTTCAAGACTGACAGCTTAGGGCTGGGGATTTAGCTTAGTGGTTCTGCTGCCTGCCATGCAAGCACAAGGTCCTGAGTTTGATCCCCAGTACCAAAAACAAAACAAACAAACAACAATAAAAAAAAAGACTGACAGCATGACTAGATAAGTCAAACATGAATGTGAATTTTGCATAAAGGAAGGACATAAATAATTGTGACCAAAAAAGGAGTCCGAGAGATTGGATTTTTGCTCCCAATTCCTCACTCTTTGTTTGTTTGTTGTTGTTGTTTTTGTTTGTTTTGAGACAGGGTCTCAGTATATAGTTGAGACTTACCTGGAACTCACTATGTGGCCCAGGCTGGTCTCAAACTCACAGCGACCCACCTGCCTCAGCCTCACGAGTGCTGGGATTACAGGCATGCCCCACCACACCCAGCTAATTCCTCACTCTTTTGTTATAAATTTACCCCATAATTTTCCAGACGGGAAAAGGAAACTACAGAAAAGGTAGAGTAATAGCATTACGTCTAATATAACAATTGATCAAGCCTTGTATTTCTGAAAATAGAATCCAAGAACCCTAGGAGATATCAGAAATATTCTTAGGAATCCCTAAGTTCCATATAAGAATTTTTAAAGTTTGTGTTCTTAGTTCTATTAACTTTTACATACTTTAAGCATTTTAGGGATTTCAGCCTTGTAACCAGTTATTACTCAATTTCAGTGTTTATAGTCACAATGATAGTAAATGATCACCAATAACTGTTCAATTTGTAGAGCAGTACTTTTTCCAAATTCCAGATTTCTGGACTTCAGGATTCTTGGGAATCTGAAATATGTATGTGTTCTAGATGCCATGTAAAGTGCAAAAAATCAGGGAGTATTTAAAAATGTTCAAAGCACTCTGGCATCAATTTGAAATCTGTTGAATTTAAAAATAAAAACATGAACCAAATGAGGGGCTGAGGGTGTAACTCATGGTAGAGTGTTGACTAGTGTGCATGAAGCCCTGGATTCAATCCCTAGTATCTCAAAAATAAATCAACCAAATGAAAAACGGTATTAACTTGTATTTTTAATGGCTTTTTGGCCACTCTCTTTGAGAAGTGCTTTTGTAAAAGCCACCAATAACCCCTGAAACGCTACATCCAATATGTGCTCAATAATGCTCTTCTTGATACTGTGCCATATTTGATTCTCCTCACTATTCCCTTCTTCATAACTCTACTAAATTGGCAAATTACTAGCAATTTTCCATCCATTTAAACTCTTCTTCCTCTGTCATCACCTCTTACTAAAACAGGGATACACAAAATATTTATTAAATGTTTAAGCACAGGAATTTAGACTGCTCCATCTTCTTGAATGAAAATGTTCTCTAAGACTTCCTCATTTTTACTGTTCTAATGCACATATAGTTTTCAATAGGACTTTCAAATCTGCATTTTCTGCACTAACTTTCCTTCTGAACTTAAGAACTATGTTGTGTATTTCTACTCGAGTGTCTCGCAAGTACCGAAATCTTTTTTCTTTTTTTGGTACGGGGCTCAAAATCGGAACCTTGCACTTGCGAGACAGGCAGCGGCACTCAAGTACCGAAATCTTTAAATGCTTATCAGTGATCTTGTATGGACAAACTCTACAAATAGGACATCCAAGTATCAGTTTTCAAATTAAAAATCTTGAACTTACTTCCACATCTACACATTATGCTACATGTCTACACATTTAATGCCACCAATTCTACTTTATACCAGGGACACTTAAATTTCAATACTCAATAGGAGACGACAAAAAAATTTTCAGGCCTAACTTTTCAAAGTAGTGCAAAAGCTCCTCAAGCCAAATGACAATGGTGAAACTCATTTCCTAAGAACTACTCCTGGGTCTATTGGTAGAAAATTAGCATTTCTTGTTCACAGCTAACCCTAAACAAGCACATAATGGGTAACAACTACTATTAGGCTCTTAATAATTTTGTTGTGTTTTGCTTAGAATCAAAATATATTTTCTTTTTTACAAGTCATTCTTAAGCAATAGAATTCAAATCCTATTTCCACACTTAGCAGATATCAAAGACTTACTAAATTATGAGTTGATTATGTATTGGGCCTAAAAATTTTACTTATGATTATAACTTAAATAATTTTCTCATAACAGTATTCATTCTATTTTTTTTCCAAATCTGTATAAAAAGAGGTACTTGCCACTTGAATAGAACACCTCTAAGTTCTATTTCTTTATTAAGTAAAATTTTCATTCTGAAAAGGAAAATTACTCTGAGCTCACTGCAAAACTATCTATTTCAGTCATACTCCAGATTTAGCAGGACAAAGGGCAACAGCCGGAAATGAAGCATCACCAAAGTCCAAAACAAACTTAGCTTGGGGGGGGCATCAAATCATTATTGAAGACAATCCAACATTACATTTGAATACAAAAATAAGTACAGACTAAAGTTATTTAAGACATTCATAGCTAAAGCTTTATTACTACTGTTAAAAAAGACAAGAAAATATTGCTCCTTCTATTATTATACAATAAAATATCAGCTGAAAGTCATCTTGAAATACACTTCCAGACACATGCATTTGTTTAAATTAATAAACATGATGTAGTTGTATTTCTTACTCTTAAGGTACATTTAAATACAACCAATTGGGTTTTTTCAACAATTTTGACACATACCTAAAATAGTTGTTTTTTTCAACTTGACAAATAAAAAAACGGAGACATAAAGAAACTAGGTAACCTGCTTGAGGCCCTAAAAGATTACAAGAAGAATTTGAATTAAATTTTGGTTCCTCTGTGACTACCATACAATTATTCAGTGGAAACTAAATCTAAGAAAAAAAAGCTAACAGCCCCGAATTTCAACCTACATTTCCACATTTCAAAAGGCTACACTTTGAGTCATTCAGTATTTTTTACTGCGATTAATTCATTCCTTACTTTATACCAGAGAGAACAAAAACTGATTTTACCTAAGAATTTGAAAGGCTCAGTTTCTCTCATCATATTCCAGTGACCAACTGCAGGATTCCCATAAAAGCTAACAAAACTAACCACATGCCTGTCCTCAGGCAGCAGGTTGAAGTAGGGAATTTAGCATGTTTATTTCTTTATATACAAATAAATGAGCTCCAAAAAGTTGTGTAATGATCCCAAAAGCTGGTATAAAGTTCTCTGTTTCTCTCTTTTATCTTAAGCATGTTAAATGAAGATATAATATCAAAACAATTATCAATCAGGTGTAATGGTGCACACCTGTAACCCCAGGTATGCACCTAGGATTTCTGGGAGGCTGAGAGGCAGGAGGATCACAAGTTTGAGCCCAGCCTGGGCAACTTAGCAACTAAGCAAGAACTTGTCCAACATTAAAATTAAACACACTAGGGATGTAGCTCAATGTGAAGGCCCTGGGTTCAATTCCCAGTACTACAAAACATCAATAACACACAACACGGTGAACACGGTAACTATACACAAAGCTGGACGTAGTGGCACACACCTGTAATCCCAAGGCTTTGGGAGGCTGAGGCAGGAGGATCGCCAGTTGTTCAAGGATGGCCCTGTCTACATAGTGAATTTGAAGCCAGCCTGAACTACATAGCAAGACTCTGTCTCAAAAAAAAAAAAAAAAAAGTAACTGCATCCTTTTTTTTTTTCTTTTGGGTCTTACTGTGTAGTTCAGGTGGGCTTCACAATCTTGTGCCTCAGCCTCCCAAGTGCTAAGATTATAGGCATGCACCATCATGCCTAGCTTAAATTCTTTAGACATTAAACAGTTAAGTGTTTTGCCTTCTAAACTTAAAATAAATATATTCATACAAGCAGTTGATAACTACTGAACTAAAATCCAGATACCAGTTAACTTGTTAAAATTAATGTTTAACCTAGAAGCACTATATGAAATGCACTGCTAATCAAGTCCTTGACCCTGGGTGTGGATGACCATTTGCAGGCATGAAAAGTTCAGACTACATATCTGAATTACTGTAGTAGTCTTATGTACCAGTGAGAATTCATCCTGTTTATATTACATAACAGTAACTTCAAAAAATCACCCAACTATTATGAAGAGTCACAGTTCAACCATGAGATTAAGTGAAAAAAACTAGACCTGAAAAATTTGGTAACAAAATAAACTGTGTGATCAGTAAGTTTGAGAGGTATATTTCTTAGTTAAAAATAAATTGTAGCTGATTATAGTAGCACAAGTTCTAGCATGGGCAACTTTGCAAGACCTTGTCTCAAAAACCAAACAAAAAACAAAAAACAAAAGGCTGAAGATAAATGAACTTCAGTATAAAAGTCCCAGGTTCAATTCTCAGTACCCCCCCAAAAAAGCAAAATTTTTACATTTTTACTCAAATTTTTTTTCAAGTGCTACAAACTGAAGAGCTTAGGCTAACCTTTTATTCTTTTTAAATGTTGAGTGTAGTATGTGAGGATCCACCTAAAAACTGAAACTAGTAATTCATTTGAATTTTACTTAAAGAACTTTAATTATGAGTATATAGTCTTGCAACTGAACCCAGACTAATAGGCAGGATACATATATTCCATTAGCACTCTTTAGACAAAGCAGGATTATCCAAGCATTATTTCTGAGACAGTTCTACTACCTACTACACCTATTAAACTTTTATAATGTTCAACAGCAATTTTCAAAAGCATTACATAGGGCCAAGGATTTAGCTCAGTGGTGTCGCCGCATGCCTCAAAAGTGCAAGGTCCCAAGTTCAATCCCCAGTACCAAAAAATAAAAAATAAAAAACAAAATTACATAAAAACCTCAACAGCTTAATGTTGACCTATTACTGACATATCACAGAATACCTGTGACAAATACAGAAGGTGCCTTAACCTTATTCTCTGAAGCAGACTTTCATAAAGTAGTCTTCTGTAATGAGGCATGTAGACAGTGTTCTAAAGACAGCAAACCAGGTAAAGCAGCAAAACAGTAGATACTGTTTAAATTTTAAACCTTGATACTCAAGAAATACAACTGGTCACTATGGGAAGATGCTAGTAAATCAAGTCATTGTTCTGAAAATTAACAGAATCAAATATTTACTTTGTGGTTTTCTTTTTGGTACCGGGGATAGAACTCAGCACCTTATGCTTGCAAGGAAGGCTGTGGAACCACTGAGCTAAATCCCTAGCCCCAGAATCAAATATTTATGTTGCTTGCCTTCCATTTAGAGAACTGCCATCAAAAACCGATGAGCATTTGTGTATTCTGATAAATGGAAAAAACAAAACTAGAGTACTGTATTAAGAGCTTTGCAAAATCCTAAGGAATACAGTTAAGCAAAAATCATTGGTAACTGCTACATTTATGAATTATTCTAGCCTTGCACACCCAAAACAGAATCTGAATTATTGGGGGGTTTTCTTCTTTTTTGGTTGAGACAGGATCTCACTATGTAGTTCAGGCTAGCTTTAAACTTATTATGTGGGGCTGGGGATTTAGCTTAGTAGTTCTGCTGCCTGCCTCACAAGCGCAAGGTCCTGAGTTCAATCCCCAGTACCAAATAAATAAATAAATAAATAAATAAATTTACTATGTGGCCCAAGCTGTCCTCAAACTTGAAGCAATTCTCCTGCCTCAGCCTCCTAAGTGCTGCAATTATAAGTGTGTACCACCACCCAGGCTCAATTCTAAATTATTTAAGCCCCAATATCTCTGTCAGTTTACAGACACCAGACACCAGACAATGACAATTAAATAAAATCAAGAAAAGTGAATAAGCAAAATCTAGACTAGAAAACTCTTAAGGACAAAATCTAGTTGTGATAAGGGGGAAACTACAGATTAAAAAGTTTCACAGATACTTTCAAATAAAAAATGTGTAAGCCTTGTTTCAGTAGAGTCAAACAGTGGTAAAACAGGATTATACAACACTATCAGAAAGCATGGACATGACAATGTATTTGATAATTTAAAGAATCATTATGGTCTGACCTTTTAAGGAGTTCTTCTTTATACATGTATTTTTAAATATCTATGGGTAGGATAATAACTTGGGATTTACTTTAAAATAATTTAGGAGTACAAGGAGAAAAGAAGGATTATAAGTGAAACATGACTGAATATGAATTCATCTTTTTTTTTTTTTTGGTACAGGGGATCGAACTCAGGCCCTTGCACTTGCTTGCCCTTGCAAGACAGGCACCAGAACCACTGAGCTAAATCCCCAGCCCATCATCATTGTTAAAGTGGAATATTAGATAACAAGAGTTCACTGTATCTTCTCTACTTTGTGTATGCTTAAAATTTTCCATAATAAAAGCTTTGAAACACAGCTAAAAGGTTCTAACATAACAATTTACGTAAGGGTAAACAAAAAAAGTATTTGTCCTTCAGCAGCCAAAACAAATTCTTAATGGTGAGTCATGACAAGCATTGTCCCTGTATATACTAGTCATCAAATGAGACCCAAATAAGTCTTGTTCAAGGTCACAAGAGACTGCACTTGGAAGCCCACCAAATACAGAAGTCTAAGGGGCTGAGGATTTAGCTCAGTGGTTCCGCCGCCTGCCTCAAAACCACAGGTCCCAAGTTTGATCCCCAGTACCCACCCCCTCAAAAAAAGGCTAAGTTCTTAGAATTAAGTCATACAGCCAGGCATGACAGCACATGCCTGTAATCCCAGCACTTGGGAGGCTGAGGCAGGAGGACTGCAAGTTAAAGGTCAGCCTGGGCTATACAGCAAAACACTGCCTTAAAAAAAAAAAAAAATGCAGGTGGCAATACCTACAATCCCAGGTACTCAGGAAGCTGAGTATGGAAAAATGCCACCAAGCTAGAGTCTACTCTGGGAAATTGAGACCCTGTCTCAAAAAAATTTAAAAAGGCTTGTAATGCAGTTCAGTGAGAAGGCTCACTGGGTTCAATATAAAATCCCCACTATTAAAAAAAAAAAAAAGAAAAGAAAAGAAAAAAGGAACTAAGATATAGAAACATTTTTGTAAGAGATGAGCAGGGAATGAGGTATAGTTCAGTGGCGCAGCACCAGCCTAGCAAGTCCAAGGTTCTGGGTTCAATCCTCAGCACCTCAAAAACAAAATAAATCTAAGCAGTCCTGAAGTCATCTGAAAATTCATCAAAAGTATTAAAAAAAATGTGGGCATGATGGTTCATGCCTATAATCACAGCACTCTAGGAGACTGAGGCAGGAGGATTTGGGCAATTTGGGCAAATTGGGCAATTTGGCAACTTAGCAAGATTCATTCTCAAAAAAAATTAAAAATAAATAAAGAAGTGCTGTCACCCGCCTCGTAAGCACAAGGTCCAGAGTTCACTTGCTGGTACCTAAATAAATAAATAAATAAATAAAGAGATGGGATGTAGCTTAGTGGGAATGCCCTAGGTTCAGTCCTCAATATTGCAAAAAAAATTTTTTAAGTGTAAAAAAAAAAAGTTACAAGCTTGTCAAGGGCAGGGAAGTCAGATGGTTTTGAAGTGCTAACTGCTATAATGGAAGCAGTAAGGCTAGTAAGACCAGAGAACACTTGTTTGGCAATCATCCTTGTTAGGTAGAAGAGTTCAATATGCAAGCTGTATTCAGACCTACATGAATCAAGAGGTCTGCAAAAGAGAAAGTTATTACCTACAGGTGCAATATCCACAAGACAGTGAAATCTAAAAATCATAATTTTACTACACTTTAAAAACTATTTTAGAAATTAAGTCTTACTAAATACACAAATGATTTAATATTAAACATAAAATGGGATTTATCTTTCTATGCAAGAAAAGTTAAGCTTTAAAATTTGGTCAGAGCCTGGAGATTATTTCAGTGACAGCACATCTGAGACCTTCAGTTCAATCCCTAGCACAGCAAAAAAAAAGACAGTGATTACCAAAACCTGCATTACTAAGGACAGATATTTAAAAGAGAGTAAGGATTCACATTTACAATGAAAGTCAATATGCCTAGCATGACAGTACATTCCTTTAATTCTAGCACTCAGGAGGCTGAAGTAAGAAGATTGAGTTCTAGGCCAGATAGCAAAACATTGTCTCAAAAGTCAAGTAACACAGGCATGGTGGTACATGCCTGTAACCCCAGAATTTGGGAGGCTGAGGCAGGCAGATTGATGAAGAGTTGGAAGCCAGCCTGGGCCACATAGTGAGTTCAACACCAGCCTAAACTACATAGGGAGACCGTGTCTCAGAAAACAAAAAAAAAACCAAAAAAACTCAAACAATCAAAAAAAAATCAATAATAAAATCCAGTGTAAGGCTGGGGATGTAGCTTAGTGTCAACATGCCTGCCTAGCAAGCACAAGGTCCTGAGTTTGATCCCCAGTACCACCACCAAAAAAAAAGGAAATCCAGTATATGCCAGTAAAGAACACTATCTTTTCAATTAGAACAGTATTAAATAGTAAATCTACTTACAAATATCGTTAAGTAAACAAAAAATAAAACCTATTCATCTTTTGTCTATGAAAATAGTGAAATCTATTAAGTTTAATGTATAAATGTTTTAATATATAAATCGTGTAATAGTACACGCCTGTATTCCTAGCATTTGGGAGCCTAAGGCAGGAGGATCGCTATGAGGTGAAGGCCAGTCTGGGCTACATGATGAGTTCAAAGCCAGTGTGAACTACATAGTGAGACCCTGAGTCAAAAAAAAAAAAACTGTTTTCAAATTAAGGGCAATACTAAAATATCATTTTAACTTTTGGCTAACATGTGTTAGTGACTATTTTCAAAAGCGTACGGTATCCTTTTTGTTGGAAGAGTTGTCTATTTTTAAAAAGGTTATTTCTGGCATTAAATTACAGAAGACTAAAAGCTTTTTTAAAAATTCATATTAAACATTTCAAGGTGTAGTAGTAGCACTTTAATAATTATAGCATCAATCAAATTGGAAAGTTAAAATTTCTCTAAAATTTAACATTACAGATAAATGGGATCACTAATAAAGAAATATTCACTGTTTAAAAGATCTGAAAGCATGTAAAAGAAACAAGCCTTGAGAATTTTCCCACCCACACTTAAAATAGATCAGCAGTATTTCTCTAACCCTAGCCAGTTATCTTCAAAGTAGTAATATGGTTCCTCACTTGAAAAATATGTTTTAAGAGAACACCCTTCTAAATAACTTAAAATCAAAGCTACCACCTAAAAATTTACATAAGGAAAAAGAGAAGAAAAGAAAATTATTTCTGAATGACAAAAAAATTATAGGGGTCATAACAGCTAAAGGTGTGGCCTTGAAGTACCGGTTTCCTCATCAGTAAAGGGCAATAATTATAATACCCTCAGGACATATGAGTATCAAAGGAGACAATTATACAGTAAGCACATCAATAATCTTTCTGTACAATTTAAAAGGTCATCTATGAGAAAAATGCTTAATGCCCTTCTCACAAAAATGTCTTTATCCTGCTCCCACTTGTAGAAAAGAAGCATAAACAAAAATATTTTTCTTTTATATAATTTTTATTTATATAACTGAAATCACTGAAGAATCAAAAAACACACCCCATGGTCTACCTGTATGTGTATGTAATGAAATCTGAAAAACAGAAAATCTCTTACGTTCTAAATTTGGAGTTATTAGTATAAATATACTAGCACCCATCAAATAAAGCCAGTCACAAAGTTTTATAATAAAGTATTTAAAACTGAAATAAAAAAAGAAAGCGATTACCTTGGTACAATAAAGCATCCAAAGTTCAAAGAGCCTTTCTCTGGATGCCATTCTGGCTTTCACTCTGGCACTTTAATTTTTTTCTCAAAAAATTATATTCAAGACCACAGCACGTTCATTTTATTTTCCAAGTTTCTCAGCCATTACAGTAAAGCTCAAAGAGGTAGGGAAAGCAAAAATAAGTGCAACAAACAGACGATCTCTGATCAATAAAATGCAGTTTCAGCAGTTACTCCAACACATCTTCATCAGTGGTAGCTAGGCAATTAATTAAATCTGTGAAAGAGAAAAATATCCAAAGGTTTGTGCAAAAAGAGGGCACATTTTAAACATCTAGACATAAGGAACTAGAGATTATTTTTCTGCTTTCCTATGCCACAACGAACGGGGAAAACTTTTACACTACTTAGATTTCACAGAAACTTAAGTTTCAGGAAAACATCGCCAAGAACACGATAGGTAACGTCAATAGTAAGGCTAGAATCCCGCAGGGCAGATCTCTAAAGCTGAGTTCGTACTCACAACGCTTAACGCATTCGGAGAGAATAAAAGACCAGGAGTCATCTGCACTCATGCATTTCCGGGATACCTTCCTAACACACAACCTGAGAGTTTACTAGTCCGCTTCTCAAAGCTGTGGGAATGTTGGCGGGGCGCAGGCCGGGCGGGGGAGGAGGAAGAGGAAACCCGGTCCCCTAACTTCGAGGCCTGAGAGGGCGACACTCGCGCCCACCCGGCTCTCCGCAGCTCCCTCGGGAAGAGGAAGGTTTGGAAAGGCGCCCGGGAAAGCCTCCAAGCGCTGCGGAAGATTTAAACGCCCTCCCCGCCTCAAAACACCTAGGAAGTGCCAGGTCGCCAAGAAAATATTCAGAGCGGCAGCCACGCGACAGGGACCCGAGACCCCGCCGCCCAAGCAGCCCAGAAGGAGTGCAGGAGAGAGCCTCGGCCCTCCGCCTCCCACTCCACAGCCTGCCACTGCCCTGATACCCGGTGCCTCCCACGCCGCGCCAAGCCACGCCA